>NW_006760388.1:615213-631780 GCF_000271605.1 Fomitiporia mediterranea MF3/22
TATATTATTTCTATGGTCCCAATCCCTGCATCACTAGCAGCCTCTGCCTTGTTCTTTTGTGAGTAGAATTTGTGTTGGAAAAGGATGAATGCATCCTCAGGCTGTTTAATGTAGTCTTTGTCACCACGTTTGGTTGTCACTTGGGACCTGTGAGTCAAATTGTGTGTGTGTGTAGGATAAGGTTGAGCAGGTTGTGGAGGTTGAGGCTGTGCCTGTTAGACAGGTTTAGAGTAGTTGGCAAGTGACAATAGGAGATAAAAGGTGGACATACTACAACAGTATACAGTGAGTGTGAGTAGTGCACACAGGTTGAGATCCAGAGTGTTGAACAAGTGGCTTCAGGCTACAGACAAAGCTGTATCAGTATACATATGATTATATTCTGACTAATGTGCAATTGGAGGAGCAGTGAACTGAGTCGTTTTTGTGGATTGCAAAGGTGTATCTCTGGGACATACCAGCTCAAACAGAGAAGGTGAAGTGGAACATATGGACAGACCCAGCTCAAGAGGGGTAAGTGGCAGTCCTCTGCTTCCATTTGATATAGTGTTGTCCACTGTACTAGGGAATGTAAATACACATAGGGTGGACCTGTAGAGAGTGATGTTAAGCATGGAATGGGTGAGGAAGGAGAGTGTGTACAGTGTTAAAGAGAGGGTCATACTATGGGAGTGGTTGTATGTTAGTATTGTTGCAAGCATGCACTTGTCAACTGTTGCTTACACTACAGAGCAGGAAGTACACAAATGTATGGAAACATTGAAAAAGTCGTTCAGCATTAGTCAACAATGTGGATGTGTGAATACAGATGCAAAAAGGAAGGCAAGCATAAACAAAGGAGTACAATGTAGGAGAGGCAATACAAGCAGCAGAGCAAGGAGCAGGAGGGGTGGAAGGGAGACAAAAAGTTGGGAGGAGAGGGATGAGCAACCATTGTGCAAGCTGTAGTTTAAGAGATCCAGAGTCTTGTAATCCAACACTAGGAGTAGTCCTACAAGTAATACAATCCAAATTGTACATCTTTATCTAGACAAACACACCCTTTACAGCCAGTAAGTACTTCATTTGTACATCACGAAAAAGTCGCAACAAATGTAATTAATAATAGCAAATGTAATGTAATAATGTACTTATATATCAATTACACTTCAAAATTATAATTATACTTTGCTTGTAATTGAAATGTAACAACTGTATATAAATGTAATACTTATACAAGAATTGTATTATACTACAATTGTTTTTTGAAGCAAGTAATGTTACTACCAGTATTACTACAATATTATATGTGAGACACAAGTACTTAACTTTTATTGTAATATGTTAAAATTGTATATAAATTAATATACAACAGTAGTTGATTAGTTATAATATTTATAAAAGTAATGTATTATGCTTGTAAGTTGATTATAGTACTTTTGGTAAGATAATATGCAATTATATATATTAATATTGTTAACAATCACTCTGTTAGACTTATAATATAATTTGGTTTTACTTTTAAACAATATATTGAAGTGATTACATAATCGAGTACCAAAGATTGAGTGCATATAATGATGCACTTGCTCTTGTCACTCCTTTTCCTCCTACCTCCACCATCTCCCCAACCCTCTTCCCTCAACACTATGTTGTTGCTTCTGTTCTGTCCAGCTCAGTCCTCTGCCTACAAGCATCCTCCAGCAGGCACACTGGCTGCAACCACCTAGACAATAAACATTGCTGCATTTGTCTCTCTAATCTGCCACTGTGTTGCCCACACTGAACCTCAGATCCTGTGACAACACAACCCAGCTGGCTACACAGTCCTTCAGCATAAAGTGTAAGTAGCCAGTCCACTTCATAATAATTTCAGGAAAGTTCCTCTTAGTAAACCATTCCAACTTCTTATCTAGCAACATTACTGTATGACAAACACTATTAGAATCCTGTTACAATTTTAAGAATGTAAATAATATACTAACAGTAATAAAATATACTTTACACTCTCTAGTAAGAGTGAAGTACTTGTTACAAACAAGTATTCCAGCTCTAACAGTAATACAAAGAATGTTAGGCAAATTCTCATCCTTACTAGCACATTCAAGTGCCTGACAAATGTCAAGTAACATAGGAATTACATTAGAAGTGAGAGGAACCTCTGCTTTTGAAAAAAGTCAAGTAGGTTCCTCAAGAATCTGTATATAAAATAGGTTAGAAGAGTTAGATAAGTACTGTAAGGACTTACTAAAAGAACATAAAGTAAATCTTGTGTAAGAGTTTGTTGAGAAGAATTAAGAATAAAATTTTGAAGTTTCAAATGCTAGACACTAATTAACTGTTCAACAACAGGGTATAAGAGGAGGTATAATTTAATACAAGCAAAATCAGAATTCTACCAAGTAGCAACTTGGCAATCCAGTATTTGCTTATTACTATCAATTTTAGAGTTAGGATTATTAACTTTAGTATTAACCAACTTATCAAACCATTCCTTCAAATGTGGTGAATCATTCACCTGTTTTGTAAGACTAGCAATCTAATTATTATTTTAGTATAATATATTTGAAAGAAAGAGTATGAATACCTTATATAAAACTATTTCTGTACTCTACAACTCATTCTGCTCAACCTGTACACCTCTTCCTTACATGTCAGTAATAGCTTTGTTTCAAATAGAAGTAGTAACATATGTATTATGAACTGATTGTCTATCATTATATGTACTAGCATTATCCTTAGTAAGAGAAGCAACAAGCTCCTCTTTCTCAGGTGTAAGCTACTCCCTAGGTTCAATCACAACCTCAGCTAGAGAAGGATTAGGATTACTATAGAGCTGATAGACTCTAATCTTAACAACTTTATGTAGCTTTACTAGACAGAAAAACAACAAAAGGACTGCTTAAACATAAGTAGTAAATAGACAGTATAGTATAACTTGTAAAACACTATACTTACCTTTATAACAAGATTGACAATGTGAGTAAAACAATATACACACAATTTCATACTATGAAACATTAGTACAAGCTTTTCTAGCTCAGTCACTATTGTATTACAGTTACTTATATTGTTTATACAGAGTATATATACTTATAACATAGTAATCAGTAATGTGTAGAATGTTTATAGGAATGACACATACATGCTTAGTAAGTTTGTATCACTGAAAGTACTGTATCAGTTCCTAAGCCAAATATTAACCTGTATAACCCTGAGTGTAAGATATACTTACTTTACTAGTCCTAATCCTTAGGAATAGTAACAGAATAGAGTATAGAGAGTAAGACTTGTAGACTTGTAGAGTGAGAGGGTAGAGGAGTCCTACTTTAGTCAAGCTACAAGTGTAGCCTAGTAGGTTGGTAATAGAGTACTTTCAAGTACTAGGTAACTTAAGTTGATAAAACTATCTTTTAAGGGCCAAACTAGCCTCCTTATATACCTTTTACTAGAGTAATGTTACTCTAGTGACTTTAGTAACTCTCTTCACTGTTGTTCCTATGAAGTAGAGCTGGCTAATCCTTTAGACTGTATGCTACACTAGTTTGTGTCTTCTATTAATTTGCTGACACTAGTTTGTATCTTCTTGTATTCTAAATTAATCTTCTAATGACTCCTTTACTGTATTATTATGTCTTCTATACTTTCTCTCATACTTCTAATGTGTCAGCAACAGTGTAGAGGGGACCTGAAGGCTCAGTGAGGGGACCTAGGCTACAACTATTCTACACAACAGAAATACAGAATGTAAGTACTAGAACATAGTTGGAACTTGTAGAACAGGCAGAGAGAGAGAGTGAGACAAGAGTAGAGTATATAGAGTGAGCCTAAGAGTACAGGACTACCTAGAGTAGACAAGATCAAGACTATAGGACTAGTCTGATCTTGTACACCTATATATACTAAACTACACAAGAGTACTTAGGAAGTATGAGCTACTAAGAATGATAAGCTATAAAGAATGAAAGAAAGGAATATTAAAGATAAAGGTACTGTTAGCAATTTGAGGTTGCAATGATTCCCTTAGAGTAGTTCACACCAGTAGGGGTTCAGTGGGCTCTGCTCATAGTGTGTAGGCATCAATACAAGTTGACTGCATAGTTGGTAATGTGTTGTGTACTGTTATATATGTCCTATGAGCTTCATTGTCCTTATATTAAGTATTATATATGCTATCTAATATTGTGTGTCTCAGATGTATGTCTTGGAAGACATGTCTAAGACATATGATGCATTTATCCAGAATAAATGCTAACACTCCCCTTCAAACTTATACTAGTTGATCAGACTAATATAATGTTTGATAAGTGTTTGTTTGTTGTTTTACTAATATCATTTACATCTGTAATGTAAATGTTTTGTTTGCTTCGTATATTAAGTCCACTGTAAGTGTTGCGTTTGTCCAATGTATTATTATAACGTTCAATGTAATAAATCGATTGTTAATTCAATTATGATTGCCAAGAGAGCTGCAGGATCTCTTTAGCATTCGTTTGTTTGTAGTTTTAATATTATTAATGTTATAGTTGTCACTATAATGTTTTATCATTCGTATGATAGTAGTTTTCTTGTTTGCAATTTAATATGATATGTTATAACTTTGTTTTGTTTGTTTTTCATGTCATATTGTTTGTTTCGTGTCATAGTATGTTTATTTCTTCATACTGTACTGTTCCACAGTTGTTCTGTTATTCGTTTCGTTTGTATTCATATTATTATACGTGTAGTTTGTTTTATATTCTTACACTTGTTGTGTAATTAGAATTGTACTTTGTTCGTATTGTTTTGTTTGTATAGTTAATACTATATTTAATAACAATGTGTGTGTTATTAATTCGTTCACATTAATTTGTATTCTTGTACATTTGAATTGTGTTACTAGTAGTTTTTCCACTTTTACTTTTACAATGAAACTGTTGAATCATGCTTGTAAAATGTGTTATTAATGTTATTATGATGTCCTCTATTCATCATGTATCATCTTTGTTTGTTTCGTTTTGTATTCATGCCTTTTAAGCATTCAATTGTAGTTCTATGCCTTTATATTGAAGCATTGTATTGTTCACAATTTGTAATATCATGTATGATATGTCAGATTGCTTCATATTAAGGTTGATTGAGGTTTTATTCTTCCATTATTTGTATTGTTTTATCATCTGACTGTTTGTAAGTCTGTTTAGGCACATTATTTATGTTTTAAACATATGATATGTTTGTATTGTTTTGCTGTTTTGCAGTAGATATATTTATTATCAATATATGTGTGCATTGTGTTTGTTATCATTTAATGTGTCCTTTGACTTTTACAAACTATAATGTTATTCATATGTTTGTATTGTTTTATCATTGTGATAATGTTTTATTATTATTGCATAATGTTTATTTGATTAATATATTGCTCTGCACAGTTATAATATGTGTTTGTTGCTTTTATTTTGTAGATAGATGAAGTAGTGTACTTCACAGTTCTATTTTTCATCATATATCATAATATTCGTTTGTTTTATTGCTTATTTCGTGTCAAATTCCGTTTGATATTGTTTTAATCATTATATTTGCTTTATTTGCTGAATATATGCATGTGTTCATTATGAGATATGAATTTATTTTGTTAATTTTGAGTGTATTGCTCATTTTGTTCATTATGATTGACATTATCTTGTTTGCTTCGAAAGGATTAACGTTTTTGATTGCTGTTATGTCTGTTGCTTCTTTTAATTAACTTATGCAAGTGCTTTGTGTGTCTAGCATCAATTGCTTTGGGAATATGTGCCATTCCTTGGCTACATTACATTAATTCTTAATTATCTGTCTAAATATTACTTTGTTTGGTTGATTATTTGTTCACTATTATGTCCCACATGCTAGGGAATAAGTGTTGTAAGTTTTGCATGATGTGTGATCATTATTTTCAATGTATTATACGTTCCATTTGAGGAAAGCATAGTTGTGTTTGATATTTCTGTATAGTTTGTTATGTACTAGAGATGCTTTTCTGCTCAACATCTTTGTATGTAGTGTACTTCTTTGTGTTTAGGTATATGCTCCATAATATATTCGTTCATAATACATTCAATTGGTGCCATGTATGGTGTGACCATTAAAGATTTCAGAGAAAATGTCTCTTGCATAAGTATTTCATTGTTGAATTCAACAGATTTGCTTCTTATTCGTTACAATAACTTTGTAATTATGTTTTGTAGGATGTGCAAGGTTAAATAGTGATGTAGTCAATATTTCTGCATCATTTAATCGTTTGCTATGTTTCTATTATTTGTTATGTTTTATGTTTTGTGAATTTTATGTTTGTGAATATATGCTATTACTCCCCTTCAATTCAAGAAGGTTTGCTTTGAGCAATTGGCTTTTGTGTGTGTGTAATTAATTCGTTTGTACATTTTCATCATTTAATCATTCGTTTAAGCATTGTGTATTAATGTGTGAATGTGTTTTGTTCAATAACTTTGATGTTATTTGTTATTTTTGTCTGATTTCGTTATTAATTCTTTATGGCATTTGTACTCTTTGTTATTCAAGTTTATACTCAAATAGATTGTGTGTATGCTTGTGTATTTTGTTTGATTATTATGTGTACATCCAAATAGTTTGTTAATCATTTGGTATAGTGTTGTTTTAGCAAGTATAAGTTTGCAATTTTGTTTGTTTTATTTGTATACATTATAATGTGTTGTTTAGATTTGCTCAGTATTGTTTGTCTTCTGTTTGATGACAAAAGTATTCGAGCTATAGTGTTTTGTTTCTGTTCTGTTTATGTATTTTATTCTTTTGTGATAGGTGCAAGCTCAAGCAAGGCTGTTAATGAAGAATACACTGTTATAATATTGTTTGAACTTCAAATAGCTAATGATATGCTTTAAGTATTGATCATAGATTTATTCTTTGTGAATTCTATCTTTCTGCTGTTTGTAGTGATCTATTAAATCTGTCACACATTGTGTTTAATCATTTGTAAAGTGTTTGATTGAGTTCCAAACTTATGTTTGTTTCTTTGGATTTTGTTCCAACGTTTGTTTGTCTTTTGTGTACTTGGTGGCAGTGTTCATTCCGTTGTATGGCCCTTCAGACTATCTGATATTAGGCTCTAATGTTTTGTAGCATTAGTTGTTTTGTTTTGTGTCTGTATTATTGTATTTCGTCATGTTTTTAAGTGATATTTAATTGTTTATATTGTTTATACTGATTGTATTAATTGTATTGACTTAATACTTCATTATCATGTATATCTTATTGATATATTATATTGTTACAGTGTATTTGTAACTATTGTTTGTTCAATTTCACATTGTAATAGTAATTGTGTAAGGTATAAGATATGTATTTGCCTGTATAGTATTGATATTGTGTTGATATTATGCATATATGTATCATTATATTGTTTCATCGTTTGTAGTGTTATGTTTTAATTTAATGTAATACTTTGTATAAGTATATATGTTTGTTATTATATGTTTAGACTGTTCACAACATTGTTTCGTATGTTTTATTACTTGTTTTATGTGTTATTATGTGTTTGTTTGATTGTATTTTGCATACAACATTGTGTTATTCAACAATTAATAGTTTTATACATTCGAATGCATTATTATTACTTTGTACGTTTGTATATTTGTTTATCTATGTGATATGTTTGTATTTTGTAAATATATGTTATTTATCATGATTGTTCATTTGTGATAGTATAAATTGTTTTTATATTTGAGTTATTATGCTTTAGTAGCATTTATACTCTCATTTTTGTTTTATTTGTTTGCCTAATCATTATTAGATTGATTATACATTTGCAATATATTTCTTTATATTGTTATTATGCTTTGCTAGTGTTGTTCTTTTGTTTATAGTATTAATCATTTATATTATTGATATACTATCAAATGTTCATTCATTATGTAAGACGTTATTAATATAATGTGTCTCTGTAGTGTAAGATGAAGTAATTCAGTGTTTGGATATAGTATTATTGAGTACTCATTACATTTAAAGCAACTAGTTCATCTGTCTGTATGTCTTAGACATCTGATACATTGTCTGTATCCAATATATGTCTTATATTGTGTATCCAATACATGTCTTGTTAGTTTAATAAATCAATGTGTGTTTGGGATGCTCAGACAGGTGTGTCTAGGTCCATGTAGATAATACGTTCCAGTTACAAGTATTGTATCATATCTTGTTGTATAAAGCAATTGTAGTCTTCCAGACAAGACAATTTACATTTGGTATGCTCAGATGAGAGCACCAAAGGTTTGTAGACAATTAGAATGGATTGTATGTGTAGAATCAAATTGATTCAGCATTAAATGGAGTAGTTTGATGATACTTATCAAGTTTAGTATGATTGAGTGTATCATATCATTTGTACTATAGTATATAGTACACTGAAGCATTTGCAATGATGATTGTGGTGTATATAGTCATACATATAGCTAGTGAGGAGGAATCATAATCATTTAGATGATGATTTCAAAGAGTCACGTTTGTAGAGGGTAAGATAAAAGTGTAGTAATGATGTAGACATGAGCAGGGAGTGTAAGGCTCATAACCTGTTAGCAATTTGAGGTCACAATGATTCCCTTAGAGTAGTTCACACTAGTAGGGGTTCAGTAGGCTCTGCTCATAGTGTGTAGGTGTCAATACAAGTTGACTGTGTAGTTGGTAATGTGTTGTGTACTGTTATATATGTCCTATGAGCTTCATTGTCCTTATATTAAGTATTATATATGCTATCTAATATTGTGTGTCTTGGATGTATGTCTTGGAAGACATGTCTAAGACATATGACACATTTATCCAGAATAAATGCTAACAGATACAAAGAATGAAGGGATGGATAAAGGGTAAGAGACTATAGAATGAACAGAGAATGAAGGAGTGGTTAAAGGAATAGAATGATAAAGTAAGGAAGGGTAGTAGTAAGAGTTAGTACACATATAGTCTATAGACAGTACTCCTGAGGGACAGAAGTCCTGAGTTCTGGTACAGAAGGGTGTAGAACCCTTAGAACTGAAGGTAAGAGAGTAGAGAATTGTAACATTACCCTCCCTCTAAAACCAATTGTTCTGATTGGTGAACATTAGGCTCAGTCAGCAGCTCAGGTATAGGTTAGAACAGTAGGGTTTAGAAATCTGTAAGACAGAGTTGACACAGAGTACCCAGATGAAGTTGATAAAAGTCTTAGATTGCTTTAGCAGTATGAGTGAGATTCTCAGCAGGTTCCCAAGTGTGTTCTTCAACTGGGTATCCCTTCTAGTAGATAAGGAACTTAAGCTTTCTACACACTAGCTTAGTATCTACTATATACTCTACTTTGTATTCTAGTTCAGAACTAATGAGTTCTAGTAGAGGTGGTAGAGGTCTTTGTTGTAAAGGAAAACCTGAATCATAGTACTAAGACAGTAGAACCTTGTTGAACACTGAGTGTATGTACTTCTATATTGTTAGAAGTTAGAGTTTGTAGACAGAGACACTAACCTTCTTTTTAATAATGAAGGGTCTAAAGTACTTGTTGTCCAACTTCTTCATTAGACAATCTGTAGTCAGATTAGTGACTTCTAGTATAACTTTGTCACCAGGCTGGTAATCCTTAGCTGTAGACCTCTTCCAATTATAGTTCTGCTTTATAACCTATACTACCTTTTCTAAAAGAGCTTGTGTGTCCTCTCTAGTTCTGTGTATCTGTTCTACAAAGTCTGTTACAGATTCAGAACTACCATTCTGGTTTGGAACTGTCCTCTAGTACAGATGTCTCTTATGATTAAGGAAGAACAGGGACTGTCCTGTTACAGAGTGTTACTAGTTATTATGTACAAATTCTGTCAGAGCTAACCATTCAGACCAATCTGATTACTAATGATTGATGAACATCCAGAGGTAGAGCTTAATCTCCTGATTGACTCACTCAGTTTGACTGTCAGTCTGTAAGTAATAGATAGTAGAAGGGTTCCCTTAAATTCTGAGAAGTACATACAAGTCCTGTATGAATTTTGACTCAAATTGTAGTCTATAATCATGAATGAGCTTCTGAGAGAGTCTGTGTAACTAGAAGACATGATCCTGATAAATACACACTATACTTTCAGAAGTGAGTTCTGTTTAGGTTGGAACTGTGTAGACTTGCTTAGAGAATCAGTTAACAATTACACAGATAGTGTTGTAACCCTAAGACTCAGGTAGCTTACTAATTAGGTCTACTGAGACTTCTTCCTAAGAGTGATCTAGAATCCAATACAGATGTAGGGGAGCCCAAACCCTTATCTGGTAGGCCTTAGTCTGTTAGTATGTATTATAACTAGTTACATACTTTAGGATTTCCCTCTACATTCTAGACTACTAGTAGTTCCAAGTAATGAGTTCTTGTGTTTTGTGTCAGCCTGAATGTTCTGTAGTCAGATTGTTGTAATGAGCTTAGACAATGTCCTCCTATAGCTTCTAATCCTTTAGAACATACAGTCAGTCTTCCTAGTAAACCTGTCTATCCTCATCCTCCTCCTAATCCCTTGCCTGCTTCTCTAGTTGCTTCACTACAACCCAGTCCTGTGTGTGTCTCAGAGCTTACTGTATGTAGGTAACAAAGTTAACATTCTTAGATTTGAGTCAGATCTCTTAGATTGTCTTAGACACAAAACAGGAATTGTTTAGGAGAACAAGATTTTTGTTATTATTCTCCCCCCTTTTATAACCTACTTGTCTTAAGAGTAAATCAGCTTTCATCATTTGTGTTCTAGGTTTGTAGGTCAGTACAAAGTCATAGTCCTACAGTTCTAACATCTAGTAGGCTTGGTAGTAGTTAAGCTTCTGAGGTGCCTGAAAGTACTAGAGATTAAGGTGATTACTCTAAATCTTAAACTTCTGTACAGTACTAAGAAGATATTAACACTACTCCTTTAGAGAACAGACAATTGTAAGGAGTTCCTTGTTATAGATAGGGTAGTTCTGTTCCATTATAGAGAGGGATTCTAATCAGAACACTATCAGACACTACTTTCTGTCAATGAACTAGGACAGTACTACTCTATTCACAAAGTCAGAAGAGTTAGCTTTGACTCAGAACTTGTCTACAACTGTTAGAACTACTAATACAAGCTTGCTAGTAATAGTCTACTTCAGGGACTCAAACACAGACTGCTACTAATCCTCCCATTACTAAGGAACATCTTTGCTAGTAAGATTGTGAAGGGGCTGGGCAATAGTACTAAAGTCTCAAATAAAGTATTAGTAGTAGTTTACAAACTCAAGGAATACTTGGACCTGTTTCAGGTTCTGAGATTGTAACTAGTTCTGAACTACAGTTACCTTTGCTAGATCCATACAGACCTCTCCTCTACTGATTACAAAGCCTAGATAATCTACTGACTCCTGTGTAAAGGAGTACTTTACTTCTTAGAGAAACAGTTTATTATCTTAGAGCTATTATAGAACTGCTTAGACTAGTTAGTAATAGTGCTTGACAGTCTGGGTGAAGATCAGAATGTTATTCAGATACACACTAACATACTCTGAGTTAATCAGATCTGTAAGAATGTGATTCATGAATGACTAGAATGTTGTGAGCAAGTTGGTTAGTCTGAAGAACATTATAGTCAGTTTGTACAATCTGTAATTAGTTCAGAACACAGCCTTCTACTCATCTCTGTCTCAGATCTGAATATTATTGTATCCCTATCAAACATCCAACTTAGTAAAAACCCTGAATGTATGTATCTTATTAATGAGCTCCTGAATCAGGGGGAGTAGGTACTTGTTTTTGACAGTACCCTTATTAAGACAACAATAATCCTAGACTGGGTAGAGCTTCCTATCTTTCTTTTTAACAAAGAAGAAAGGGGAGGCTATAAGAGACTTTAAGGGTTGGATCCAGCTGTTCTGAAAATTTTCCTGAAGGAACTTGTTGAGTGCCTCTTACTTGTCTCTGTTGAGTAGGTAGACCTTACAATCCTTAGGTTGGAAACCCTCAGTCAATTTAATTGTATAGTCCTAGGAATGGTGTTTAGGAAGCTGATCAAATTCTTCTTTACTAAAGACTTTAGGGAACTTTTAGACAAAATCTGGCAGGCTGAGTCTATGTGTGTTCTGGAGTAGAGTCATTCTGAGAGGGTTCTAGACTGGTTCTGTCTCAGACATCCTTTAGATTGACTCTATTCTACCTCAACTAGAATATGTATCTACATATTTATCCTAGTTGAAGAAGAACAACTAGTTACCTTTATTAGAACTGTTAGTAACATTAGAAGCATCTGTATCTACTCAGAACAGTAGTGTAAGGTAGTTGTAAGACTTAGGACACTAATCAAACACAAGTGTCTACTCTAACTAGTTAATAGTAGGGTTGTGAGCCTTGAGCCATTTGAATCTAATAAAGATGTCTGTCTTTCTAAGGTTAGTAACTCTGAACTTAATACTTTCCTTATAATCCTAAATGGTCATCTGTAGTTGGACAAACTCAGTGATCTAACTATTCTAGTTTAGAGTTCTGTCTGTATTGTATACTAGGATTAGAAGTAGAACACATTAAGTAGGGAGGTAGTGTTTCTACACAAAGGCCTTATTAATGTACAAACTAGTGTATTTACTGTCTACTAGAGTTGTTGTTTGGATCTGGAGGGATCCTGAGAAGGGAGCCAAGAGGATGAGGACCTAGAGCTAGTACTCAGAATGTCCTTAGATAAACTACTACTTGTTCTGAAGGGAATGTACAGCTTGTACAGCCTTATTGTCTGAGAGGGTAAGTATATATACTAACATTTCCTTATTAACCTCTCTCTTTCAACAAGGACAGACCTATGTCCTTAACTGTGAACTCAGCTAAGACTATCCCTGCTTAATACTATAGACAAACTACTGAGTAGTAAACAGGGCTGGATAGTGTTTCAAACATTCTAAGATCTTGGAACACAGAAGTAGTAGGTCAGATTGTACAGATTTAGACTCAGATGAAGTGTAAAGAGAAGAATCAAAAGAATCAGAAGAAATAGGAGAACTATCTACTTTTGTTTTCAACTTTTTTCTTTCTAATAAATAATTTTGTTGATTTATTTTTTCTACTTTTTCTACTTTTTCTACTTTTCTTACTTTATTTACTTCTAATCCTACAGTGTCTATTGAATCAAAAGTAGCCATTAAAAAATCTGAGTCATAGCCCTTTAGTGTTACATTCACTGTTAGGCCTCTACAAAATCCTAGAGTATGTAGTCAGGGTCTGAGAGTTCTAAAGTGACTTCTGGATTTGCAGAAAAGGCTTCTTACTACAAATCCTGCTTGTCACTCATTATTACTCTAATGACCTGACAGATATACTGTTACTTCTGTAGACAGTCCTTAATTTAGTACTCTGACTTTCTGTAAGTAAAGTATACTCCTTACTTTCAGACTTCTCTAATGTCTATCAGAACAGATTGATTGTAAATTACAGGCAGATCAATCTAAGGGCTCAGAACTGTTAGAGCTAGACACATGTGTAAGCATTCTATACAGACTTGATACATCCAAGCTGTGGCTTGGTCAAAGGAGATAGTATTATGAGATGATTAGTTTATCAACAGATGAACCACAAGACAATAACTTTATAATGTCTCAGTTAGAATACATACAATATAAGGACAAGAGACACTGAGTAGTAAATTGTCACCTCACTCCTTGTCTATACATGCCCCCCTTAAGTTCTCCCTCTCAACAGGTTATGAGCCTTGAGCTCCCTACATACACACATCCACTGTACACTCTAAACTCTTTACTTGCATACATTTGCACACATTTGCATCATGGTTCCCCCACATACAGATACACACTGTAAACCAGCCAATATACCTAAATACTTTGGTCAAAACATTACAATGCTTAAGACTGAAGCAAACTACAAGATGTAGCACTACTGTATTGTTTCTAGTGTTGCAGCTACATACTTTGAACACTTACTAAAGGATGAACTACAGAACAAAGCCAAGAGGGAGATGGTTAAGACTATTCATACATGCATAGTTAATAACATTACTGACACAATATTGGCAAACTATATGCACTTTGATACATCTATCCCTCAGTTAATGAAAGTGCTTGAAGAATGCTTTAACCCCTAGACAGTATGTAAAAAGGCTATTGACAAATCAGTACTGTTTATTTGTAGAGACCATGTAAAACATTTCAGACATACATTAGACAGACTTGAGGAAGCATATACAACTCTGTCTGCTAACAGTGATCTACCATACAACTCTACATACAAAGCAGCAATATTGCTTGCCACTCCTGAGTAATATACACACATAGTAAATACAATAATACAATCTACTGATGCCCAGAACAAAGGCAAACCAGTCAATAAACATAAGAAAGTCAAACTGAAGCAACTAATCCTTACATTGTAGAATGCCTACAACAATTACTGTGCTAAACAAGCACAAGATTCCAATGATCAGACAAAGAATAATGCATGTATTAATACAATGTATAAAGCTAATAAGCAGAGGAAATTCAATCTGCCAAATCTGTTCAATCCAACAAAAGCAAAATGTTTCAATTGTGGAAAAACAGGACATTTCTCTAAGGAATGCTGTAAACCTCCTACTAAAGCTACAAAGCTTGCACACACCAAACATCAGGCTAACATTGTACATAAAACAAATCAAACTGTAGAAAACACAACAAATGCATTTATTATTGAAAACCTAAACGAAAACAATGTTAAATTAAAAGAAGACAATGTTGAAATGAACAATAATGCCTACACTCTTATTCTGAGCAACCAGGACAAACAATTCGAACAATATGTTTCCTGGGTATGTACTAATGTATTTACAAATACAATCATAGCTAACAAGAAATCCTATACACAAACAATAGATTTACTCGATTCTGGTGCATCAATACATGCTACTCCTTATCTATTTCAATTAACAGATGTACACAACATAACTCCTACAATTGTAACTATTGCAAATAGGTTAATGATGACTCTTAATCAAGCTGGATCTATGTGTATCAAAATCCTGAAGAATATACAAGAAAAAAAGTGTCATAACATTACAAAACATCTATTACTATCCACAAATGACCTTTTCCCTCATAAGTCAAGCACTACTATGTAGGGAAGGTTATTCTTTTATGTTTACAAACGATAATTGTACTATAACATCACTATGTAACAAATACATCAGACATATACAATTGAGAAATAACTTGTATATCTTGTACAATAATCATTTATTAAAAACAATGAACAAACTATCTATTTATGATATACATAAATGCCTTGGACACATAAGTTACAATTATATTAAACGATTATTAAAGACACAACCAAGTGTACTATCAACTAAAATAACAAACTACAAAGAAAAAGAATGTATTAAATGTATAAAAGCAAATATCAAACGTACACCAATACTAAAACTACATCAATCTCCTCTTACAAATCAATTTGGAGATCTTATTCATATTAATATCATTGGTCCTATTGAACTGCACACATATAAGAACATATGCTACTTATTAACAATTGTAGACAATTCTACTCATTAGTGTATAATGCTCAAATTACAAACAAAATCTGATGCATATATGTAATATGTATGATGGACAACTAAAATATTTACACAGTACAGAGTTAAAATAAAGCTTTTACAAAGTGATAATGATACTGTATTCCTTAGTAAAGATTTCCAACAATATTTAGATTCACAAGGAACAAAACAAAGAATAACAGTACATCATACTCTACAACAGAACAGAATAGCAGAACAAACACATAAAACTATATTTAGAGGTGTAAGAGCATATCTAACATCTACTGAATTACTGTTTACATTATGGGCTGAAGTAGCAATTCATATTACTTATATTCATAATAGAACACTGTGTACTGCTTTAAATTACAATACCCTACATTACAAATGTTACAGAACACACAGAACAATTGATAATATATATGAATTTGGTTAATATATTATCATTTGCAACGAAAATCCTACAAAAATACAACAGTAAGGTATCATTGCTTGTTGGATAGGATTAGATAATGAAAGTAAAGGCTATAAAACTTGGCACAATAATAAAATTACCATTGAACAAAATATTCAATTTCTCAAAGGTAAACCTCCTCAAATTGAAGGGGAGAAAATAGACAATACAAACAATGATACAAACAAGTGTTTAATAATTAAAAATAACAAAACAGACAATAGAATAACAAGAACAGACAACAATGATACAGACAATACTGATCCTAACAAAAAAGGAAAAGCAGCAGAACCAACAGACTTAATGGACAACAAAGTTAAATTAACTGAAAAAGAAGTAGAACCTAAATTATGTTGATCAGAATGGAAACAGAAACTGACAGAATGTACTATTAAGCTTGAACAATGTATGGAGAATAAACACATAACAAAACACATGTATGCACTTAGTGAAAAGGATGAAGATAATATTGCCATTCATTTAACAGAATTTAATGCTAAAATAAGTGAAATACAATTGGATCCAACTTCATTTTATGAAGCAATCCAATGTCTGGATCATGATTCATGGATTACAGCTATGAAAGACAAAATAAAACAATTAAGAAAATTATAAATAC
>NW_006760388.1:654309-660379 GCF_000271605.1 Fomitiporia mediterranea MF3/22
ATAATCTGTTTGAGCAGATTGAGCAGATTGTCTGGGTTCCAAACCTGTTCTCTGGCTTGAAGTCACCCTCTGAACTTCTGTACTTTGTTCCATATGAAGCATATTGTTTCCTGGTCTCAGTAGTGTCTTACTGTCATTCTGATACATAGATTGTAATGGTTTTACATCCTGTAGGTTGTAATTGTCATCCTGTAGCTTGAATACCTTGATTCTTACTATGTATCCTGAGTATATACACACTAGTGCATCTGTTTGAGTGCCTGTAATGCTCATAATATGTCTGATAGAGTGTCCTGAGTCTATTCCAATGAATCCTGACTGTCTGAAGATGTATTTCACAATGTAATACCTTATGTTCTCCTGAACCTGTGTTCTGTACAATATATCCTTGTAGTCTGAGCTGGTTCTGACGTTTCTGAACAATTCTTCGTCATGAACTGAATAGTTTCATAGTGTAACATCCAATTGTACCTTATAGAACAATGTTCTATGTGAATTCCTTTGATCGTGCTCATTATAGACTGTATCTTCAATCCTGAAGATGAAAATGTCTGTTCTAATGTTGTAGAATTGATATTCCTGAATGACTAAACATTCTAGTAGTCCTGAAATTGTCTGAAGCAGTTCTTTACTTTCGAATACCTTCCTGTACTGAATAGAATCAACTGTGTATGTGTATGTCTGTGTCTTTCTATTGCTGTCAATGTATCTCCATGTCTGATACTTATTCTAGAGCAGTATCATTGTATTCCTGATGTATATACACTTTTCCTTGCTCAATGTACTGATTTCTGTCTTCTGATGCATGATGTAGCCTTCTAACTTAATAGAATACCTGTGTGAATCGTTTGGATTGAAATATTTCTCAGTATCCAAGAGTAGTTGTATTTTATAGTCTAGTAATGCTTGATAGGTTGTCCTGCTTGTGCAGTTTACTATTTGCATTGCCTTGTAAACCATAATACTATCTGGCTGGTTATATTCCAATCTTCTAACATTCTCAGGTCCTTTCCTAATGTCCTGGTATGCATTCCTGTTGTCTATGAACAGCCTGTATTTCTTAAGAGTGTCGTTTTGATTTGTGGCTCTAAGAATTGGTAATAGTAGCTCTGAAGTGTCCATGTATGTGTTGCCTTGTGCCTGTAGCATCTTAGATTCCTTGAAACAATGGTTGTATGTGTGTTTCCTAGTCCTTTCCATGTGCCATACGTATCTGTAGTCTTGTAGAATCTTTTCTACACTGTATGCCTGTGCTTTCAAGTGTAAAATGTCATTGTATACACTATACAATTGTCTATCTCAATGTTTAGACTTCCTGCAATGCTTATTCCTGTACTGAATGCCTGTAGTATGATGCCTAAATGCTGTAGTCTCATAGGGTCTTGAATATACTGAATTTGCCCTTTCAAATGTGTTGTTTGCATACCTGAACTTGTGTTCTGTTTCTTCCTCAAGTGTTTCTTGTGCTTCTTAGTAGCTTCAGTATCACTCGAATCAATGTCTGACAGTTTGAATAAAGCATTACTTCGATTGTTGTCATTGGATGAAGAGGAATCCGAATTATCACTGTCTGGGTCTGATCCTGGGTCAAAATTTCTCTTTCTCTGTATCCTAGAGCTCTGTATTGCTCTGTATGCATAGCTATTCTTTGCTAGGCTCTCTGAAGGTCTTACTGATGCAAATCTGCCTTTCTGAACATTATTCAGTACTTTACTATGCCTGTGTCCATTGTTTGTTCTTGAACTACTGCCTGAGCTATTCTTATGCTTACTGTACTCAATATGTGGCTTTGAACTGTGTAGTTTACTGTGCTCTGAATCAACTTTGTTCTCACTAATACCACTAGTGTATGCCTTGCCTGGGACTGCTTTAAATTGCAAAGTATTGCTATGGGATTGTTTGTTCCTTTTATTTTTGCAAGGGGTACTCTGATGTCCTGAAAAACTCAATGTTTCCATTTGAGACTGTATATATCCAGGTATTTCACTTTCTCTCTTATTCCTGGACCTGGCTAGGGTGTTGTATCCATTGTAGTAGTCCTGTACATTGCTCCTATACAATGCATAGTTGATATCTGCCATGTATGAGGTTAAACACTTGATTTTGTGGGTGTATGCTTGATTTTCACCCTCTGGATCAAGTACTGATCCTTGTAGTTCTAATATACATTCACTTTTGCTATCCTCAAAGTACTGTTCTGTAAATGCAATGTCTGTTTTGCTTGGATAGTTTGAATTGATTTCACAATCGTATTGAATGCCTGACAGTTCTGGTTTTTGTTCTGTTCCTTGTACTTTGTGTATTCCTCTCACTTTGTGCTTTCCTTTTGCTTTCTGCAAATGCAATCGTTCGTCTGGACTCTTGAGCGTTTCTTCTACACTCTTAGATTGATAGTTCTGATCTCTACTGTCTGTAGGTACTGTAGCATGTTTGGCTTTCGTTCTGTAGCCTGCCTGAAGTGTTTCACACTTTTCTGTTACTATACTATTGAGTCTGCTCTTGTTTGATGAAGGAGTTGCTTTCTCCTCTTCCTGATACATTCTATCAAGCTTGTACATTCTCTTATTCAAATCTTCAATGTCTATCGAACTGTGGAATGGGCTGACATGTCCTATGTCTATCTCAATTGCTCTAGCTCTTACAATGTGTCTGAAGGTCTTACTTGCCTTCTGGAAATCTTGTTCCTCATCAGATCTCTGTAGTTCCAATGCCTGGCTCTCCTGGCCTTGTCTGTTACTCTTGTTCTTCAAGTCCTGGCTACTTTCTTTACTGCCTAAAAGGGTCTTAGGTGTCTCATTACCCTCTACATTGCTGTTGTCAATGTGTTTCTGTTCTGAAGTAAGTGTGCTCACTAGATACTTATCCACACTCTCACTGATACTGACTATATGCACTCTGTAACTCTTGTACTAGCTTGCAAATTCCTCAATGCTTGCTGTTAGCTCTCTATATCAACTTGGTGAATCCTCAAACCAAATCACCTGTTCTCTATTGAGTGAATCCTCAAACTCAGTAGCCTGAAATTGATCGAGTGAATCCTCAAGCTCAATTGCCTGTACTCAGTCAGTTGAATCCTCAAACTCAACCTTTTGTACTCAATTGGACGAATCCTCGAATCCAATCACCTGTTCATCCTGAACTCAACTGTCTGAATCCTCAAGAACAATTGCCTGAGTGTTTCTGCTCTCTGTACTGTTATTTGCTATTTCTGCAAGCCCAGTAGTGTAAGTACTCACTGGTTTCTGCTCTACAGTATGCATTTGACTAACTATATGCACTAGTACAGTTACATGCCTTAGTTCTACATTAATAGTATGTACTAGTTCATCAGGGTGCCTCCAGCCTTGTGTAGACAAGGACTTATCACCTGGTATAGGTTCATCAGGTTGCCTCCAGCCCACAAGGGACAAGGACTTACATCCTAGCATGTTAGTATTGATATCCAGACTTGGGTACCCTCTGGGAATCGTCAGTCAAGGCTCAGCAGCCACATTGTAACCAATATTCAATGGATAATCTTGTTGTCCATTGCCTGTAAACTCAATGCACACCTGTTTGTTCCTTTTCACCATCACAGATGCCTGGTCCTTGACCCATCCAATCAATGCAAACCTCTAGCATATCCAGCACTAGTCCATATTAATATGTGATAATGTGTTCCAGAAGCGTTCCACAGCATTCCAAAGCATTGTGAACCTACTAGGGGCCAATCCAGTAAGTAGTCTCTGTTTCTACTCGAAAATCATAACTTTACTCACAAAAAATTCCTGAGGGGTACTAGACAATGAGGGAGACCTAGGGTTGATCAGACCCTTCAGTTCCTCAGTGTCCAGCAAGGGGTTTCAGTGCTAGGTGGGTACAGTCAAAAATATGTAAGGAAACTCACTGTTCCTCACAAGAGAATTCTAATTGCCCTTAGTTCACTCGACTACTGACTGGGATAACCTAGTACTCGAGTGAGGGGTCAGGGGAAAAGAATCCCCTTTACCCAGCAGTCAATACTGTCCTTTATAGGGGTATACACATGTAGATACATGAGGAGGAAGTGTAACTAACTACAATGAGAATATATGTGCTTGTGGGTCCCACTGTGTAATGATCTGACACAATCAGCAATGTAGTGATAATAAAATACAAACCAGTAAATCAAATCCTTACACTAGGGTCCTGTTAGAATTTTCAATGGTTGTAATGGTGGTTGTGTTTTTCCTCTCTTGTGTTTTGTCTTTTGACATATTACACAAGTATCTACATATTCTTTTATCTAGTTAGTTATTCCTGGCCAATAATATGTTCTCTTTACTAATTCCAAAGTTTTTCTGAGTCCTGGATGTCTAGTTATAACACTATTATGATATTGTTAAATAATTCTGACTTTTTCTTCCTGTTTACCTTCCCTTAGTAACAGTATTTTATTACTATAATTAGTTCCTGAGTCTGTTTCTGTAGTTTCTTCTACTGTCATTGTTTTAATGTATATTTCTGACTCTTTGAACATTTCCTGAGAGAGTAATACAACTTCCTAATTATCTTTTTCTTCCAGCTTATAGTCAGGTCTTCTAGAGAGTACATCTGCTCTATTTTTCTTGCCTGCTCTGTATTCTATTTTAAAGTTGTATCTACTTAGTTCTAGTACTTATCTTACTTGTCTTCTGTTTAGCTGCTTTTTATTTTGAAAGGTTTTCAAATTAGATTAGTCAGTTATTATTCTAATTTGATGTTTGGCTCCTTCTAAATAATGTCTCTAGTTTGCTAATACCTTTATAATAGTATATAATTCTTTATCTGGTACTGTATAATTTCTTTCCTATTTACTAAAAGTTGAAGAATAATAAACTATAGGATGTAATTCTTTATCTTCCTGTTCTTGTGATAGTATTACTAAGCATACAAAATCTGATGTATCAGTTTCTACTACAAACTGCTTTTCATGGTTTAGCCTTACTAATACTGGTACCTTAGCAAATGCTTCTTTTATAGCTTTAAAAGAGGCTTTTTGAGTGTCTCCCTATGTAAAAGTTCTTTTCTGTAATAGTAAACTTGATAATGGTTTTACTTTTCCAGAATAATCTTCTACAAATTTCTTGTAGAAATTAAAGAATTCTAGTATTTTCCTAATGTCTCTCTTTGTTAGAGGTTTAGACTATTCTAATATAGCTTTTATCTTGTAAGGATCTACTTTTAGTCTATCTTGATTGACTACAAAACCTAAGTAGTCTAATTCTTGTTTATTAAAGAAACACTTTTCTGGTTTATAGTAAAAGTCTGCTTTCTTTAATAATTGTAGCACCTTTTTGGTTAGCTCTAATAACTCTTTTTGTGTTTGAGTATAGATAATAATATCATCTAAATATATTACTATCCCTTTACCTATTAATTCTTTAAAGAGTTAATTTATAGCTCTCTGAAATACTACTAGTACATTCATTATTCTAAATTACATTACTAGTGGTTCATATAATCCTTTATGTGTTCTAAAGGCTTGTAAGTATTCTTGTCCTTGTTTTATCTTAATGTTATTGTATCCACTTTTAAGGTTAAGAGTTGTAAACCATTTTACTTCCTTTAAATAGTCTAGTAGTGTGTACATTATAAGTATAGGAAATGGGTTAGGTTCTGTAATCTGATTTAATTTCCTATAGTCTATAACCATCCTTGCTCCTGAATCCTTTTTGCCTACAAAGAATACTTGTGATACAATTTTAGAGTGACTCTCTTTAATGTATCCTTTCTTTAGGTTTTCTTGTATAAATTCCTCTACTGTTTCTTGTTCTATAAGAGTTAGAGAATATACTGGACACATTTTAGGTAATTCTACTCCTTCCTTTAATTTAATATTCATGTCCCATCTGGAATGCTTTAGTAATCTATCTGCTTTATCTTTATCAAACCTGTCTAAGTAATCCTATAATTCCTTTAGCACTAATTCCTTTTTATCTCTTTCTGAGCCTATTCCTAATCTGTTTAGTACTTCTGCCTTTTCTTGTGAAGCTTTCTGTACTATACTAGAGACTTTGTTTAACTGTTTTCTAAGCTTCTGTTCTTCACTAGTTTGATAAGATAATTTTTG
>NW_006760388.1:663712-727242 GCF_000271605.1 Fomitiporia mediterranea MF3/22
AAGTTCCCCTTAGTAGACCAGAGCTTTACTAGAATAGTAAAGATTTGTAACTAAGTTAGAGTTTTATCAAAGTATAAGATATACTCACTTTACTAGTCCTAATCCTTAGGAATAGTAACAGAATAGAGTATAGAGAGTAAGACTTGTAGACTTGTAGAGTAAGAGGGTAGAGGAGTCCTGCTTTAGTCAAACTGTAAGTGTAGCCTAGTAGGTTAGTAGTAGAGTACTTCTAAGTACTAAGTAACTTAAGTTAATAAAACTATCTTTTGAGGGCCAAACTGGCCTCCTTATATACCTTTTGCTAGAGTAATGTTACTCTAGTGACTTTAGTAACTCCCTTCACTATTGTTCCTATGAAGTAGAGCTGGCTAATCCTTTAGACTGTATACTACACTAGTTTGTGTCTTCTATTAATCTGCTGACACTAGTTTGTATCTTCTTGTATTCTAGATTAATCTTCTAATAACTCCTTTACTATATTGTTATGTTTTCTATACTTCCTCTCATACTTCTAATGACTCTTTATGAGTCCTCCTGACTAGTTATACTGTGTAAGCTGTATAATACTTTTCCTATAAAGTAGAGCTCTTTATTGTTCTTATAACTCTGTCTGACTCAACCTGTACTTTCTGTACACTAGTTTGTAATACACTTTCTTATAAGGTAGAGTATTATGACTTCTAATAACTCCTTATGACTCTTATAATATAAAAGGCTGTACTTCTGTACTACCCCTAGAACTTACAACCAAAGTTCTAGACTGTCTTGTGTACACTCTAGAACTGACAACTAATGTTCTAGATCTTTCCCTAAGTCTTCTTTAATAGACTTAGTTTAGGAGACAATTATCCTTATTAACTTTTAGCCTTATCTTTGTACTTCTGTATTCAATCATAGAACTTACAACCAAAGTTCTAAATTGCCTCATGTATTCCTCATGTTGTCCTTATATAGTTCTCATGTTTATGACTTTATTACTTTCCTATCTATATAGGCAAAGTGTATAAAGGAGACTACTTTCCTATAGTCTCTCCTCAGAGCTCTCAGTTCCCTTTCCTTTACTAGTACTAGTCCTCCTTAAGTATAGAGCTTTAGAGTATTGGCTCTGACTCTTTACTAGCTTTAATGGTTCTTTGTCTTTGTACAAAGTGTTCCTAACTAGCTATGTAGTTTCTCCCTAAGTAAGTATAATATTTTCCTTTTATCTCTTCAGGTTTTCTCTTAGTCTTTTCCTTTATACTTCTTACTCTGGACACTATACTCTTTCCAGATCCCCTCTCTATACAAGTATTCTAAATGACTTGTCTTTAGTTGAGGTTATTAAGTAATACTGTGCTAGAGTATGTGTTTAACCTTAGAGAGATAAAGACTTTGTTCTCAGGTTTTGTTACCTTTTCCTAACTAACTTAGTACTTACTCCTTCCTGTCCCCTCTCTCTACTAATAGATTGATCACTCATTAGTAATGATTAGAAGTTAATAATGCTGAGCTAGAGTTCTTACTAAACAGGACAACAAAGGTAGCCTAGTTGATCTGGCCAATCTCTAGACTTGTGACTAATAAGGTTTTGTATATAAACTACTTAGTCCCAAGTCTTGAGTTAAGCTTTTCCAAACTTAGTTACTGTATTTTACAATTCCTAACACTGAGTCAGACTAAAAAAATATTTGTTAGGACCTTATAGTGTAGAGCTATTTAGACTGCCTTAATAATCTGAGAAATAATAGTCAAGGACAGTAATAATAACATAACTATAGTAGCTGGCTCAAAGAGTAATTATACTCCTGTTTCTTTGTGTACAGATACTAATACTAATACTATAACAGTTAGCTCAAAGAGCAATCATGCTCCTGTTTCTTTGTGTGTAGATACTAATACTGACATATAGTACTGTATCTATCATTATTACTTCTACTAAACTATAATACATACTAAAGTTAAGTAATAACTTTAGCAGGCATTTACTGTTACACTTGCCTTTTGATTAAATAATACTTACTAAATAAATTCAAGGATTGCTTGATGCACCTTCCCAGAATCATACCAGATAACTACAACTCTAAGATAAGAAGCACTTATTAGTACAGTCCAACTATTAATTGTAAGATACACATTTCTTACATGATTCTAAATGTATTTAATTAAATGTAGAAGGAAAAAAGTATATTTGTACTTACTTTAAAGTAGTTCCTTACTTGAATTGACAAGCCAGTATAAATAGCTTTAATGTTACTTGAAACAGTGTTAGGGCTTGGTAGAGATACACTAGGTTAGAGTATTACAACTTTAAGTGTATAATAGTAATCCTTTACAAAATTGAAAGGCTGGTTGCTTTTTGTACAGTAAAGAGTAATGAGAGTACAATGAGCAGCTTCAGAATAAATAATAGGTGGTTGGGTAGCATTTGTTGTATGACCTCTTGAATTAGTACAGACAATAGTAGAATTAAGGAGTAGTAATGTACTGTTCTTTGTACCCATTTGTACACACTTAATTTCTTAGTAGTTTGGACTACTATGTATACCATTGAAGATGAAGAAGATTTTCCTTATTCTATTATGCTCAACACATCTGACAGAAATGTTATAGTGCTAATATGCTAGAGAAGTCTATTTGACACAGTAGGAAGCTGAATATACAAGAAGTTATTATTATTTGACCAATATTAACACATATACATTTAGAATAATATAATCTGTATTACTAATAAAAGAACTACAATACAGAGCAAGAAAAAAGATAGAAAGGAAGAAAGGAAGAAAGTATACTAAGTATTTCCTCATTATTCATATCCCAAACCTTCTCATCTGTCATGTTATATACTGAACCAGCAGCCTTCCTCTTCCTTTTTAGAGCTAATAGAATAGCTGCTGGGGCTGGTGCTTCTGCTAGACATTTATGAAATTCAGCTTGATGTGCTAATGGTATGGATGGTGTGGGAGAAGAAGCACCAGGGGTAGAAACCAGAACTCTGGTACAATTATAATGAAACTGAGTATAGATACTAGTAGGAGATAGAGAAGAATAGCTTTGAGACATTTTTTTTGGGCTTAGAGTATGTATTAGAGTAAGATGTAGCAAAGTAACGAGTTCAAATGAGTGTCTTCGGTTAGAGTATTTTTTTCCCTCAGCATTGGTGGACACGCAGTAAACCACAGTAACTGTGGGAATCCTTACTGCGGTACGGTTACTGTGAGAGTTTCCTTACCGTGGTATGGATCCACGGAAAACCCCATCCATTCTAGGGCCTATTTCTTGTGCATCCCTCCTATGGAAATGTTTCTGCTGTGCTACAATAGTAGATTGGTCATCTCCATTCAGTTACCTTTTTAGTTACTTTTTGCGTTCCTAACGCACACAGCCGGATTTCCCAGTGTGGTCGTTGGTGCAATTCTTCACCTCCATCTCTATTCGCCATCTCTTATGCCATCCACCTGTCAGCAGTATTTCTCCGTCGCTTCTGCAGCCTTTAAGTAATTCACCTCTCTCTTCATCTACTACTAGTGAAATACCTTTGTCGGGTGTCGAGGTATCTTTGGATTCACGCATAAGTTAAACGAGAGGGTGTGTATACACCACCTTAAACCTATCTACATCGCTTGATTTACCTGTCGTTGGCCGAAAATCTCGCGGTTACAACATCTGGAATGTCGGTAGCACTACTTGAAATACCTATCCTCATTTGATTTCCGATTCGTGCGGAGTTATCGACTCCTGCGTCTCCTAGCGTTTATTTTTTTGCTGCCTCGTTACATGTGGTGTGTGGTCGGCTACAGTCTATACAGAGGTTTACGCTCGTCGGATAGGAGGTTCGAATGACTGATCTGGTGACGTGGAAAGTAGGAATCTGTTCAATTCAAGGCCAAGGAATGTACTACTTCTAATACGTGAAATTCAACTACTGAGATAAGAGAAGACATCACGGGAGAGAAGAATTTCATAGAGCCACCTCGGTTAGGAAGAACCGTGCTCAAGGAAGTTGCACAGCATGAAAGCTGTCCCCAGAAGTTGAGGGGTAGTACCATCAAATATAGTAAATATGAGCTATGATCGTCAGCAGTACCAAACAGTTCCGGTCGGCACTCCGTCGTCCGAAATCCATTCATTGCTGTTTTGCTTTAACTCCTAATTAAGACATCATATCTACCCCCGGTGCTTTTTTCATACTGCGCCCGGGTTTCGGGGTTTACCTTGTGGGCTTCTGACCGTTGGTTTCCGAAAGGTAACTTACTTCCATGATATTTGCTTCCTTTTCGTGTTTCAATGGGAAGTCTGTAATTTTTACGTGTCTGTGCACCATTGTGATCTGTACGTCCTTGTACGAGCCTATCGCATGTAGTCATGGCACTAATTAGAAGTGCCTACGTCAATTTGTTTGGGTACTTACTGCATCCACTTGTGGAGATGTCGGAACACCAAAGCCTTACAAGTTCCTACAGTCGGTAAAATAAGGCTCTCTCGTAAACCGCAGTTTCGGTAACAGGTAGCGATATCATTATTGCAACGCGTATTCAACGCACGGTCGTCCGATAGTTTAGACCAGCACCTTGGCGTCCCAATCGCGAACTGAGCATAGTTCTGAAAAATGGATCTCAGATATCCTGCCTGAAGCAGTGGGGAATGCTTGAAATTTGTGTACCACACGGTCTGAACCGAGGAGTGCTTTCGAAGAACAGTGGCGCTTCAGAGTGACAGCGAGAAGACAAAAGGAAAGGCTGAATGTCCGAAACGAATGCAGGGAGATACACACAGATGCGCGTGTTTGCCGCAATGTAGTAACAAGGTGATTCGTGAAAGAAGTTCTTGGAGAAAGAACGTAAATCTCTGTTCCATACCCTGTTCCTTCCCCGCAATATCTCGCTTGCTCTGACAGAAGCATGGCCGGTGGGGGGTACACCGTACGGGACAACCTCCGACCATGCTCGCAGAGACCCTCGAAGGAAGGAATGCGCGAACGACGTGCATGTGCTTCGAGTCAAGATCAAGGATCTTTGCTTCTTTTGCGACCGAGGAAAGAAAAATGCAGTGTCTTCTGGAAGTAATGGCTACTTAGGGATTGAGACATCGTGGAGGGGAAACGTTCCTATAATGCATTGCGTGCGGCAACTCTTGAATCAAGTGATTAGTTAGTCTTATTGGTTGGGGCATCGTAACGCGAGAATGAGCAAGTGTTACGCCTTCACCTTTCCCTAGAAGATCGAGAACTGCATCTATTTGGCAATAAGTTTCCATCACTGAGCAGAAAAGACACCGGATAGAGCGATACGAAGTTAAACATATGCCTGTTAGCAACGATCCTGCACAGGGGTCATTTGCATCCAACCATCCATTGAAAAGCAAAATTTGTGAGCTGGGCACTAGTCCGAAGGGCCGATACAGGGTTGGGACAGCACTGAAAAACGTGACGAATGCATGTTCTTCAATGGATAGAGTATGATGAAAGTGAAGATGGTTCGTTGTGGATGCGGTGCGTTCGCCGGAACTTCAATTCAGATCTGGTCCTCGTGTTTCAATGGACTATTGACCATCGTTAAGAACGGAAGGGTACGGTTTGAGTAGTGCGAAATGCTCGGGGGTGTGGGCAGGAACTGGGATTCAATTGCAATCTCTCGCTTGTAAACAAGGTATTAGCTTCCACAATTGTGCTGAGGATTTACGATAACCAATTTGGGCACACTCCGAAGGATTGCAGAGGTTCATGACGGGGTTGGAAGGAGCCTTGTTATGTATTACCCTTGACTTATTTCTATACTCTTCGTTCTTTGAGGCGCGGGAAGTCGAAGCGCAGTTGACCGACTTCGGGCCGCACAGAGGAACCATATACTCCCGTCACCTACTCGCCAGGCATTCGGGGCAATACTGAGTCTATTGAAAAGTGCCAAAATGTTCCGCGAAGAGGAATGCCAGAACCTCATTAAGCTTGGGCTTCTGCACAGTTCATCCAAGAATGCATTGGACTATCGATCACTATGCATGATGCGATTAATTAACCTACCAATCGCGTCCAGCGTAACTTATGCTGGCACACGTACCAAGCGAAATTTTTCTTCAAGGCTTCCGAGGGACCTGAACTAGTCCGAAATACCCCGATGCTGTGTCACGTTTCTCTTTCTCTTTTGAACGTTCCGAAAGGTGGCCGCAACAGATGCATCGAATGCAAGCGATGCAAGGTCCACGCGGGTTTCTCTTTCCGATCACCAACGCAGATCCCGAAACCGGAGCAAACCAAAACTGGAAATCGATAGCAGTCAAGATTCAAGAAGGCCGAGGGAAAAGGATGTTGACGGGCTTGCGGAGGTTTCGGGTCGGCCAACGATACAAATCTGTACAAAGATCCATGGACGAACGACGTGGTTGTGGCTTCATCACGCTTCATCGTGCTTTAATCAATGCAGAATGGGGCACCGAAGCGAGCAAGCAACGCTGGTAGTGCTAGCAGCAGTACCGGCGCCAACACATTGGCTTGCCACTATCGAATTGGCCTCAGGCGTTGTCGTCGGGGTCATGAATGACCGAACGCTATGAATAGTTTCTTCAAGTCAATCCTCTAGTCATAGGACCAAACGAAAAATGCCTTCGCCCTGGCTCGTGTGCTCAATTTTGTAGAAGCTCTGCAGAGCAGCGCGCAGCGGTAATTTTCAGAATCGAAACAGGAGAGCTAAGAGGATCACAGATGCTGTGTGACGACAAATTTGAGGGTGTTGCATCACAAAGACGGAGAATGCCTTACGTCACATGTGATGGTATGCACATGTGCTTCTGCCCCCTTAGCCATACAAGGTATGAGATAGTCGGTCGTCTCTGCACAAGCGAAGGCTTGGATGGCGGAATGATAGCTGCGGTGGCCCTCAAGGAGAGAATCTTGAAGGAAAACAAATTTTGTGCAGGGCACTAAAATGTATGTGATGAATAAGCTAGAGTGAAAGTGACGTATGGCGGAAGCAAATATGTATATGTGTAGTCACGGAACAATGTCGGAGATTCCCGAAATAGAAGGCGAGTTCCACGAGAGATTATGGCACATGGTCACTCTGTGCTTCTGTCACTTGGTCTCCTCGACGCGTCCGAGTCGCTACTGTATTGCTCAGCAGTTACCACCACCCTCCTGCTGCAGTTCTTCATTGTATCCGGGAGAGACGTGTTGTGTCTGTGGGCTAGTAGTGGCAAAGGCAATCTCGGGTAGTCTATATCATTGCCGAAGCGAGACAAGCTCGGAATCGGGTATCTGCTCCGTCTACCCGGAGAGTCGGTCTTTCATTCAGAGCAGAGTGATCGCCCACACTGAGTGTGGCTCGTGCTCGTTTGTTCCTTGTCTAAGGGTCCACAGTCAAACAACACCCCAACAAACGAAATTTGTTGTAACAACCCAAAAGAGTTTACTCCAACTCTCTTAACTTAACCCGTATGTCCGATTTATTGACCTTTCTCTCTCCAGTTCTGCAGTACTCCCCTCCTCCTGTCTCCTTCATCTTCGTCCCTTCTGTCCTTTTTCTCTCCACATCTCTGGCGTTGTCGCTGGTCGTATCTCTTGTACCACCAGTATGTGCCCCCCGCCCTCCTTCAAGGAGAATGCAGGGTTCAGTCGTCTTCATGGAATTGATTACACCAGTGGATACACTGGGACAGACGGGCCCAGCCTTAATCATGATTTTTCGCGCGGCGACGCGGCGCTTGGTCAGAAGCCTGATAACACACGTTCTTCCCAGTTACCATCGGGCTCGCAGCAGGTACCTGCTGTTTCGCATGTAGGCGTTGAACCGAGCGGAGCAGGACTTGTTAATCAGCATCAGAGTCGAGAACATTCAAATTTTAGTTTTTATACTGACGTCCATTCTCCGCAGGAGTCGTCTGTCTCGCAGGCGAGAAGCAGCGGGTTATACTCTCCCGCACACTCGTCTGAAAACCGAAGTTACTCGGTCGATAGGCTTTCCGAGGAGGCATCCAGAGAAGAGGCTGACGTTGATTCTCATCAATCATCTCTTCCTCGTCTGACCCCAGCGTCCAACTTCTCCTCACTTTTCCCACCTCCTCGAGCGGTGACTTCTGTCATTACCACCCATCCAACATACGCGCCGTCTTCCAATCGAACTCAGAGTCGACACCAAAATTTTGCACATCCTAGTCAGGCAGCTTCTTCCCAACCGTCACCAGTCTCGTCCGTCCGTTACCACCCGTACGCGCAGTTATCAGGCAATTTTAGCAATTTAGGAAGTTTCGACACACACTCAGCGACACCGAGCTCGAGGGATTCTTCGGCGCCGCCTTCTCTTTCGCACTCGATTTCTTCTACAGGCCTTTCTTTAGTCAGCTCACGATCGACTAGCCGCTCTGTCGCTGTATCGGCGGTCGGTTCACCGTACTACGACACACATTCATCACACCATTTGATAACACCTTACTCGGACGCCGGTGTAGCCCGCGGCAATCCATCCAATCCAGCGGCTTCACCAACACAGAATTTAGATCCTTCGCTTGTTTCGTCAGAAGCTCAGTCGTGGTCGCATTCCTCGGTACCATCGAGCAGCCAAGTACATCGATCAGCTACATCTAGCGTCCCTAGAGTGTCGCCTTATATTGCTTCTCGCGCTCGTTCTCCGTTCACAACTTCACAACCTCCTTTTCACTCTACTTCTCCTAGCATATATACCCATTACGCCCTTAAGGGTGAACAGGAGGAAGATCTCAAGCTCAGCGCAGACCAGTCTTACGTAGATATAGAATCTACTGGAGGACAACAGACACAAGCGAGTGGTTTACATTCGTTCACTGCTGGTTCAAGCGGGTCGGTTGCACCCTTCACACAAGCCACGCATTTACCGTCTACTCTTGGAGCAAGGGTAAGCGATGGAATTCAGTAATAGTTTATTACAGGCTCTAACTTGGAGTAAGAGAGCCCGCTCGGCGCATCATAGATCTTTAGGGCATCAGTCAGGTTATGATCGCCAGAAGTACGGATACACCTTAAGTCAACGAAACGATAATCAGGTGGCGCAGCTATTATCAGAGTTTACGACGCCGAGCACTTCTACACGCCTAACGACCATGAGTGGCAACATGTACCATGCAGACGTTGACTTGGACACGCTCGAGTCGTATGACGATGATGACGTCCTTGGGAATCTTCCTCACGGGACATCACGATATGACGAGGCAGACGAGTATTCTACAGTTGATGCGAGCGCCGGCGGCAAAAAGGGTGAGAAACAAGTGAGGAGGAGAAGCAGTAAAGGTAAGGAGTTCTTTTTTTATCAAGCTGTAAATCCAGCATTTATATTTGCTTGCCTCTAAGCTTGCGACCAGTGTCGCAAATCAAAATGCAAGTGCGAACGCACTGGAGATGGGGAACCTTGCAAGAGCTGTATGATGCTTGGGACGCGTAAGTTGCACCTTTTTATTGCATATTGCTGTTATATGCGCCTCTTCATTTTACCCGGAATCTGTGATATTTTGGGGCTTGCGAGATCCGTTCCTTCTCTATGGGTGAATGGGCTTACGTATCATCATATTTTCAGCATGCACATTTCTTGGTCCCTCGCGGAAACGTGGGCCTCCAAAAGGGTACATTGATGCCATTGAATCCCGTTTGCATCAAACGGAGGCACTTGTCGGGATTATTCTCGCACTTGCAAACCCTGAGAGAAGTGTCTTGGAAAATGGTGAATCGTCCACTTTTGTACCTTTTTTTCGAACTTTATTTATCGTGTCTACAATATTTAGATGTATCTGTACCTGATGAACGGGCCCGGTCCCTCTTGGAGGATCTACGAAATAATGACCCACTGGCAAGGGAGATCGTGGATCGCGTAGACCGGGGAGCATATGGAACAAAAGGAAGGAAGGCTCAAATTCAAACGACTAGCGTAAATGTTGATGCAAAACATTCCTCACGGCCGACTGCGGGTAGTAGCGACGAAAGGAGCAGTGGAAGCGCTGGGACAGTGAAAGACAGCAGAGTCTCTGGAAGCGCGTCGGGAATGAGTGGTCCTCCGGCAAGTGTCCAAGGACGGGGTCGGATGGTTGGTCTCGGTCAAGAAATGGAAACGAGCAGTCTGTCAACCGCCCAGTAGGCTCACTCTCTTCTGAGTTGATATTTCTGGTGACTAAGTAAACTCATTAGTCCTTCAAACGAATGGCAAGATACGGTAACCGAGCGCATGAAGGCAGCTGCGCGGTCTCGTAGTTCCATCCCTTCATCTTCATCAGGTGTGACGGCGGGTAGGCATACGTTTCAGGCACCAGGTCCCAACGATGAAAGAGAGAGACAGCGGAGGCGTATTGATTCTCCCGTGCAACGTCAATTAGAATATTCACCCGAGCGATTCGTGCATTCCCAGCCTGGTCATAAACAAAGCATGGGTTCTATCGGTGGATCGTCAGATCCTGCGAATCCGTTGTCCATGACTACGAGCGCAGCCCGATATTCTCCGCCAGTACCATCTTCCTTTGCATCAACAATATACAACAATTCGGCGATGGGACAACCCCCATCAACTGCATCCTCACATTCATCGTATGGGATTGATAGTGCTGTGGACGAAGCAGAAAATGTTGAGGGAGAAGAAGGCATTACTGGTGGCGTGGGTCAGTTGTCGATTAATGAGGAAGCTCAAGTTCGCTTCCATGGGAAAGCGAGTGGCCTGCACCTTCTTGGTCAGAAATTAAGGGTGGACGGAAGGAACAAAGGTGGTATATGGTAATATTACACTCTAATTTTAATTTAAAAAATTACCTTGGACTCATGTCCATTTTCCTGTAGGCATTTTCCTAAAGCACGGGTGTGGCCACCTGTTGCCCCGTCCTCTACACTGCACAGTGCTAGAGCCAAAGAAGCGGAAGCTTGTGAGCGTGCTGCCCGTGCTCGTCTCCCAGCTCGTGACGTCCAAGAGCATCTTCTGGAACTTTATTTCACCCATGTGCACCCGTTTCTACCAATTGTCCATAAACAGACTTTCCTTCGCGATTTTAAAGAAACGTGAGCAACCGGTTCTTTACTGCCGCAATGCGATGCTGAATATTGAACAGGTGTGATGTTTTGGAGCAGAACAAATCGGCTCCAAAACCTTCATCCAGTGACCGCGGTCGCTCAACTGACCTTTCGCTGGATTCAACTTCACAAGGGCATCGCTCATCTTCGGCTTCTTCTGCGCATGTTGATGATGATGCACCAAATGACGACAACCGCGAGAAGAGCGCCAGTGGAGCGTCGCCTCGTATTTCAACCCTTCTATTGCTTGCGATGTTTTCAATTGCTGCACGTTACGCGCCTGTTGCTCATGGTACGAGTGCATCACCCGGACAAGTCTTATTAGATCCTTCTCGGTCTTCTGCGGATTTTGGTCCTAGTCAACATGGCGAGAGATCTACAAATTCAAATCAAACAGCTCCATCCGAAATCACAGCTCCGGAAGTTGAGACTTCCAAAAACCCGGGTACGGGAATCACGTCTGAGCTAGAAGCGGATGCGGCTTTGCCAGACCCTGATTCTGGTCATATGTGGGCAGCTGGCGATGGCTTTTTGGAGCGAGCGAAAGTTTTGCTTGATAGGTGCTACTCTAGTTCGCGTCCGAGTACTTGTCAGGCACTTATACTGATGGGATATCGGGAAATTGGAATTGGCGCAATGGCTCAGAGCTGGCTTTACATAGGTATGGCGGTTAGAATGGTACGTGTTTCTAGTCAACGCCAGGATGGTGCCCGACTTACATGGCCGAAGGCTCAAGATCTAGGAATGCACCGCTCTTCAGATGGCTGGTCTCGTGACGGCGAACCCATCTTTACTGCTCTAGAGCAACAGATACGGAAACGCATCTGGTACGCGTGCGTGATAATGGATAAGTACGTATCTGCGTACATAGGACGGCCTCTTTCAATATTCGAAGCAGATTACGACACGCGATTGCCGAGTGTTGAAGAGGTAAGTGCATGTTATCCCTCAGCACACGTTTAATATATTAATTGCACGAGTAGATTGAAGAACTTGAGTTATGGTCACCTGACGAATCAACACCAAACGCAATCCTGGCCGACCCGGTTGAAGTCATAACGGCACCTGTGCCGGCATTCAATCCCGTTCCAGGACGTGTCATTTCGTGCTTCAATGAAGCTGCTCGACTTTGTAAGTATATTTCTCTAGGACCGGTCCATTTATGCTTATAGACCTGGGCAAACTTCGCTAGCGTCGATACTTGCAATGATTATGCAAGCGATCTATGCTGTTAACCCAGTGTCAAGTCGTCACCTTGAGGCCTTGCAACTCGAGCGGACGCTTGATAGATGGTACATGGATTTGCCGGAGTATTTACAGTTCGATACGAGCGTTAAATCGACGCCAATGCCACCGTCGAATGTCCTTACTTTGCATATGCAATATTGGTGTGTTGTAATTCTACTTCATCGGCCATTGTACGTATTCCCTGTTTTTATTTTCGAGGTCCCAGCTGACGCGATGCTATCGCAGTATTCCGCACTACATAGCAATGCATCGAAAACGGTACACATTTGTTTACTTCGTCCTGAGCTGCAATCTGACTGCTTCTTGCCAGCTCTCAACTAGAGTCTCCGGTTGATCAAAACGCATACTCCGCAGCTCAGAAGAACTTTAATTTATGCGTTTCGGCCGCCAACCATATCACGTCAATCGGTGAATACCAGACGACTTTGTCAGCTTTATTAAATTTTTACTAACGTCACTCTAGTATCAGTATATCAAGAACGCTTCTGCCTCAAGCGATGTTCTGTATTTTTAAGCTACTATATTTTCACTGCCGGAATAATGCACATTACAGCGAGTGCGTTCTTCGTCTACGTTCCGTAACTGGTAACCAAGAACCATGATTAACTCCTATTTCTTCACGTAGTGGCGACGAATTTAAATGATCCGCAAGCATCCCTTGGCCTTGAAAAATGCATGGACGTCTTGAAGCGTATCGAAATAGTTTGGCCCAGCGCCGGCAGAGCATGGGAACTTTTGAATGGTGCTAAGGACGATCTACCCGATTATGAGCTTCCTCTCGCAAACGCCGACAGACCGAGAAAACGTTCGGCAGATGACCCAGTTGGAACTGTACTGTTGGGGGATCCATCTCACCTCCACGGGACTCGAGACGCGTCCACTTTGGCGCCTCAGCTGTATGCTCCAGCGGCAGCGAACGATCAGCGCTATGCTCATGCACCGGATGTGATGGGGAATGCGCGTGCGCTGGCTCTGTTCAACTCGTATTCTCGATGGTCATCAGAAGATCCGTTGGGTTTTCCATCAGGGCTTTCGACCTCTGTCTTGCCGCAGCAGTACAGCACCGGATTCGTAGACGACCGAATGTCCACAGGGTTCCATCATTCACCAGCTGCCGTTGCCGAGGGGAGTGGGCGCTACAACCAGTATTGGAGCGAGTATTCAATGGGACAGCCCTCTTCTATGCTCGGTTCTATGTATGATTTGCCAGCACTATCGAGTACTAATCATAGTGATCAGCCGAGTCCACATGTTGGTCATGACTCTCACCAATCTCAAGAATTCCAATCCACGCCGCTATACATGAATGACCACTATAATGTCTTTGGTTAGTAAGAAGAGGTCCTCCCTCTACGATTGTCTCATAATACTGACCGATTTCGTGGTATAGGTTCCCTACCTCCATCGTAGTCTCTTTACAACAACGCAGTTTATGAGAATTTCTAGTTGTTGTAATATCTTCTATTTTGACACCATTTAGTCACCACCACTGTATCTTTACGTTGCTGTCGTAATCCCTGTGTTTCAATGTTTGTACTTTTGTTTTTTAAGAAATATGCCAGAAAGCGTAGTACGGGTACCACCAAGAAAGTACGATTCCAGAAAATTAAATCTGCTGACGTGATTCGGCTAGATAAGGCATCCTGCAAGTAGCCGTGGGAATTTCTGGTTCAGCAGCGGCAGGAGGCCTTTTGTGTGTCGCGCGTCTCTTGGCCACAGAACGGCTGAGAGTCTCCCAGAACCACACTGACGATGCTCTCCTGTCCCGCCTCATAACATCCGGGCTGCTTGACGACTCATCCGTCAAACGTATGCGTGCAACATGCAAGCTACTGCTCATCAATCAGTATCCGATGTAGCAAAGTCAGCTTCCTCCTTGTGGCGTGATCAGACAGCCTAACTCAGTCCTGCTATCCTATTTCTAGCGAAGCACGGGCACTCGCCCAAAGCTTGAAGGAGGCAGTAAAAAGAAATGAAGTCTTGGACAAGGATGTCGAATTCAAGCGCAAGAGGTACTTTGATTCGTTGATTCAATAGCCGTACCAACTTAATCATATGTATTTACACTTTTTCAGTCTTCGAAAGCAGCATTTGAAGTTACTGTTACTCTACCCCATGTCAAAGGAGGCAAAGGATGCAGAGACGCATATCTGGATGCAGACTTCCTATCAAGCCATCTCAGTTTATAAGCAGCGCTTGGCCATTCTTGACAGGAACTTGTTCTCGCCTGCTGCGCAAGCACACAAGGGTGCTGCTGCGCGTCAAGTCCCCAGTGCAGGAGGTCATGTCGAATACCGCAAAATGCTCGCGCGATTCCGCCAGTTCCTGGCTGAAGAGGAGAGGTTCTATGTGCAACTGCTTGTCCGCTACCAGATGCAGTTCGGGTTGACGGAAGCACGTTCGGCGCTTGTGGAAGCAGAAGTATTGCGTCCTGAACAAGAGGAAAACTTGCAGACGGAATCCGGGAGAAATGTGTTCCCAGAAGAGACAGAAACAATCGTTGGGGAAAATGAAGAGCGAGAAGCCAAGTTGGCGATATTCACGAAGTTATTTGTCTGTTTGGGTGACATTGCTCGATATCGTGAGCAATACAACGACGGCGGTGGTAGACCAAGAGCGGGCCATGAGGAAGGACCTCCCAGAAAATCGGGAAGAGGCAGGGGAAAGAGTAGCTATGAAACTATCGCAAGGCCTCGAAACTATTCTCGGGCCAGAGTTATTTACGAGCAGGCCCGATTACTGCTTCCCAACGATGGCAATGCGTCTCATCAACTCGCAATTTTGGCTTCATATCAGAAGGATTCATTTCGTTCGCTCCTACATTACTATCGTGCACTCTGCGTCCAGCATCCGTATGATACTGCATCGGACAACTTGAACACTGTTCTGAAGAAAGCATTGGATCAGTACCGAGTGTCTAAGGCGAATCAAGGAGATGACTCTCAGGTGGTTCAAAAAATCCGTGTGGATAGATTCTTAGAGCTGGTTGTTGTGCTTCACGGACTTTGGTATCTTGATTCTGACGAGTATGTTTCTATACCTATCAATATTGTTGCTTCCTGACAGCGTTATAGACTCGCGACAAGAGCCTCCAAACATTCCCGATACGTCATTGCGAAGTTCAGGTCGCTGATTTCCGAGCCCGCCCTTCCAGCTAACGTCGTGTCCGACATCGTCGTTCTCGCATTCAGTGCACTCTGGAAGATTCGTATGATTCGGGACAAGAATATACGCGCGAATCGAAGAGTCATTGAACCACTTATTGCTACTCATATTCTTTCTTTGTCTCGAGCGCTGTTCGACACGTCGAGAGTCCAACTTTCGGTCAAGATAGAGGATGTGTTGGATAGCGGAGATCTCGCGCAGCAGATCACAGCCATTTTCCGACGCGTCCTCCCGGCCATCCGCATCGCATCTAAGTGGCTGTTAACGAACGCTCAGCAGTTGACCAAAGCAACAGCAGCTTCTTCGTCACCCGACTATTATAAGAACTCTATCAGGGCGTTTTGGAACGGGTATGTATCTTTTCTGACATCACTGAGTGACTCGTATCCTCGCGCGAGGCTGCCTGAGTTGAAGATCCCGCTGGATGAGGACGTGGAACTGAGTGGCTTCTCGCCAATCCAACGGAATTTGTTCGTTCGTCCGCCCTTGAAAGACGACGAACTGGCTTCTGAGGCTCGTGTGGCTCATCCTAATGAAGAATATCTTATGCGAATATCGGATATCCTGAAAGATGCAGAACAGATTGCTACAATTGAGGTGAAATCTTTCCTATCGAACATACATTGAACTGATCTCGCTGATCTGATGATGTAGAATTCGCCAGTCTCATTCTCTTACGGCAAGTTCACACTGTCTGGGCAACCTTCTGCCGTTGATGAACCCGCACGAGTTGCAACACCTATCGTTGCCGCACCTGGCCCTCCATTAGAACCAATTCAGCCCGCTCAGGATAATCATGAGCATGACGAGGATAACGACAACACGACGCAGACATCGCGTACAGATGATGATGTGGTCCGTGAAGCGTTCAATGAAGCTCTTAAGGATGGAGCGGATGCCGGCGGTGACTTTGATGAAGAGGAAGATGAGAAAATAGTGTGGAGTCCTCCGAAGTATGTCCCTGCGCATGAAGTAGTGGTATTAAATTTTATATTGATCTTTATTGTAATCAGATCACATTTGTCTCCGATGCAGAAAATTATTCAGCCGCCGCATATGTCGCCTCTTCATATGTCACCTCAAGCATTTCCGTCAATGCAACTATCGACGGCTTCCTCGCCAACACGACTAGCGCCTCCCGCTACACTGCCTCCGGGTACAACTGCTCAAGATTTGCTAAATAATGTACTAGCCTTTTCGCGTTCGAAAAGTGATCAGTCACTCTTCGTCCATCAGTCGTCTACGCCCCAGGCATCATTGCTGTTTGGCTCTGGCTTTAATAGTGCGACGTCGTCAATATGGAGTAACACGAGTGGTCAGTTAGGACTAGTGGGGCACGTGCCGCCGTCTGGATCGCAGTTCGGACCGTTGCCAGTTGGACATGAGCGGGCGAGATCGCAGTCGCTCTCAATGTCGCAACCCTCAGTGACGCAGTCGTTCGCAGACACACAGGACTCAGTATATCAGAGTGCTAACACTGCATCAGCTGCGCTTCCAGTAGGGCATTTAGGAAGTAATTTCGGACGATTGGGCGGACGGCACCATCACAGCGTGTCCTTCTCAGGGCCGCATGGTGCTCTTCAGGCAAGTGCACCAGCAGTTGCACCCGTACCTTCTTCACCACCGGGGCAAGTGATCTACGACTCGCAGCTTTTGTACGGCTCTCCGGCGAGTGGTAGTGAAATGCAAGATCTGCATATGCGGCATGGAGTGGGATATGGTGGACAGAGTGCGGATCCCGACCCGTTCTTGTATTATGATTCACGGAGTATGAATGCTGTCGGAGGGGTTAGTGGGCCGACAAGGGCGGGTGTCGATCCGTCGTTGATTTGGAAGACATAGATAAAGAGAAATGTAGTTGTACTTAGCATGTAACGGATGAGAGCATTGTGATGACGCGAGAATGATTTGTCAGCCCGCGTGCGTTGTTTGTCGTATTACTCCCATTGCTATTACTATTCCCGCTTTTCTCCTCGCTCGTTGTCTCTCTCCCTCTCTCTTCCCTCCATCACAAGCTCGTCCGTCCACGTAAAATACAGGACGTGCTCTGCCAGTGTGCAGGACGAGGGTGAGCTTGAGAACGAGAACGAGAACAAGAAGGAGCAGCGGCACCAGCCATGCCCTCGCCAATGGCATTGAACCCCGCGTCTCAGTCGCCGTCCATCTTTTCCAGAAAGAAAAAGTCGTCCATCCCCCTCAGCTCAGCTGCCTCCTACCTATCTGCCGTCTCCCACATGGATGCACTCAGCAGGTCCTCGCGCAGCACGAGCACGAGCGGTTCCACTACCCCAGCCCTCTCCACTTCCTCTACCTTCACCTCCTCCACCGACGACAGTACCGTGTTGGACGACTACACCGACAACAAGCATGACGACGGACTCGACCTACCCACTATCCCGCCCACGTCCGAGCAAGTTTTTCATACCGTTCATTCCGAGTTCGGCCATTGCGCGAATGAACAGTATCGGTATGAGTCCGCTGCGCGTCCCAATGACAAATACGACCTTGAGGAGGTCGAACCCCCGTATCGGATTTTACTCACGACATACATCAGCTATATTATTCTTATTTGTCTCGGACACCTTCGCGACTTCCTTGGCAAGCGACTTCGTCCAAAGAACTACCGGCATCTTAAGGAGAGGGATGTGCGTCGACGTTTCTTTTTTCCTTGCCATGTGTCCGAGACATCCTGACGCGCTGCTTAAAATCAGGGATACGCTGCACTAAACTCAGACTTTGATTCGTTTTATACGCGCAGACTGAAGAAGCGCATGGATGACTGCTTTGCACGTCCATGCACTGGTGTACCTGGACGGACTATCACTTTGCTGGATCGAACGACCAATGATTTCAACGACACCTTCCAGCTCACTGGAACTCGTACACGCGCATTGAATTTGTCTTCGTACAATTACCTGGGTTTTGCACAGGCTCGTGGCGGATGTGCGGACGCTGTCGAAGAGGGTATTCGTCGCTATGGAATCGGCGCGTGCGGCGCGCGGCTCGAAGGTGGCACTCTCGACTTGCACCAGCAAACTGAACAACTTGTGGCGAAGTTTCTTGGAAAGGAAGACGCGCTGATCAGTTCGATGGGCTTTGCAACGAATTCTGCCATCTTGCCGGCTTTGGTTAACAAAGGATGCCTTGTTATTTCGGACGAGCTGAATCACGCTTCTATTCGCTACGGTGTACGTCTAAGCGGAGCGAACGTTCGCACGTTCAAGCATAACAACATGGAGGCGCTGGAGTCGCTTCTGCGTGAGGTTATTAGCCAGGGACAGCCTAAAACACATCGACCATGGAAGAAAATCTTGCTCATTGTCGAGGGATTGTTCAGTATGGAGGGCACTATGACAAACTTGCCGGTCATCATGGAGCTCAAGAAACGCTACAAGGTATTTTTAGTCTGCTGTACTATACGGCGTTAAGCATTCTAATTTTGGCTTTTCTTCTCTCGTTCAGTTTTATTTATTCATCGATGAGGCGCATTCAATCGGGGCTCTCGGCTCGCACGGCCGAGGTGTAGCTGACTACTTTGGCGTCGATCCGAATGAGATCGACATCCTCATGGGCACATTCACAAAGTCATTCGGCGCCGCGGGTGGGTACATCTCTGGCACAAAGGCATTAATCGACAGACTCCGTGTTCGTGGGCATCTGGGACCGTATGCAGAAGCCATGACTCCCCCTGTGTTGACTCAGATTCTTGCAAGTATGGCGAGTATCATGGGTGTTTCTCCTCCCCTCCCCCCTTCTTCGACTTCAGATCCGAATGCGTACGTCTATCCTGGACCGGCACCAGCGGCGAGTATACCGAACTGGTTGGACCTTCCTGAACCATTGAGAGATGGGAGCGAGGGCAAGATGCGACTACGTCGACTTGCATTCATCGCGCGCTATCTTTCTCGTGGGCTCGACAAATTGGGATTCATCACCTACGGACACGTCGACAGTCCCATCGTCCCTCTTCTCCTATTCAACCCTGGTAAGATGTGTGTATTCAGTCGGATGATGCTGGAGAGGAAAACCCCGATTGCAGTGGTGGTAGTTGCGTATCCTGCCACACCGCTTGTAACGAGTCGTGTGAGGTTCTGTTTAAGTGCGGCGCATACAAAGGAGGATGTGGACTGCGTGCTCAGGGCGTGTGATGAGATCGGGGATGTCCTAGATCTGAAACACACGCAGGGTGAACATTGGACGGTGGATGAGGTCATTGCGAGGGCGGTTGATCTCGTGCAGGGGGTGTGATTCGTATTTCTTTTGGGGCCTGAATTTATGATTATGTTCTAGTGGTCTCTGGTTCTCTCACATAGATGGAACTGGAGAACCACTGTAATGAACGAAACGGAGTAGACTAGCATTATTTTTCATTTGTGATTTCTTCCGAATCACGATAACGCTGTCTGTATACCACACCGCACACAATTTTATCTCTATTATTTCTTGTCGAATAGATAAATAACCCAACGATAACGAATTTAGTCTAAGTGTCCTCTTGTGTATTGAGTGGAGTCACTGTCTCTAAACGAGTAAGCAAGCAGGGTCTTTGGGAAAAAGTATAGAATCGGGTGTTATCAGAATACACCCGAGTATTTGCGCTGCGTCTACGATTAAATAAAGCCAACTGTCCATGACGAGGAATTCTATAACTTCCAAATCCTCTATTTAGAGACGTTCACCTCGTCCAATGACTTTGACCTTAAACCCGATCTCTCTAAGTTTATCCGCATCAAGGAGGAGGCGGCCGTCAAATACGAAGGCGGGTTTCTCCATGCTGGTGTAGATGGTCTCCCACTCGATGGTCTTGAATTCGGACCATTCGGTTGCGATTACGACGGCTTCGGCGGATTGGCAGGCGGAGAGGGCGGATGGGCAGATGGTGACTTGTTTTTGGACTAACGGGGGAGGGTGGTAAGTGATCTGAATCTGAAAAGGGAGGGGAAGGACGTACTGTCTGCAAGTGAAGACTGAGGCGCAGCTTCTTGAAGGTCTTGCCAGATCTGTGCATGCTCAACTTTAGGATCATAAACCCTTACAAGCGCACGCTCAGACATAAAGTCCCTAATAAGCGTAATCGCAGCACTCTCGCGCGTATCACCCGTATCAGCTTTGAACGCAAAACCCAACACGGCGATCCGCTTGCCCGTAATAGTGTTAAATAGCGTATCAACGACAGTCTTGGAGAACCGTCGCTTTTGGTATTCGTTCATCTCAACGACTTGACGCCAGTATGCTGCGACCTCGGGTAGGTGTAGGGATTCGCTGAGGTAGACGAGGTTGAGGATGTCCTTTTGGAAACATGACCCACCGAACCCGACGGATGCTTTGAGGAATTTGGGCCCAACGCGGGAATCGCACCCGACGGCGTGCGAGACTTCGTCAATCTTAGCACCTGTGGCTTCGCAGATTGCGGACAGAGCGTTAATAGAGGAGATACGTTGAGCGAGCATTGCGTTGGCGGCGAGCTTGGAGAGCTCAGAGGACCATAGGCCAACCGTCAGGATGCGTGATTTCCTATAATTTAATTTAAGTTAATTCCACACGAATAACGAATGTGACGTAAATCCAAGATACGACGTACTCAACCCAATTCGCATATACCTCAGCAAGCGATTCACATGCGGAGAGACCTTCCTGGGTCTGGAGAGAACCGATGAGAACGCGGTCCGGGTTGAGGAGGTCCTTGATGGCCGTGCCCTCGGCTAAGAATTCGGGGTTGGAGAGAATGTCAAACCGGCAACCGTTCTTGGAGTTGGCTTCCAGGATCGTGCGCATGGACTCGGCTGTACGGCATGGTACTGTTGATTTTTCAACAACAATCTTGGAGGTCGTGGCAGTTGCGGCGATACGGCGTGTTGCAAGTTCGACGTAACTGGAAGGCAGGTAGGCATATTAAAAACAGCGGATACGTAGCAGGAACGTGGAGACAATGTGGTAGGAGACAAGGAAGAAGGGAAGAGAGGCACGCAATAGAAGGCAGAGGGAATGGATAATGAAAACGTACTTGAGATCAGCAGCAAAGCCCGCACCGACGCCGCTCTTTTTTGTAGGCGTGTTGACGGAGACGAAGATAAGGTCGGCCTCCCGGATGCCCTTGTCGACGTCCGTGGAGAAGAAGAGATTGCGCCCACGGGCTTGACGGACAACGTCGACAAGCCCGGGCTCGTAGATGGGGAGGGCGAAGTCAGGACTGTTCCATGCATCAATGCGGGACTGGTTCAGGTCGACGATGGTGACTTCGATGTGTGGACACTTGAGCGCGATTACCGCGCATGTCGGACCGCCTTCAGGTTGTATGAGATACCACATTCATGACTACCATTGGGCTTGAGCACGTACCGACATAACCAGCACCAACTAGAAAGTGGAACACGGGTCAGAGTACATGCATGTCTCCTAGCAAAGGAATACGCACTGCAGCATATTTTCTTGACTTTTACGGGCTGGACGGCCAACTTTTGGCCTTTAAACCGTTGTTCGACGTTTTCCATGATGAGAGACAGGGAGGCAGCAGTTGTGAAGGGAGATGGGGATGGTCGGGAGGTGAGGACGCGACGGAGACGCGACCAAGTTTATATCGCTTTCTCCTTTTCCGAGCACGGAATATTTTTATATTAAATTATCCATTTATTACGACTGTAGGCGTTCTTCTCCCGCATCTCCCCTCAATCGTCCGGTACACACTCCCCTTTTGGAACGGCACGTATTGCATCATTCACACTGGACTATTACTACAAGAAATGATGGGTATACAAGTCTGATATCAAAGTGAGAAACAGTCCCTATTCCAGGTACGCCTATGTTCCGCCCCATTGTGCAAACGGGTTGTTCACGCCGCCTCCGCCCTGCATGCCCTGGAACGGCTGTTGCGGATGCTGACCTTGCCCTCCATACGCAGCTTGCATGTTCGCCGACGATTGGAACGGGCCCGGCTGGAACGGCCCTTGCTGGCCTTGGCTCCCCGGAGCGGGGAAGAAGGTACCAGAGGGTTGGCTTGGCAAAGTGCTGCTGTTATTGTAATTTGCAACAGACATACCGGGATATTGCTGCGTCTGTCCTTGCATCTGAGTAAATGGGTTCGGAGAGGGGTTGAACGGCTGGGAGAATGAGCCTGGTGAGCTCCCTGTCGGCATTGTGTTCAACGGCGACTGTCCATATCCTGCTGTAGGAAGGCTCGCGCTTCGGAAGCTTGAGTTGGGATTATTAACAGAGGCGAAGGGAGAGCCAGTCGGTGCTGCATTGAGTGCTAAGTTTGCGTATGGGTTTGTCATTCCACCCGTTGGCGTGTTGAAGGGAGAAGAGGCGAATGGTGGGGACAGTGTCGGCGCCTGGTTCAATCCAGTAGCCAGAGACGACTGGAATGGCTGGGGTTGGACTTGCTGAGTAGGAGATTGCGAGTATTGAAGTGGGAGGGAAGAGTTCAGTGAAGGTGCTTGCAAGGAAATGAGGTCATTAAATGTGGATGAGGTAAGTGAGGCTTGTTGGTTTGGTGGTGGCGCTGGTGCGGACGTTGCAAAGGATGAGGAAGGCGTAGAGGCAGTGGCAGTAGCGGAAGAAGGGAACGGATTGTAACTGGACCTTCGAGCAGGGAGCTCAATCCTAGCACCAGTACCAATGAACCCAGAGCCAGAGGACAACGAACGTGCATCCATAACTGGAGCACTGGGGACAGGAGGTGCTGTTCTTGACGATTCTGCTGCGATATCAGAACGTATGGGTGCCGTCTGCGAACGTATCGGAGGCACGACGGTTGAAGAAGGCTGAGCCGATGGCATAGGTGTCCTGGACTGGAGGGATTGAGACGGTCCTAGCTTTTCGGCAGCGCGGGCACCGAGAGGCCGAAATCTCTGAAACTGGTACTTTGCTGGCGATACAGAACCAATGTTCAGTAAATTCTTTCAGTCTAGTGCCACACTTAGGACATACATCGAATATACTTTTCAAGTTCGCTGTCGCGTTCCGACTCTTCCATGTTTGTCGGCAATGGGTGCTTAGTCTCGTCCGGATTCCAGTATGCATTCGCTCGCACATTACCAATGGTCTTCATGTTCTGAAGAACGAGTATCATGTCAACCTCTGTTACGTTTGGGCAGTACTAGTAAGTGAGGACGAAACAAACTTCGACTTGTTCTTTGGACCAATCATCGAGCGTCAGGCTCTTGCTGTAATTCAGGGGCGAGTTTAAGCATACCCAGCGAATATTAACGTATATAGAGATACGTACACCTTTGTTACATGAGTACCAATCTTGCGGTGTATACTTGCACATCGGACGCTGAAATAACATTGTGCGATGAGGCGTTATGGACGAGCGGGACAGGAGTAGTGTGCAGACGCACCAGATGAATATGCCGAGATTGTGTGAAGCCCATCTCGGTGCCTTGGCTGCAATGACACTAACTTAGCATCGATTCACTTGACCTGGATATTGATTGACCAAGCATACAGACCTTTGCAGTCTGCACATATGTCTGAGACATGTAAGATTAGCTATACAATGAGGAGCAACAAAGAACTTTGAAACAGACCATTCCCTGGCTGAGAGACAAGCTCAAGGAGGATGCGATGGTGCTTCTCTGCAGCAATCTTGGACACACCAGACGCCCTGCTCGCAGACATCGTGAGTCGTCGTCACTGTGATAGTCGTTGTTGACGGCGGAGAGACAATTGGAGATAATGGAAATGGAATGTTTGGCGTATGTCAGGAGTATTTATGCACACGCTCCGGTAGCGAGTTCTCAGCTCCTCTTACGCACTCGCTCGCGAATAAGCTGGTTTCAGTTGTGCTGCTGACGCTGTGTTGTCTATTTTGCCTGAGATTATTCTGGATATACTGGATATACTGGAGTGGACATGAGAGGAAAGTAGGGAGTGCATGTGAACGGATGACGCTGCTTGTCATCGCCCGAATCGTCGTCGGACACACTCCAGCGAACCTGTGTTCACGCTCTCTTCTGTCCTCCACAGCAAGTCTACTGGCCCGTCATCCTTCACGTCGAGCTCATCCCATGGCAGCTGTTGCAGCAGGCAAGCACACTGGCGCGAAAAACATGCAAGTGTTTGACCCGCAAAGGGTTGCCGCCGATGTCAACACACTTGCGGATTCGGACTCACCGATTGCTGGCCTCGTCAGGGAGGCGCTGTGCGTTATCAATCAGGCCCTTGATGAACACGGGTGCGTCCTCTTGTCTCTATCCTGCATGCATTCACCGTAGACTGAGCAACGCGACTGCAGCCAGGATCGCGTGTCCCTGAGCTTCAACGGAGGCAAAGATTGTGCGTCTCCTGTACTTCTATGATGCACCTCATGCTGACTTCCACCTATTTTGTAGGCACAGTCCTCTTGCACCTCTTCGTCGCAGCACTCGGCTCTCGCAATGCTTCTCTCAAGGAGCCCTACCGGATACCAACACTCTACATCCCCCTCCCCTCACCCTTCCCAGAACTGGAGGAATTCATCAAACAATCCATGACCGCATACAACTTAGATCTATTCCATTGCTCTCCACCACAGACCGACGCCCCTCCCAATTCTCTACCCAGTCTGTTAATAAAGGAATCTGCGCGCGACTTGCCAATCGAGAGTGTAACTCGCCCGGCGACACCCCAGCCTAATGGTTCGAAAGGACCAAAGTACCCTGTTGGCAAAGCAAAAGGCGGCGAGGGGATGCGTAGAGCGTTGGAAGTGTACAAGGCCGATTTCCCGCATATCGAGGCTATACTTGTCGGAACGCGCAAGGACGATCCACACGGAGGTCAGTATCAAGTTCCATACATCGAGACTGAACGCCGGGTATATGCTTACTTTGTTGAATTGTACACAGCGACGCTCGGTTTCCGAAACATGACAGACGCGGACTGGCCACAATTTGAACGTGTACACCCGATTATCAACTGGTCGTACACAGATGTATGGACGTTCTTGCGCTCGCTCGCCGTTCCGTATTGTATATTGTATGACCGCGGGTACGTTCCCCATTTCCTCTCTTGTTCACATTAAGATGATGTCACCGGTGCTGACGGGCTGAATATACGATCAGATATACGAGCTTAGGATCAACGTACAACACATATCCAAACCCCGCGCTTCGCATCCAACCTATGTGTACCTCAAGCTCAGCAGTCCCCGACCTCGAACCCTCATCAGCATCAGCGAACCTCAAACGCCCCAACGAACTAGCAGCTCCAAATTCATTCTACCGGAACGCAGACTCGGGAAGGCTACCCGTTGATTCAGAACGGACGACACCTGATATCACTAGCACCACCGCTCCGGACGGTTCTAACCCAGGAAATCGTGAGGAAGAGAGATACCGCCCTGCCTATGAACTTTTGGACGGTAGTCTCGAGCGGGCAGGACGAGGAAAGCAGCCTACTAAGAAATCACTGACTAGAAAAGAGGAAGACGTAAAGTTGGAAGGAAACTTATAGATTTCGTACCTACGTAGAAAGAGATCAAAGTTTGTGGAAAAATAATTCATGTTGTTGTCATAGCTGTATATCATGCAATCGAGGACAATGTATTATCATCATCAAGTTGGATATGATCTCCAGTGGTGTAGGGTATACATAACATGAACGTTGATCTACGTATAGTCAACGAATGTACGGAACAAAATGATAAGAATGTCTTGCTCTCTATCTATCAATAACCAACCCAATAAATAAAATTATCCAATAAAGGGGAAAGGACCAAATATGTAGACTACTTTTATTCAGGTCTATTTCGGCTCTCTGCTTTGCCTGCTTCAACTTCGTCCATGGGTATACGCTCGTAAGCCTTTTCGGAAGAGGCAGCTGGCGGTTGTTGGGACTCGACGTGTTTAATCCAGGTGTAGTAAATTGAGCCACCAAGAATGATGGCAATGGAAGCTGCGCGTCCACTGCACAAGGGTCAAAATTTTGTTTGGTCGAAGATGATAGCCTGGAGAAGGAAAGGTTGATGACTCACCTGGTAACTACGTCGTAGAAGAACCACATGCCGAGAAACGTTGCGGCAACACCACGTACTGCCGAAGAGACCATGTGTGTGATGGGCGAGGTGATTTTAATGGAGAGTGTAGATGCGATGCCCATAAGGAAACCAATCAACCCCTACGACGTAAGACATAAATGAGACATCTGAGTAAATAGCTTCGCACAGACGGAAAAAAACTTACAGTGATGAGTGAACCCCAAATGAAAGTTCGCAGCACACCAGAATCTCCAAAGACAAGCTTTGATACTCCAGGAGCCTCACCGGCCAGTATCACGACAACACTTAATACACATGCGCTCAGCAGATTTGTGTACCAGCATAGGTCGAGCGCGGAATCATTTAGAAGCTTGATAGCCCTTTTGATGACCACCGCATGTAATGCAGTGACAGCACTGCTGGCAACGCCGAAAAAGACACCAATTGCATTAACATGGACGCCGTCGAGGAAAACACCGATGAAAAAGCCAGTGGTGACGATCGCACAGGCAAAGAGGATTGCTCGTGAAGGACGTGCGGAGAGAAATATTGCGGAGGTGGCGACTGTGAAAGGAAGGACGAGCCCACGTGCAACTTGATAGAAGGAGGCATCGACGTATTTGAGCGTGAAGTTACTAAAGCTACACGTTCAAGAAAGTTTAGTCGGATCCAGGACTGAAAAACAGCATGAACAGACCTGAGTCCAATACAATTGAGGATTATCATAGGAGCGAGACCTTTAATGAGTGCAAGGTCGATATGGAAAGAGACTTTGAGGAGGCCGAGACCATGGCAGGCGGAGAAGAGGGAAACAGCAATGAGGAGCTGGGTAAGGAGGAAGAACAGAGGTACCGCAGTTTTGTTCAGCACCCATTTATTGCTGTAGAATCTAGTGAGCATAAATTTTGTATAAATTTGCAAAGCAGTATTTACGCCATGACCATCTAAAGTATAGTCAACACTGTGAGGGTTTGCGGACGAAGCGAATGAAAAGGGCGTACTGAAAGAGCAGCAACCATGTAGAAAGAAACCGTTCCAAACTGGAAGATTCAAATAAAAATCGTCCTGAGCTTTGATTTCAAAATAAGTGCGGAGAACATACGACAAGGAGCCTCTCTGGAGGCCTTGGGATGTTTTGCTGAGCCATGACGACGAGAGAGAGAGAGATGGAGGAGAGAGACAAAGTATGGTGTCGGTATCACTATCACAGCATCACTCCCGGGCGCCCGTCCGCAGTACCCGAGTGGCAATGAAACACGCGTGACACATATGGTCACACACGCGCTGGGTCACGCTGCGCGTCTGTCAGGCGCTGCGTCGGATTGCTCTCTCTCTGTCCTGCTTATACACAGCTCTTTATTTGTTGGCTGATAGAAACATGCCTGAAGAGGTTGAGAATGGCCCTTCTGCTTGGAGCGATGGTAAGGCCGCTGTTTTGTTCTGTGTCCTGAACTCTATGGATCGCCACTTGTGCCTAAACTGTAATACCCAGAGGACACGATCAAAATCATGCTCGCAACGGACAATCACATAGGCTATCTTGAGCGTGATCCGGTCAGAGGTCGAGACTCCTTCAATACGTTTGAAGAAATACTTCAGCTTGCAGTCAAGCATGAAGTCAGCTGCTAGCCTTTCTTTTATATTTTACATCTTGCTTACATCCGTGTCTTAGGTAGACTTCGTGCTTCTTGCAGGCGACCTGTTTCATGAGAACAGGCCTTCGAGAGACTGTATATATCGTGTCATTGCACTGTTGAGAGAACACACTCTGGGAGATAGACCTGTGCAGGTCGAATTGCTCAGTGACCCAGACGAAGGGAAAGCTACAGGCTTCACGTGAGCGGTATGGTGTTATATTCTGCTAGACTAGCTGATCGAGCTCGCCAGTTTCCCTGCTGTGAACTACGAGGATCCGAATTTCAATGTCGGCATTCCTGTCTTTTCGATTCATGGTAACCACGATGACCCTCAAGGAGCAGGGCCTGTAATGTTATCCATCTGTTTCTTTGATATCCTTAAGCTGAACCAGGGTTCTCTCTGTGTTGACATAGGAAGGAGCTCTTTGTGCATTGGACCTACTTTCCGTGACCGGCCTGCTCAACTACATGGGGAAAATCGACCTTCCTACGACAGATGCTGAAGCGCAGACTGCAGGTATAGCTGTTAAACCTGTGCTTCTGAAAAAAGGCGATACTCGGCTCGGGTTGTACGGTATTGGCAATGTCAAGGATGCTCGAATGCATTTTGAGCTACGAAGTAACCGGGTAAGGATGTTTATGCCGAGAGACAAGCAAGAGTGGTTCAATATCTTGCTGTTGCACCAAAACAGGTACGTCTACTAGGAGGATTACCCTTGCTGATTCTATCCAATATTAATCTGTCTACAGGGTGAAACGAGGTCCTCAGGAAGCAGTTCCCGAAGGCATGTTTGATGACAGTATCAATCTTGTAGTCTGGGGACATGAGCATGACTGCCGCATTATACCTGAACCGGTCGCGGGAAAGCAGTATTACATTACCCAGCCAGGCTCTTCTGTAGCAACGTCCTTGGCTGATGGCGAGTCACTTGAAAAGTATATTTACAATATCTCTGTCCTGATGGCCCGGAGCCATAATTAACTTGTTACTAAATCCTTTTCAGACATGTAGCGTTGCTAAAAATCCTTGGGACGGAGTTCAAGCTGGAGCCACTCCCTCTACGGACAGTTCGTCCTTTCGTCATTGACGAGGTCTGTCTCGTTGAAGCAGCTGAGGAAGAAGGTTTCGACGTGACCGATCAAATCGAAGTAAGCAAGTTTTTGAAGAGAAAAGTATGTTTCACAGTTTTCCAAGCAACTTACGGTTATCCAATATTCCTTTCTTCCGCTATGCAGGTGAACGAACTAATTGAAAAAGCAAATTCCCAATGGGAGGAACGGAATGCACAAGCGCTGGAGAGAGGCGAGGACGCGCTGCCTGCAATGTTACCCTTGATTCGATTAAAGGTATTGTCTCTGTCAATTAATTCATCCAATGTGCCTCGCATAGTGACCACTACTGCGTCACGATTTTCAGGTCGACACGACTGACGTAGCAGAAATGTCAAACCCAATTCGCTTTGGTCAAGAATTCCAGGGCCGGATTGCCAATCCACGGGACGTCCTTGTCTTCCATCGATCCAAAAAGTTTACCTCGAGATCGAAAGCAAAGAACGACATTGATCAACCAGAACTGAGCATTGATGACCCTGATATGCCCATCAGCGAAAAGCTGGCTAGAGTGCGCGTGGGTACCCTTGTGAAGGAGTATCTCGCTGGTCAGGAGATGCAATTGCTTGGTGAAGTGGGCATGGGTGATGCGATTCAGTTATTTGTTGAGAAGGACGATCCCCATGCTATTTCCTCGTGAGTCCTTTGTTAAAATTGTGCCATGGTCGGGCTGACATGAAATAGCTATGTGTCCTCAAATTTGAGAGCCCTAATGAAAGGCGTGCAGGCAAATGGACAAATTGAAGAGGAAGAGCTGGATGGTGCCGTAAGTGCTTGCAACGCGATTGTGATCTTACGATTTTTACATCGTGGTGCGTATAGGTACAGGAAGCCCGGAAGAAACATGAAGAGGAATACAAGGAAAAACAAAAGGGAGGAACACCTGCAAAATCGAAGGTAACTTTCGAATTCCAGTAATTAACCTGATTTCCTCATGTCGTTTGTAGAAGGGTCAGAAGGCTGCGGCATCTGATGCCGAGTCAGTCGATTCAATGATGATGGATTTGGACGAGGACGATGAGGATGAGTTTGAAGAACCAGTTCCTAAGAAAGCGACAAAGACTACCGGTACGAAAGGAAAGAAGACTGCGCCGGCGAAGACTTCGCGTGCAAAGGGGAAAGGCAAGAAGGTATCGGTGAGTGTAAGCATTCTCTGCTGTAATAGGATATTGAAGATATTCGCAGTCTGATGACGACGAGGATGATGACCTCGACAATGCAGAAGAGGAACCAAAGGCGTCACCGAAGAAAACGAGTCGAGCAGCTGTTCTTAGGTACGTTTTTTTGTTTGGGAGCTTGCAGGGTACATAAGTACTGAGTCATTTGTCTACAGTCAAACTTCGAACGCGAAAAAGACCACAGCGCGAAAACCAGCTGCATCACAGTCAGGTGCAAAATCGAAACAGGGTACTTTGAGCTTTGCGCCTTCTGGAGCTGGAAGAGGTCGAACTGCACGGACCGCGGCCACCGCTGCACGCGGCAGGATGCAGAAAGTTGTGAGTTACTAATCATTTTGCTGGTCAAGCTGTAAGCCTACACGGTTGTTTAAACAGGTCGAGGTGGATAGTGATAGCGATGACGATTAATGGAAACAAACCATTCCTTGCTCCATTCAGATTTTTCTCTCTTCACACTGCATCTTTCTTTCGTCTTATCTGTATCAAGTGTTTTCAATATCGCATAAATTCTTGCTCTAACTAATAAGCATCGATATCCATCCGGTCTCCTCCCATTAGTCGTTCCGTCAATGACCCGCAAAAGACAATCATCCTCACACGCTCAATGTATTTCCTGTAATTGACGTGATGCACATCGAAACTGTCAGAATTGCGGCCTTGATCTGGCATTTGGAATAGGGACATTAAAGCCCTTTCGACGTCAGCAATCCTAACGCGCGGTCCCCATATGCTTTCTTGGTATGCGTCGATAACACGTAGAGACGTGAGGGAAGTAAGTTCGGATGAGCAGGCAATCAGAACGACCTCAGATGGTTTTAGAAAAGTGACTTGTCCGAGATAGATTGACTGGAGATAGGGCATGGACGGGGTCGTGACGTTCTTCATATTCGACGTATCCGTATCTTCGGAAGCCACTGTTCGCCCAAAACTCCCCTTAACAATGGATACACCTAGTGCTTCAGCTAGCGGGTATTTAGGGGCCTCTTGCAAATGCTGAGGGAATGCTAGATTGGTTAGTTTAAGGTGTCGAAGATTCGACCACCCGTGCATCGTCTTGAAAAGATACATTGCAGCGATTGGGACAATCTATTATGGACTGGTGAGCATTTGACATACTGCGATTCATTGACACGAGAATCCCTACTTACTGCGAGGGAGAAATGATGCGCTGGGTCTGGGCCGGTCCATATGAACTCTTCTGGGCTTTCCAAAATTCTAAGTAAGTAACAAAAGGATAGGACGGTCTCATCCCTTCAATGGAAACGACGTACTTTGTCAGAGCAACAGCTTCAGACAACAACGGACAGTTTGCATCAACAACATGCGAGTTCAGGCACAACTGTATACGCCTCAGCCTCAGTACACGCTTGGAGGGTAATGCTGGCTGTAAATGGTCTTTTCGTTCGACTTCTTGTTCTACCAGGGACTTTGTAGCAATAGTCGATATTCTGATAAGGACGTCGCGAAAGAGTTTGAAAAGCCGAAAATCGGCTGTCCCACCAGCTAATGTAATATGCAGTTCTCGGGGGCGGATGACAAGAGTATGGCAAGTCTTGAGGAATAAGTCGAGCTGACGAATTGATGTGAAGCGTAGTTCAGCATGGAGAAGAAGCAGACAAAACCTATGGAATTGAGAGTTGACCAGAAGGAGTGGAATGGGATCTCGAGGACTCTGGTCTAGAACTAGCTCAAGGACCCGGAGTAGGAGCTCGGGCGGGATGGTAAATAACATTTATGTGTTCTACTAGATCAATCAGAGCGAAAGGGCACTGAATTCATTGAAGGGAATTTAGTTTACATAATCATGTGAACCCGGAAGTCAGGCCTGTCCAGTGTCAATGGGACGTTTGTCATGAACTCATCCGAGTAAAATGGCTGAAACCTCCTCTCTGGAGGAGTTCGCTGCCTATCCCTTTCATTCGGACCAGGCATTTCAGGTGTCCCATGAATTATGTTTTGTTATTACACTGTCTTATCTAAATTAACCAGGATGGGCTTACGAGCATACTGAATGCTGCGTGTGCGGATGGTTCAGACTCAGAAGGCCGAGAGGATGTAATTGGTCGTGCGAAGGCATTTTATTTCTCCTCGTTTGTTCACTCACGTCTTGTAGTGGGAACTCCTGTCTAATACACATGCTAGCGTTACTGGACACCAAATATCCTGGGATGATGTGCGGAATGCGACTGAGCGCAAGTCCAGCGAGGACCACGCAGGGAATATTCCTGGCCCTAACGACGTTGCACAGAATGAGAGTCGTGTACTGTCGTTCACAGAGATCACGGCGTTAATAGAGTCCGACCGGACACATCTCATACCGAACAACGAATCGATATCTGGAGGTGTTAATGTATGCGTTCTGTTGATCCAAACGATGATCCGGCGATGGCATTTAACTGATGTTCTTGTTTAGGATGACAGGCCAAGCGAGTCGAAGGAAAAACCACGAAGGAAACCTTGGGAGCTCCAATCCAATCCAGATCCAGATCAGTCATGAGCTAGCTGCGGCTCTTGTGTATTTTATGCATATTCTGAATCCCATTAATCAGTTTACTTACTCATTACCTGAAGGCACGGTTGCCCGACTGGAACACTGATCTGTAATTCGTGCTGTCTGTTCGCCGTTGCTCTACTTCATGATGTGTATATGTGAAGACATTATGCACAACGATATTTATTTATTTATGTTGCGATTTTCGTGTTATTCGGAATGATAGTAGATTTCTGTAAATGAAGTGTTTGGCCCGTTCAGTTTTTGTATTTTTATGTAATTCTAAGTTTATTATGTAATTTCGCGTCGCGACGCGCCTCAAGGTGTCATTGCTCCAACGATCATGTGACGTAAGGCCTTGCAATTCCAGCCCTCCAACGCTAAGCGCTTCATGACTTGGCTATAAACCATATTCCCAGTTCAAAGAAAGACATCATGGAAGAGTTGTATGTATTGGTCTCTGGCTCCCTGAAAGCTTCTGCTCACGCAGACTGTAGGCGTAAACAGCTGACAGGGTCCGCTGCACCCTTCATTCCAAAGTCGCGTCAGCCACATCGAGTCCTCAAACCAGTCACGGTATCCTCACCCCACTCGGTCATAGTCCGTTTGGATGTACCTGTAAACTCTTCCTGCACTCATAGACAAGTGTTTTAGACTGTATCATCAACCGATTCTAGCCCAGTGGAGGCATCCTCTCGTACGGACAAAACAGATCTTGTATCGTCCTCGAACAATGTTGTGGTAGTGGAAGGCAGTGATAGCGACAACTCAGACGACAAGCCTCGTATGCCATCCAAGAGCGGTAGAGTCAATGTAAAGCGCTTAGTGTGGTCTGATGATGAAGACGAGGAACCGTGAGTTGTTCCGGAATATTTCACTGACTAATACTTTACACCCCTTCGCCTTGCTAGTTTCAAGCCTCCTATAGTGATGGAGAAGAAAGTAGATCCAGTACCTTTTAAGCGACCTCCTACTATTATTTATCCTCCGGCAAATGCAAACGTAGCACAGCTGCGTCCCATGCAAAAATCAGGTCCACTATGGGAGACATTTGACGAGCCTGCTGTAGACCACCTGTTCGATCCCCAAAAGACCGCTGCAGAAGCCGAACGCGATCTTCAAGAACTACTTTCGTCTAGCATGAATGAAGCAGTTGTCGATATTGATATGAAAGATGCTGTTGTTGACGGATTTCAAGAGAATATCAAACTTCTGCCTCACCAGGTTATCGGACGCAAATGGATGGCAGATCGTGAAAGCGGGAAGAAAGCGGGAGGTATTCTTGCTGATGACATGGGGTAAGCCTAAGCTGTATAGGTTTCCCAAAAAGTTGAACGTTTCTGTCTAGGTTAGGCAAGACAATCCAGGCTCTTACTCGAATACTTGATGGACGACCGCGTAAGTCTGATAAAGGTTCAGGGTATAGCGCGTCAACCATGTCAGTTATATTTTATTTTACTCATTAAACTACATTCTGAAAAGAGATTGCCCTATAGCGTCGTTTGTCCTGTTGCTCTGGTATCACAATGGGCCTCTGAAATTCAGAAAATGGCCGTAGGTTTGCGTGTTATTGAACACCACGGACCTTCTCGAACGACTAGTGCGTCATCTCCATTTCACTTTCTTGTATTTAAGGTGAACTAGTTACTTTTTAGATCCCGAGACGTTAAAGAGGGCCCATGTTGTCGTACGTCCCGTCTGTCTGCTAGTTATTCTTTAATAGGGCTCATTTGATTAAACAAAGATAACATCGTACAGTGTCCTGTCCTCAGAGTACGGGGTGTATCAGAATGCGGAAGGAAAACCAAGGAAAGGTGGTGGAGGCTCCTCGGAAGAAAGTGACAGCTCTGATGATATCATTCGTAAACGGTCTGTCGGCAAAGGGAAGGCAAGAGGAAAGGATGCTTTGTTCCGTATAAAATGGTGGCGAATTGTTCTAGGTCTGTCGCGAGTCTCAGGTAGGTACGCGAAGTCTCACAAATAGCGACCTGTTCTTAGATGAGGCGCATAATATCAAGAACCGCAAGACTAAAGCAGCGATAGCATGCTGTGCCCTAGAGGGTAAATATCGGTGGGCTCTGACTGGAACACCCCTGTAAGCTTGACTTATCGCCTGGACAATGTGAACACGTTTTGACTTTTTTGTAGGCAAAACAATGTCGAAGAACTATATTCTCTTTTAAACTTCCTTAGGATCCGACCTCTGAATGATTGGGAGATATTCAACAATCAAATCAATAAGCCAGTCAAATTGGGGAGATCCACCCGAGCGATGAAACGCTTGCAGGTACTTGTTGAATTTCGTATAGCTGTCACTGTCAACAGGCTCATCATATCTCTCCAAGGTGGTCTTGAAGGCAATCATGTTGCGGCGTAGAAAAGACTCGGTGCTGAATGGAAAGCAGTTGCTCGAACTGCCAGATCGCATTGTCAAGATCATCCCTTGCGCTTTCGACGCCGACGAGCGGGAGTTCTATGAGTCAATTGCGAGCAAGGTGGAATTGACGCTTAACAAGTACCAACAGGCCGGCGACATAGCGAGGAACTATACTTCAGTATTGGTGTTGTTGCTGCGACTTAGACAAGGTATGGATGCTTTATGTTGTCGCTTGTTAATCATTCGAGTGACAACGATTATGACAGCTTGCAATCATCCTTCTTTGTTGTCGAAAGACTTCGCACTAGACAAGGAAGCCGTGGATCCGCGGGGTGTGAAGGACGGTAAGGACCTCGACGATGCGGACGATCTTGCAGACCTCCTCGGCCAGATGGGCGTGTCTTCCCGAAAGTGCCAACTGTGCCAACAAGTGTGAGGTGTCTCGTTTCCTGTAGTGAGTGTGTCTAACATAAATGCAGCCTTAACAGGAAAAACTCGGAAGACTCAGTGGGTGGCCGTTATTGTCTTGACTGTGAAGCGATCGCGGGCAAATCACGGCGCAAATCTCTCGCCTCAGGCGCCGGTTCTCTCCCTCCAGACTCGGCCAAGATTAGAGAAATCATACGGATATTACGAGCGATCCATGATCACCCAGACAGAGAAAAGACTATTATCTTTTCCCAGTTCACGTCGATGCTGGATTTGATTGAGCCATTCCTCCGTAATGAGGGTCTAAGATTCGCGAGATGTCAGTTATTTATCACGGTATTTTCTAAGGTAAAGCGTATTCACACCTTTATAGATGATGGGACAATGAGAAAGGATCAACGTGATGCTAGTCTCCAAAAGATTCGTGAGGATAAATCGACCACTGTCATCCTCATTTCCTTCAAAGCTGGAAGTACTGGTTTGTACAAACGTAAACGTTTATCTGCCATAGTCAACGAACTCACCCCTCTTAGGCCTTAACCTCACGGCATGTAACAATGTCATCTTAGTGGACTTGTGGTGGAACCCTGCCCTTGAGGTGACTGTCAGCATTCCCTGATTAAATTGTCTTTGCTTATCATGTCATAAAACACAGGAACAAGCATTTGACCGGGCTCATCGGTTCGGCCAGACTCGGACAGTCAATATCTACAAACTGACGATCGAGCAGACGGTGGAGGAGCGCATTCTTGCACTGCAAGAGAAGAAGCGGGAGCTAGCAGCAGCAGCTTTGAGCGGAGATAAACTCAAGAATTCGCGCCTCGGCCTTGACGACCTCATGGCGCTCTTTAGACCAGGGAGTAGAGACGAGGATGGCGACTCAGACGACGATTAATCACACTTTTGATAGAGCTTGTCCTTGTAGAGTTTTATGGTTTCTGAAATATCTGCTGCCGTGAATTGATATGATATAATGCTGTCTTGGATTATTAAAAGAATAGATTGCTTTTTTGGCTTAGTCATTCACACGTGCACTGGTTCAGATCTTTTTAAAGCGTGTCTTCGGCTCTTTGCCTCATAATTACCACCTGCGATTGCACATCGCATAGCTACTCTCTTCCGTTCCACTTCCATCCGAGGCAATGTCCAAAGTCATTCTTGTCACCGGTGGTAATGGTCTTGTTGGGCAAGCCATTCAGCACGTCGTCAATGATCCCAATGGCGACCCAACGTTCCGTGCTGCACCTGACGAGACCTGGGTCTTCGTCAGCTCGAAGGATGCAGATCTTAGGTACATGACTTGTTCGAATAACAGGGAAGTTATTTATCGTTGCACAGGAACATGGACGCGACAAAGAAGCTCTTTGAGAAACATAGGCCGACGCATATAATCCATCTTGCTGCAATAGGTTGGTTCCAGTGCACTCACAACTCTATGTGACCTTTGCAAATAATCCATTTTTATTAACCCTGTAGTCGGAGGACTATTCAAGAATATGGCTCATAATGTCTGTCGTTTCCGTGTTCCTTTGCTCTTTACGTACCTAATCGCATCCCGCGTCGCAGCTGACCTTCCTTCGAGAAAACGTGTTAATCAACGACAACGTTCTGCACTGCTCTCACTTGTATAACGCTTCCAAGGTTGTCTCGTGCCTGTCAACATGCGTCTTCGCAGACGAGAAGGAGGTGAAGGACATCTATCCGCTTACGGAGACAAAAGTCCACCTTGGTCCTCCGCACCCGAGTAACTTTGGTTACGCGCATGCGAAGCGGCTTGTTGACGTGCAGAATCGGTTTGTCGCATCACTTTTAATGGCTGTACGTGACTAATTATAGTGTAATCGTCATTGTGTCGCGTGCAGCGCATACAAGCAGGAATTTGGGTGCAACTTCACATCTGCAATCCCGACCAATGTCTTCGGAGAGTATGACAACTTGTGTGTTAGCTTATGCAAAATACTTATTAAGCCACTGACCATTTATTTTAGCGACTTACAAGATTCACACGTCATACCTGGCCTGATTCACAAATGCTATATCGCAGAAAGTGCGGCGCTGGTATGCAAAGTCCTTTGACGCAACTGATGTCTTTGGCGCTCTAGAGAATGGTACCGTTTTTCGACCGTCCGGAAGTGGAAAACCTCTACGCCAATTCATCTATTCTCGCGATCTCGCGAAGCTGATGATCTGGATGTTGAGGAATTATGACGAGGTCGATCCGCTCATACTCTCAGGTACAGTCTCTAAATATATGCTGACCGTGGGTTCAATGACATGAACTCCGGGAAAAGTACCGGAGGAGCAGGAAGTCAGCATCGAATTTGTCGTGAATAGTGTCGTGCGTGCCCTTGAGCGGAACCGAGAGACCCGTCGCGCGTCCGATTCATCCGTGCAGCCGTTCAAGGTCAAAATTGAGGTAGACTTTCTCTCGTTGTTTTATTCTCCGGTGCTAATATCCGTTTAGTGGAATCGTGAAGCGTCAGACGGGCAGTTCCGCAAGCCAGCCTCAAATGTAAAACTTACTACGTTGCTGGAGCAGGCCGGAGTAAAATTCTCGTTCACTCCATTTGATCAAGGTACAGTTGCATTGGCGTGCACTAACTCGGAATTGGTGCTGCATATGCTAACTTTCAATGAACCAGCCTTGCAAGGAACGGTCGACTGGTTTGTTGAGAATTACAATTCAGGAGCAAGGGTTGGGAATGTTTCAAATGCTTGATTGCGTGCAATTTAGATTTGTATTACAACGCTAGGTGCAACTGGAGATGTATAGAAGATTTAGCACATACTCACACATGGCGATCTAGTACAATTTGACAACCTTCATGGCGAATTTAGTCTGTCCTGTGTCAAGTTGCTCACACTGCCACACAGAGAGGCTTCAGGACAGGAAGGAAGCGAGTGATGACAAAGCCCGCGGGAACTGACACGCCTTAAGCGGACGCGCCGTCAGTCTGATGACTCTGCGCAAGTTGTCCGTTCCGCCCCTTCAAGTTCTCAAACGAAAGTCAAGAAAAGCTTTTCACAGCAATGGCCTCGTGTGAATTGACACGGCTAATCTAAGTGCACACCGACTCGGAAGATAGTGCCGCCCTGCATAGCGCTGATTCGCTCAATACCTGTACTCAGATGTCGCGGCATGGCGTCCGCAAGGTCCAGCGTTTGCGGTCGCTTGCCGCCCTTGATCGCGCAACCTGACGCATCATTTGTAACTCATAATAAGTTGCGGCGAATGCTCTTCCTGTCCTTATTCATGTGCTGTGCCTGTTAGCGCTTCTCGGCGATGCCGACCGCTATGTTTGGAACACTTACGGCCGCATCTCACAGAAAGGTCGCATTTACTTCCGGAATAGACTTATAGTCCTGGGCATTGGGATAAATGCCTTCGTACACACTGCGGCGGACTTTTCACTCCTTTCACTATGGCTGGCATGGACGCCCACCAGCAAGATACCGTCATTCATAGATTTGTCGAAGTCGCGACAGCTCCAGACACTGCAGATGCGCAAGTCATCGACTGCTGTGGTGATACGCTCACCTACGCCCAGCTGCTTGCAATCGCGCGCGGCATTTCCAAGGAACTTCGCTCGAAGTTCGGTGAGAAACCTATTGTCTCCATCGTCAGTGACAACAACCCGTACGTATTGGCTGTGATTCTCGCGGTCTGGCTGCTCGGAGGCGTCGCAGCGCCGTTAGATTTCCATGCGCCTGAGGCGCTTCTTAAGGGAATGCTTGAGGGCATTCGCCCAAGTTGTGTCATATTGCCAGAGACATCTGAGGGAAACGTAAAACTCGTTACTGGTCAGTAATTGTTTTCAATACCGTGTCGTTTCTTTCCCTGACGTCCAGTTTAGGTTTGGGACTCAAAGCCTTACCGTTCACACCATCCAACTCCGGTATTCCGACGCTTCTCAAGAAGTATGCAACCAGCAAACCCTCCATTGATCTCGCTACTCTCTCCTCTCCTTCTGATGATGCACTTTACCTCTACACGTCTTCCGCTTCCTCGACTGCCAATCTAAAGTGCGTGGCCATCCACCATGGAATGCTCTTCAGCAATGCCGAACTAGAGCTTGCCACATGGCGTGTTCGGAGAGGGATCACGCAAGAGCTTTACGCAGCCAGTCCTCCAGAACGTTTCCGTGTCCTGGGATGGGGCCCATTTAGCCATATCATGTCCCTTGCACATGATTTTACGTGCCACATCGCCCTTCCCGTTGGGTGCTACATTTTTGCGGTCCCGCCGTCTACATATCCTGTGGTCCCTCAAGATACTGCCTCTCCTAACGGCGTTGAATACGATGTCGGTATGATGCTCTTGAAGACAGCCAAACGCGCGAACGCAGACATGATTAGTGGTGTACCATGGCTTTATAAGCGAATTATGACTGCTTGTGAAGCTCATCCCGAGTACCTTGAGCTCCTCAAGGGATGTCGCCAACTTTTAAGCGGTGGTGCTCTTACAGATCCAGACGTTCAGAAGTGGTCAGATGAACAAGGGTTCAAGATGGATGTTAGCTTGGGCATGACGGAAATTGGCGGTGCTCTATTCGAGGTGGATGTCAAGACGATGGCGGAGGGCGGATACCCTGTCGCAGAAGCTCTGGTCAAGAATGCCAAGCTGACACTTATCGATGAGGATGGTAACGAAAATAGTACTTGTGAGTGTATCGGCCTTCCTAACGTCTCTTTCATTACTGATCGCTGGGTACAGATGGCGAACTCGTCATTTCTTCAGCATATATTGCTCGTGGCTATCGTAACTTCAAATCAGCTGCTCACTCCTACGATCCCGAAACTGGAATTACCGCCTTCCAGACTGGTGACATCTATTCGCAGAAAGATGGCTGCCTCATCTGGGAGGGTCGCAAGGAAGACTATATTCAACTTGGATCTGCAGAGATCCTTGACCCTCGCGGACCTGAGCGTGAACTTTTGGCAAGTCCGGCAATCGCACGAACTGCACTTGTCGGCAACAACTTCTTGCGCGGCGCAGCCGATTATGTTTGCGCTATTGTAGAGGTTCCGGAAAGCGGATTCGACGCACGAGAGGTGATGCGAGCCTTCACACAGGTGAACAAGGGCTTACATCCACCGCTGCGAGTTCCTGTATCTCGTGTGCTTGTTCTTGATCAGGGAGAGACTATTCCTATGACACGAAAGGGGCTGATATGGAGAAAGGCACTTGAGGAGCGGTTCGGGAAGAGGCTTAATGAGCTATTGAGCAACTCGAAGTTGTCAAAATTCAGTGGCGAGAGGAAATCGCGTTCAGCGAAGAAGGACGTGAAGACGCTTGAGCAGGTTGAAGCAGAGGTGGCGCAGATCGTTGCGGAGGGACTGGGCATTCCAAAGTCGCTTATTGATGAGAATGGGGATGCCTCGTTTGCTGAGCTTGGGATGGATTCCAACATGGCGACGCGGATTGTGTCGAAGCTAAATAACCGCTTCGCTCTCGATCTTCCTATAAGTGCATGTCACGACTATGTTGACCTTGCCGCGCTTTCGCAGGTTATATTCGAGAAGCTTAACGCTTCGTCTCTAACCGTGTCAAATCAACTTTCTGGAGCACACTACGCACAAGGAAATGATGACCTCGATGTTGTCATCGTTGGTCAAGCCTTGCGCCTTCCGGGAAAGGTGAATACTGCCAGTGCTTTCTGGGATGCCCTCGTGCATAAAAAGCAAGTCCTCGAGCACATGGGTAACGATCGCTGGGACCATTCGTCGTTCTATCATCCACCAACGAATCCTCCGTCAAAGCCGCCACCAGGGATGATAAACTTCACTCAGATGGGCAGGATTGAAGTAGGTCCTCCCTTTGATAATTGAAAACTATCTAACATTCTCTTATGATGTCCAGGTTGCGAGTTACGATAACGCATTCTTCGGCATCAGCCCAGCCGAGGCGTACTTCGTGACACCAGGTGCGCGTGTTGCAATGGAAGTCGCCGTTGAAGCTTTGGAAGACGCGAACATTCCCTTGAACACGATAAAAGGCGGAAATATGGGAGTATTCGTTGCACAAGGGCCAGAGTTCGGATACCCCGATCTGATCTACACTGAAAAAGGTTTTGAGGGTAAGTTTCAACAAAGCTCGCGAGTCGGTTCATCTTACTAATTCTATTGTTTCAACAAAGTCTATGACCGGTATTATGGCACTGGAGTTGCGGACAGCGCAATATCTGGGAGGCTTTCTTAGTAAGTTTCTTACGTTCATAGCAGAATATAAGCGAGATATCTCATGTGAGATAGCTTCCTGGACATTCATGGGCCTTCCGTGACTTTAAACACAGCGTGCAGTGGTGGCCTTGTTGCCCTTGATAATGGTACGCGATTTAAACCCGTGTAATAAGCACTCCTAACATTTAGTATGCTAGCTCTCATGTCCATTCGGTATGGTCAAAGCGAATCAGCAATTGTTGCCTCAGTGAATGTGCATGTTTGGTACGAGCTGTTGACTTATTTATACCACCACTTCCTAATTCTTATTTGGCAGGCCCGGAAACTTTGGCTTCCTCTCAGCGAACCAGATGAGCTCCTTACATGGGCGTTGTGCAACGTTCAGCAAGGATGCTGATGGTTATGTACCGTCTGAAGGTGCTATGGCTTTCATCGTGAAGAGCAAGCGTGCCGCCCTGCGTGATGGCGACAGAATTATTGGTGTAGTGAAATCAACCTCGGTACAACACAATGGCCGCTCGCAAGGTCTCGTTGCACCAAACTCGAAGGCACAGGTTAAGCTTCAGCAGACAGCCCTACGCGCCGCAGGCATTGCAGCAAAGGATATTGAGTAAGTAAATTGCTCTTTGGCGAATCAAATTTCTTTACAATTGATTCTGTATATGATTGTCAGCTTCATCGAAAATCACGGTACGGGAACTATTCTCGGAGATCAGATGGAGATCCAGGCTATAAATGAAGTCTTCGGCGGCACGCACACCAATGAGTCTCCTCTTGTCCTCGGGGCTGCGAAAACGGTTTTCGGACACACCGAGAGTACCGCGGGACTTGTCGGTGTGGCAAAAACCCTTCAGACGCTGCAGCATTTCGTCGTTCCTGGGCTTGCGCATTTGAACGGCGAGAACCTCAGCCCAAGACTGGATACGACTGTAACTCCACTGCGGATATCCCATCTTGAGACCCAGTTGCAAAGGAGGGCAGAGGGTGTCCCTCTTCGAGCACTTACTCTGTAAGTCTGAATCTATTAATGCCTTCGGACATTAACTCAGTGTGTTCAAAGATCCTTTGGTTTTGCGGGTACCATTGCGGCAGCCGTTTTGGAAGAATACCAGCCCGAAAAACCAGCCCAGTCTAATGCCGCAGAAGCGCTTTCACGATCTGTGCCTCATCTTTTTGTTGTGAGCGCGAAGACAGAGAAAGCTCTCCAAGAGTATTTGCGCAGCTATGTCAACTACTGTTCTCAAGCTGACGAGTCAGATCTCGCCAACATCTGTTACACATCCTGCGTCGGTCGCGAGCATTACCGATTCCGATTTGCTTGCACTTGCACTTCATTGAAGGAGCTCCTTGGTCATCTCAATGACGCATTATCGTCTGCTGAAAAGAAGCCATTTTCAGCAATTCCCTCGAAGCCTCGAATTGCATTCGCCTTCCCGGGTCAAGGCAGCCAATGGCAAGGTATGGGCCGAGCATGGAGTGACGTGGATAAAGTGTTCGCAGGTTATCTCCTTGAATATGCCGAGCAGGCATCTGAGTTACTCGGCGTTGATTTACCCCCTCTGCTGTTTGACTACGCAAAAGCCTCCGAAAGTGCCACAAGCGTCATCAACGAGACGCATATCTCCCAGTCGTGTATCTTTGTCTTTGAATGTGCCGTGGTCAAATGGCTGGCTCACATTGGTATTCAGCCAAATGTAATTGTCACACACAGTCTTGGAGAGATAGCTGCCGCAGGTTCGTATTAACACTGTCTGTTGCTGGTATATACTCACTTCTCGTTACTAGTCACTGCTGGATGTATGGAATTTAGTACTGCACTCGAATTCGTCGTCGCTCGCTCAAACGCTATGCGCCCAGAACGAACCAATGGCGGACTCATGGCAGCTATTCGTGCGCCTGCAGACCCAATTAAGAAGCGCATCTCTGCATTGGGCATTTCCGATTTGGTTACTATTGCTGCATACAATTCTGACACGCAGCACGTAGTCTCCGGTGAAGAACAGGCCGTTCGAACTCTTGTAGATGACCTAGCGAAGAAATCGATTAAGGGTACCGTTCTTTCGGTGAATCAAGGTATGGTCTGCTCTGTATAACAATGATCACACCGAGTTTCAGCACTCAAATCGACCGTTAGGTTTCCACAGCCACTGTATCGAACCATCGTTGGCGCCTATTCGTCAATACATGGAAAATAATGCGGAGGATATTAGCGCGCCAACCATTTCATATTTTTCGAGTGTTGAAGGCCGGGCCATCAAGACTGGCGAGGTCTTGGATGCCAGCTATTGGGTAAGAGCTCTTTTTCATCTCCTATTGTAATGATTCTTAAATATACAATGTAGGTCAAGCAGGCGCGTCATCCTGTGCGCTTTGCAGACGCTGCACGAGCGATGCTTAATGAAGGCAATGCCACTGTGGTCATCGACGTTGGCCCTCAAAATGTGATCGCCCATTTGCTCAAGGACGCAAGCACTCGCTCCCCCAAACCCCCTTCTATCACCTCACTATGCGATAGACCCAGTACAAACACCTTGAACCCGCTCATGCAGACCATGGCGACGCTCTATACTCAAGGTATTACGCCTGACTTCAGCGAGTTTTTCGCTGGACGACGTTACAGGCCTCAAAAGGTTGCCATCCCCACATACCCATGGCAGAGGCAACGCCACTACCCTACGATTGTACCCTCTCGAACAACCAAAATCAAAGGCACAGAACAGACCAATGAATACATCAGAACTTGGGATGTGGGGAAGGATCTCGGCCCTTTACTCGAAAAGGACCACACTGTAGATGGTGTTCCCATTGTTCCCGCCGCCGCTCTAGCTACTTTTGTCTCGCTTGAGGCGCGAAAGGCACGATCAAGCCCCGTTGTCGTTGACCTGCGTTTCCTCAAACCTCTGCTGCTTGAGAATCCTGATCAAGAGACTCTGACACTGGAAATTCGAGATAGCTCTTTCACGTGCGTCCACAAACGGGCCGGAGTCGAGAAAGGAATCGTTTGTTCCGGAAACCTCCTCCCTGCTTCTCCACAAGGACCCGCATCATTCAAGAGCAGTCATCCTGCCAATACTTTGAGCAAGGAAGCCGTATACGAGAAGTTCGTCAATAATCTTGTTCGATTTGGACCAAGCTTCCAATGCATTCAGTCAATCACTGTGTACGCGGACCATTGCGTTGGCGAAATCCGGGTTGCATCATCTGGAAATTCTCAACATGACTTCGTTCGTAGGATGGATGCAATATTGCACATGTTTGGAGCCATCGCACCAGAAAGTCCGCCAGAACTAAACTCGGGAGGCGCATTCCTGCCGTCTGCTGTCAATGGGTTGACAATTCACACTGACTCATTCCCCGAACATATCAAGTGCATCTATCGTCTTCCCATTGATGTCTCGCCAAACTCGAAGAAAATGACGGCAGAGCTCCAAGTAATCTCTGAATCAGGAGAACTCCTCGCTACGTGCTCTCGTTACTCTGTGTCCTGGGTTCCCTCTTCAATGCCTATTGTTTCGCGTCCACTTCCTCCGAAGGACGGCTTGCCTCGTGTGCGGACGAAATGGTTGAAGAAGTCGCTCACGTCTGAATCGCAGTCCTCCGTTCCGAGCACCGCTGAACTCGTCTATGTTGGATCTAGTCAGCTAAAGGGCGCACTGACGGAGCATGCAAGGAATAACTCGGTAAAGGTGCATGTAGTCGACGACATTAGCACTTTCTTAAAGTCACAAAGCGGCTCATACTACGTTGTGTATGATGCTACATCTGTCGCGGAAGATGAGATGAACGAGGCGAACGCAGTCAAATCTGCATCAGCAGCTCTCAGCTTTGTCAAAGCTATCGCGCCTTACCTTTCCTCGGAGAAGATACGTTCTGCATTGATACTCACACGAAACGCGCTTCAGATTTCCCCTGACGACGCAGACTCGTTGTTGAACATCTCACTTCCAAAGTCTACACCCAGGTCAGGTTGTCTCATGGGTAACTTTGTCCAGGGCATGGCCCGAGTGTTACGTCAGGAGACAGCATCACAAGCTGTTTTCGGTGTTGACCTTGCTTACGAAATCTCGCCTGAGGATGCATGCTCTCTCGTACTTCGCGAGCTCGCGAGCTCTCCTCGTCAGAAAAGCTCTCAAATTGCGTACCGGTTCTCGACTGAACGTCAGTCTCTCCGCTTGGAGCCACAGCTAATTGAGGATGGTTTCTGGGTTCCTCCTCCAAAAGGTGTTTCCGTAAACAAGAGGAACTGTACTGTTATCGTAGGGATGGTTGACACTACCATTGCCCTTGCTAAGCACATGGTCGAGAGACGTGGCTGGTCGAATGTCGTTTTCGTCGATAAGAAGAGCAGGGAGGATATTGAGGTGAGCATGATCCCTCCCAGAATCTTCAAACTCTACTAATCATTTCATAGGTCGCATCCACGCTTATCAACTTAGAAGTGGAAGGCGTTGAGTTTGACTACGTGCAGGCCAAAATTGAGTCTTACGAGGCAGTTCGTGATGCAATACGGTCTATCAACGACAGATATGGGTCAATTCATTCAATACTGCTTGCGAATGGAGCATTCAAAAGCAATGCCATCGCGGCAGTCAGCCAGCAGGAGCTCGGGTCTGCCATCAAAGTAGGAGCCATGGGCGCTTGGAATTTGCATCAAGCTTGTGAAGAATTAAAGATTGATGTGGAACGCTTCGTAATGCTTAGTAGTATAAGGTAAGCTTACCTCTTCTCGTCTGAGATCAGCCTGTGGTGACACTTCTTGAAGCGCAACTCTTGGGAAACCCGCGAACCTATCGCTCATTGCTGTGGACGCATTTATGGATGGACTCGCTGCATACCGCTCTTTTATATCGTCACGTAAATCGTACTCGATACAGCTCGGAGTGTGGGAGTCTCAAGCGGCGTCAGAGCAGCTTGTCAGCGGGTTGGCTGTAGCCCCTGCTATGACTTATGACCATGGACTTCCTCTCTTACTGACAGCACTTGAAGATTCTCAATTGCCGACAGTGTCGCTGCTAGCCAAGACGCGTTTCGGTCTCCTACGAAGCAAGGAATTGTATTCTTCTGATCCGTACTACGCTTCGATTATAAACTCTGCTACCCCGGAGGAGGCGACGAACTCTGTTCCCAAGGCAAACGCTGCAAGTCCAACTAAACGTGCAACTCAGGTTGCTGTACCTGCTGTCGAGAAATTCTTGACTGGCAGTCTGCAGAACATACTCGGGCTCACCTCGGATGATGTAGGCAATCTCGGTAAGTTTCACCAGTGCTGGTGATGACACGAGCTAACTGTCTTCATTGGTAGACTCGTCAACGCCGGTATTGTCACTCGGTATTGACTCTATCTCCTTCACACAACTCCGCGCAGATGTGGCTGGAAAGTATGAAGTCGACCTACCGATGTCTTTCCTCGGCGAAGAGTCTCTTTCGCTAGGCGAGTTGGCGGAATTCATCGTTGACAAGGCAAAGGAGCAAAACAGTTCCGAATCGTCGGATCCATCTGGTTCAGAACAAGACACGCTTGTGGCCGTCGAAGAAGTAACTTCAAAGGACGCCGAAAAGTTCATTTCAACAAGTTTGCAAGCTGTCCTGGGAATGACCGCGTCAGACATGGAGAACATTGGTTAATAGCCCATTCTTATGCATTGTCAATGAACAAGTACTAACTCGTTCGGCTTGTACAGATTCATCCACCCCGGTATTGTCGCTGGGTATCGATTCGATTTCCTTTACGCAACTTCGCGCAGACATACAGAAGAAGTATGACGTTGATGTCCCAATGACATTCCTTGGCGAAGATTCCCTCACACTAGCTGAGCTCGCGGAGTTTACTGTTGAGAAGACGAGAGAAGCAAGAAATTAACATATGTGATTTGGAGGTGTTGCCGATACGAAAGGGGAGTTTCATACGAGAACCGGTTCCTACTAGAAATGTTTCGTTGTCCTGATATCAATTTGTGGCTCATAGTGTATGTATCATTACTTGCATGTCATTTTTCAGTTACTAGACGTCAATACACAAACTATTGTATCGTACTACCGAATGTGGACTGCTCGATTATCCTACTACTGCTTTTATGATTACAGAGCACGGTGTTTCTAAGACTGTTTTCGCTTCAGTACAGTAAATAAAAGCGGATTGAGACAGGTGGTGTGAACATTGATCATTTACTTTCCGTGCAAGCAAACAATATAATGCTTGCCAAGTGCAAATCAAACTATTGTATTGTAAACCACGTGGTTGGTTTCCTTTGATTTGTGCAATGCTTCGCGCGCCACTTTTGTTTCCAGCTTCCAGGCCTATCTGTCGTTCCTCGCCTAGCTGCTGAGATACGTACCGGACCTGGGGCATACATTCGTCAATGGCGAACGCAAATTCAACCTCGATCAAATACGCAGCCATAAAATGCGATCTACGCACTCCGCAGTTCCCCGGTTTGCGGGCTTATCACTGTACACATGCCTTCCTCGCTACTTCAATCTGCAACTGCGTTTCACTGCCTTTGCATGGTAAGCAGTATTAGCACAAGGGCCCCGACTCTCCCGGTAGCTCCGGTTGGACTATCTTAACACGTATAGTTCATTGCAACGCCGCAATCTGTAATAGCGACGAACCTTGTATCGGATCGGTCACTATTAGAAGAGAGATTCTCATGTGTACTATAATAAGGACAAGACTAACTAAGGCTGAGCACAACCGGCTCTGATTTTCTGAACTTCTATGTCTGAATCTTCAATATTGTTGTTCAAGACCCTTCCATGAATTGCTACGAGAAGCCCAGCAGACCGTATTACTTTACAGCTACGCCGTTCCGCATAGACCGGAACGACTAGTTGATCGCAGTCGAAGGCTGTGAAGGGACGTGCATACAGCCAAGAAAAGCCGACGATCATCGAAGCGAAGAAATGAGACGCTGCGACGCGCTCAGCCGAACTGGAGGCTGCGGCGCGAGCTTCGTCTCTTCGTCTCTTCGTGAAATGGTCTACGGGCACCGAAAGCGCACATTTCTACGATGTCCGGAATACGAGACCGAACGCAGACAATGGCGGACGCACAGAGGCTCGACATGCATATAAGTCTCGAATCCTTGCTAGAAATCGACTAAGAAAAAGAACAAGGAAAAATGATCGGACCCACAGACCAAACAGGAAGCCAGAGCGGAGGTAAGCGTACAAAATTGTTTTCTGTGTATAATTTGTTGATTTTTACAACATTGCTTCTTTTCAAACTTGATAGTTTACAACCAGGACTACGTTAGACTTCAGCCGCTAACAAATAACGCTCCCGCCGATTCGTTCACGCAAAAATCGAAAGCATCAGTCACCACAGAAACAGATAATGTCCATGTCCCTGACCGCTCCGGTGGACGTACACCATCACCCACTCCGTCGGAAACTGCTTTCCTCAATAACAATCGCCTTATTGATTGGCATCGCATGAAGACGTGGCAGTATTGGTTCGAAAGGAATAAACTGGGTCGGTGCACCAGTTATTTTTTGTTTTTTGTGAAATCAGATTCTCATGGTGTTTTAGTGAACTACGTTATGTTTGTCATGAGCATTGCTTTAGTAGTTCTTGGTGCGCGATATAACAAAAAAATTGTGCACGCTCTCAATCCTACGGCACGGCATCTGCGTGAGTGAGTTCACAGTTGCCCACCCAGTATCACTGTTCAAACCAATTGACAACTATCTGGTGCCAGTATGAGCGCGGGATGGCTGATACCCATTGCTATCCTGTTCGTCATAGCATTCCCACCAGTACGTCGATACACAACTTAATAAGTACAGTAGACTTATGGATACCTATTCGCAGCTTATGGGTCAAGAGCTAGCATATATTCTTATTGGCATCATTTGGGGATTCTGGATCGGAATTGGTGTCACGGCAGCTGGCACTATTCTGGGCGAGATTTGCAGTTTCCTGTACGTTTCTTTGACTATTACTTTCTCGCTAGTGATATTCACTGACTCGCACTCTTATTAGCGCTTTCCGGTACTGCTGTATGGTCAGGGCATCTAAATTTGAGGAGAAGCATATTCGTTATGCGTGCTTTGCCAAAGTCGTTCGAGCCGGAAGCTTCAAAATCGCCCTCCTGACAAGGTACACTGTAATCCCAGGACACCGTCAGTAGATGTCTCCAGTCAAGAACATTTGTCACATATTGACCCTCAACTGCTTATAGTGTTCACACCTATATTCACTACCTGCGGGATGAACTTCTTCCTCTTCGTGTTAGCTGTATTGCTATCCCTCCCAAGACAAGCTGCCTTTATTTACATTGGGGATGTCCTGGAAAAGGTAGAGGCAGGTGAGCCCTCCTCTAGAAATTTTCCTGTATGCATGACTGACGAAATGAATATTTTCATGAAGGTAACGAGAGACAATTAGATCGAATTCTCTCTGGTGTTGTAGTCTTCGTGCTGGTGACCATCACGATTGCTGTCATGCTCTACATACGACGCCTTATGCATCGGGTTAAGCATGACGTCGTTTATGCTCGGCGAATGTATCGGTAAGATCTCCGCAATTTCACTGTGCTCGTTCTGACTCTCGCTCCTCCTGCATGTACTAGGACCCGTGCGGAATCCTCACAGGCGGCTCTCGATCGTGCATAGACTAACACACTTCTCTGGATCTTAGTCTTCCTACCATAGCGAGAAAACTATGTAATCTGATGACCCTATTGCCTCGATCCCTTTGGTCGATAGTAATGCGCAAACATGTCTACTCGTCTGACTTCTTTCGAGTATGCGGTGCACTCCAGCGCAGACAATCGTTAGTTGTCCTGCCTACTGGGTTGAGACGTTAAAGTCAAGGGCGGCAGAGGACCAAGACCGAGTTTGTAAATAGCCATGGACAGACTCAGGGCATACAAGCTGGACTAAGCGACAAGGCTCGCATTTTCGTTCACTGGCCGGCGTCATTATGCCTAGTTCTATTCTTGAAATGAATTGCAAGATGATATTGAGCGAAGATCGGGATGACTTGTACACCAAATAGTTGACGGGGAAGCCACAACGTTGTTGTTGTTTCCTTCCTTTCACGTAGCTCACTTCTTCACCATTCACATGTCAAGTATGAAGTCAAAGCACTTTAAACAAGTTACACTAAGTAAGTGTTTGTAAAGGAGAGTCTGCTGCTTCCACGGCACACGACCCGCACCTATCAGATAGTTTACTGAAAGAAGTGGGCGGCCGGCGAGGCAATGCACGGGATCAGATGGAGTGGAAATAACGGACCCTACGAAATTTGTTGATTAAAAGAACCTGTGTAGATGCTTCGCTGATGTGCATAATACAGGCTTACAGCACGAAGATAATACAGCAACGGACATTCACACGATCAGTAGGATAAGGATGCGGCAGTTGTCCCATTATTTAAGGCAAGTGCAGACAAGCAGGCTGTGAGATACAACTTTGGGGCTGCCCACAGAACGTTAAACCAAACTCGCAGAAAATTGCCACTGTTTAAGTCGATATGCATCGTAATATTCAACAGGAGGATCGCAATAGTGCGTATATGGTTGATCATTACCACGCTACCTCTTTTAGTTACACAGCTGGTCCATTTCTAGTCTCTCCCCAGGTTGGACCCACACATACTTCCGAGTTCTCCAAACACAAATCAAAGCATTCAGACAATGTTGGATCCGAAGATTATGCTGTTATAGAGAGAGTTGTCTCGCGTACACCATCTCCTACGCCGTCAGAGACGGCCTTTCTCAATAGAAATGGTTTCATTGATTGGCAGCGTATGCGTAGCTGGAGGTTTTGGCTGAGAAAAGACAGGATATGTGGGTACCCCCTAGAAGAACAATGGCACGCAGTCACTTATCCTCATCAGGGTACTATGCCATAGCACTGATAGTCATCACATTAACCGTTCTTCTCGCTCGTTTCAACAAGAAAATTGTGAATGCGCTTGAACCGACAGCACGCCATCTGCGAGAGTGCGTTCAGCCATTCACCACCATGCAAGCGTTTGTATGCTATGCATATCTAACTCACGTGCATGTAGGATACGCGGTGGATGGCTTATACCGATTACCATTCTATTCGTTATTTCATTTCCACCAGTAAGTCAATTTCTATCTCATTGATTCAGGTTTTACACTATATGCACGTTGTTATTGGCAGCTTCTCGGCCATGAGATAGTAGCCATGCTTACTGGAGTCATCTGGGGATTCTGGATTGGATTTGGTATTACAGCTGCTGGAACTCTTCTTGGCGAGATCGGTAACTTCTAGTAAGTACCTGATATTTACAATGCATTTTCACCTAGAATTTAACGACTTCATGTGCCAGCGCGTTCAGGTACTGCTGCAAGGCGAAAGGTGCTAAAGTAGAACAGAGGAGCCTTTACTATGCCTGTCTTGTCAGGGCAATTAGAGAAGGGAGCTTCAAGGTCGCACTTATTGCACGGTTCAGTGCAATCCCTGGACATTGTCAGTGGCGCAGATTCAGATGTTTCTTCCAAGCTCAATCACAGGCTTCATTTAGTATTGACGGTCATATTTTCAACTTCCGGGATGAATATTGTCGTATACATATTCGCAACGGCTCTATCACTTCCGAAACAGGCTGCGCTTGTCTATCTCGGCGTCGTCTTAGAGACGACTGGCATAGGTGAGTTGTAAACTGTCATGAAATACGTTATTCTTATCTACGGCTATCACAAAAAGGCAAAGAAAGCCGCGAAGAAAGAATTGTCTCCGGAGTCATTGTTTCGGTGACGGTAATCGTGACTATTATTGCGATGCGATACGTACATCGTCGGATGAACGGAGTCAAGCAAGCCGTCGTATATTCTCGCCGCAAGGCCCGGTCAGTTCACTCTCAACTGTTATTCGTGTCATTTGTTGACTATAATCTTGTTCATCTCTGTAGGCAGGGAAAATTGAGTCGCTCAGATACCATAAGGTCTGCACGCTCCGAGTTTCATGAAGGGAGCATTTCGCATATCCACCGCCCGATTCCCTTACGTACTCTGCCACCCGCAGCAAACCTGAGTGGTTCCTCTCTTCTGGTCATCAATCGAGCATGACGAACGCTGTACCTTCTTCCATAAGGCTCTTTCCTTTTCAAGTGGTCCACAATCAACGGTACAATATAAAAAATTAGACAAAGCTACAAATCCTTGTACCACCGCTATTTAATCTTCGTGCTTTCAGTCTCTGACTGGCTGGCAAAGACACGTTTTATATTAGGTATTGATTGACGCAGCGCACCTCGCTGTTTCGTATTAGATCAGCTGTGATTCTCATTGAGATCTTTACCATTTATGGGAATGATCGTAATACATCACAACAAATCAAAGTCTATCTACTTCGACTTTGCCGTACAATTAGTCGATTTACACCCATCATCCCCTGTCCCAAGACCACCATCTTCGTGTCTGTGTCAGCACCCACAGTCGGTACACTCTCCTCGTCCTTCGTGCAAAATAACCAAGTAGTCACTTTTCGCAAACAATGCGTTCCGACCAATCGAAGGCGGAACCTTTCAGCGAATGCTCGAGCCGGCCGCTCAGGCGGGTGGCCTCCGTCCAGTCGTTAAATTCCGCATTCTCACATCTCTCTTCTTCAACGATGACCGCTTCAGATCTTCCCGGCCCTGGTCGCATTCTGGACAAATATGTCTTCACGAGGGGCGGGCGAGCACTTGAACGAGCCATTGCACGGACTGCTCATTCATTAGGCTTCGGACCTTCTGCCGCTGCGCTTCGCATTGGTGCGAACTTGCGCGGATTTTCCTTAGATGAAACTCCTCCGACAACAGCACTCATGACATATGAGGGCGCAGCACCAAAGAAACTTAGGCTGGAACTCGGGCTGGTCCAGGATATTCCCCGTCTAAGAGTCGATTGTCAGAAGCTTGTCGGTTATACAAAGTAATTGGTCCCTCTCACATATGACATGCATTTCTTATAGCAGACCATTTGCCACAAGGTCAAATGTTGTCAGCACTCGCATTCAGACATATAACATGATTATCACTCTATCCATCCGCTTTCCATATCTAAGCCTCTACTTCGAAAGTACCGATTTCAACAAAAGTGATCGCGCGAGTTTGCCGCCTTGTCGAGTAACTGACGATGAGCTGCTAGAAGAGACGCTTGCTCGGATGACTTTCGCTTGTCTCACTCCCTTGGACGATCCGGGAAGCGTCGCCCGTCTAGTTGACCATTTGGCAGAACAGACAAAGTATGCTGAAGAGCAGCAAAGTCCGTGGAGCACGTGTCCCCGGCACCTTTACCTTCCGAGTGCAGAGATGATTCGCAAGTATTGCGAGTATGTCAAAGGACCCTGTTGTGAAACGTGTATTCATGATATTTTAACAGGAACCCTCACACTTCTTTCGCAGCTTTGCGTTTCACTGGCATCATCTTCCGACACTCCCTCCTCTCCCGCGGGGCTGAATTCTTCGTGAAACTCAACAGCGCAACTATGACTGGATTCTGGAGAGAACTTATAGGTTGCATGCAGAATCTCGTTCAAACAGAACTTACTCGGCCATGTAGATGCTATTCTTGCTTAAAACAGTGTCTCAACGAACCAAGACTTGGGAGTACCACGCTCGGAAACTTGGTCACTTTAGCAGAGCCGGATCCCGAGGGTATAGATCTATTTTCTGAAACGATTTTCGAAATGCTTTATCGCGCTGTTACGTGGGATCCGCTCCTCGAACAATTGGAAACGCGCTCCGCTAAGCTTCGCGATTTGTTGATTTGCGACGCCCTTAATATCTTTGAGTCGTAAGCATCTCTATTGCCTCCTCGATTCGCCTACATTGACTGAGGTTTACCTTTCCCTTTGCAGTTCAGCCGCGCAGACTCTCTTTCCCAATGCCTCTTTTGTTTCGTTAACGAAGCTGAAGCCGCAGGCTGAGCCTCTATGTGGTAAGGCAGGTTACACCGAAGCCTTTCCCGGGATGGCTACAACGTGACTTTCCAAGTGTTTCTGAATGTTCAATCTCTCTACAGCCACCTGTAGGATATTCTGCTATTTCGTTGCTTCAATCTAAGCAGGATGAATTATGATTCTAAATGTTCACGATATTGTACATACATGTTTGGATTCGGAGTGTATCCATAGCTATCGTTGCTGTATATCAATTCCTTCAGCGGTAACTTATCTTTGGGCATTTATAGAGACAGCATATGTTCTAAACCATGTCATCAACCAGCAATTCTATCTGCGTGCTGTGCTACAACCATCACTTTGAACACTGCCTCGCTATTTTCGGCTTAAATTGGCCGTGATTCTCATTGAGTTTTTACTATTTATGGTAATGATCGCAATCAATCGAAGTCAAGCCTATTTTGCTCCCGCTTTACAGTACAATCACCGTCAATCAGTTCAATAGTTGAATTATCCTGGTATTTATCGTCGTCTCCTTTCCCCTTCATGTCCATATCATCGTTAACAATGGTTAAACTCTTCTCGTCCTCCATACAAAATAACCAAGTAGTCACTTTTCGCAAACAATGCGTTCCGACCAATCGAAGGCGGAACCTTTCAGCGAATGCTCGAGCCGGCCGCTCAGGCGGGTGGCCTCCGTCCAGTCGTTAAATTCCGTATTCTCGCATCTCTCTTCCTCAACAATGACCGCTTCAGATCTTCCTGGACCAGGTCGTATTCTAGACAAATATGTCTTCACAAGAGGCGGGCGAGCGCTTGAACGAGCCATTGCGCGGGCAGCACACTCCTTAGGTTTTGGACCTGCCGCTGCTGCGCTCCGCATTGGTGCGAACCTACGAGGGTTTTCTTTGGACGAAGCTCCTCTGATGTAAGGATTTGATTTACTGGTTTGTATTTTATTACTACTACATTGCTGATTGTATCAGATCATTGTACAGTAGGACCCACAAGTGTATATATTCTCATTGTAGTTAGTTACACTTCCTCCTTATGTATCTACACATGTATACCCCTATAAAAGACAGTATCAACTGCTGGGTAAAGGGGATTCTTTTCCCCTGACCCCTTGCTTGAGTACTAGGTTATCCTAGTCAGTAGTTGAGTGAACTAAGAGCAATTAGAATTCTCTTGTGAGGAATAGTGAGTTTCCTTACATATTTTTGACTGTACTCACCTAGCATTGAAACCTCTTGCTGGATGTTGAGGAACCAAAGAGTCTGATCAACCCTAGGTCTCCCTTGTTGTCTAGTACCTATCAGGAATTTTTTGTGAGTAAAGTTATGATTTTCAAGTAGAAACAGAGACTACTTACTAGATTAGCCTTTAGTAGGTTCACAATGCTTCAGAATACTGTAGAATGCTTTTAGAACACATTAACACATATTAATATGGACTAGTACTAGATATGCTAAAGGTTTGTATTAATCAGATGAGTCAAGGACTAGGCATCTGTAAAGGCAAAAAGGAACAAACAGGTGCACATTAAGTTTACAGACAATGGACAACAAGATTATCTATTAGATATTGATTACAATGTAACTGCTGAGTCTTAACAGATGATTCTTAGAGAGTACCCAAGTCTGAATATTAATACTAACATGTTAGAATGTAAGTCCTCATCCCTTGTAGGCTGGAGACAACCTGATGAACTTATCCCAGGTGATAAGTCCTTGTCTACACAAGGTTAGAGACACTCTAATAAACTACTACATACTAATAATGTAGAATTAAGGTATGTAACTGTACTAACACATATAGTTAGACAAATGTACACTATAGAGTAGACACTAGCAAGTATTGACCTTACTAGGCTCAAAGAAATAACAAATAGTAGTACAAAGAGTAAAGATGCTTAAGTAATTAGATTCAAGGATTTGTCTAATCAAGTACAGAAGGTTGAGTTTGAGGATTCAACTTACTAAGTACAGGCAATTAAGCTTGAGGATTTACTTGATCAATTTAAGACTACTGAGTTTGAGGATTCACTTAATAGAGGACAGGCAATTTGGTTTGAGGATTCACTAAGTTAATATAAAGAGCTAACAGTAAGTATTAAGGAATTTGTAAGCTAGTACAAGAGTTACAGAGTGTATATAGTTAGTATTAGTGAGAGTGTAGATGAGTATCTAGTGAGCACACTTACTTCAGAATGGAAACACATTGACAACAGTAATATAGAAGGTAATAAGACATTTAAGACCATTTTCAGTAGTAAAGAAAGTAGCCAGGACTCAAAGAACAAGAGTAACAGACAAGGCTAGAAGAGCCAGACATTAGAATTACAGAGATCTGATAAGGAACAAGACTTCTAGAAGGTAAGGAAGACCTTTAGACACATTATAAGAGTTAGAGTAATTAAGATAGACATAGAACATGTTAGCCCATTCTACAGTTTAATAGACATTAGTGATTTGAATAAGAGAATGTACAAGTTTAATAGAATGTATCAGGAAGAGGAGAAAGCAACTCCTTTATCAAACAAGAGTAGACTTAATAGTATAGTAACAGAAAAGTGTGAAACACTTTAGACAGACTATAGAACAAAAGCTAGACATGCTATAGTACTTACAGACAATAGAGATCAGAACTATCAATCTAAGAGTGTAGAAGAAACACTCAAGAGTCCAGACAAACAATTACATTCATAGAAAGTAAAAGGAAAGTATAAAGTAAAAGGAAAACACAAAGTACAAGAAACAGAATGAAAACCAGAACTGTCAAGCATTCAATACAATTATGAAATCAATTCAGACTATCTAAGCAAAACAGACATTGTATTAACAGAACAGTACTTTGAGGATAGTAAAAGTGAATGTAAATTAGAGCTACAAGGATTAGTACTTGATTTAGAGAGTGAAAATCAAGTATACACTTACAAAATCAAGTGTTTAACCTTATACATGGTAGATATCAACTATACATTACACAGGAGCAATATACAAGACTACTACAACAGATACAACACTCTAGCCAGGTCTAGGAATAAGAGAGAAAGTAAAATACCTGGATATATATAGTCTTACATAAAAACATTAAGTTTTTCAGAACATTAGAGTATCCCTTGTGAAAATAAAAGGAACAAACAATCCTATAACAATACTTTACAATTGAAAGCAGTCTCAGGCAAGGTATACACTAGTAGTATTAGTGAGAACAATATTGATTCAGAGTGTAGCAAACTATACAGTTCAAAGCTACATATTGAGTATAGTAAGTATAAGAATAGTTCTAATAGTAGTTTAAGAACAAACAATGAACACAAGTATAGTGAATCATTAAAAAATGTTCAGAAAGGCAGATTTGTATTAGTAAGACCTTCAGAGAGCCTAGCAAAGAATAGCTACACATACAGAACAATACAGAGCTCTAGAATACAGAGAAAGGGAAATCTCAACCTAGGATCAGACTCAGATAGTAATAATTCAGATTCCTCTTCATCTAATGACAATAATCAAAGTAATGCTTTATTCAAACTGTCAAACATTGATTCAAGTAATACAGAGACTACTAAGAAGTATAAGAAATGCTTGAGAAAGAAACAGAACAAAGAACTCCTCAAATTGAAGATACAGATACACAGTACAGAACTAATAGCTCCTACAGTATACTCAGGTAAACCAGACTTGTAGAAGTATACAAAGTTTGTTATTAAAGTTAATTAGTACATGAAACAATTAGGACTTTATTATTTCCCTAAGAGCTGAGTAGGGATAATGTTAGGTTTTATTAAGGGAAAAGTAATAAATTTCTATTTGTAAAAGATTGTAAACTATAAGTATTAATAAACACTTGCTTAATTCTTTAGAGAACTTATAGACTTTTGTTTCCCTTCTAACTTTACTAAAATACTGTGGAAAGAGTTCAACACTTTAAAACAAGGTAATAGGAATATTCAGAATTATTTGTACAACTTAGAGATGAAAGTAACAAATCTTAGAAACATTTCTCAGCAAGAATTAACTAGACAGACATAGTATAGATTGAATTTCAAGTACTAGAGGCAATTACAATTAGATTGCTTGAATCCAGACACTATAGATTACTCAATCTTTAAGGATAAGTTTGAGAGTATTGAAAAAGCAAATAAATCCATAGGAATCAAATGGTACATAGATTCTAGACAACATTTTAATATGTAAGGATGTAATATTGATTCTTAGAGTAATTATTTGTATACAGACAGTTTTAATAATTCAGGAAACAATCAATTCACTCTACAGGATAGTAAAAGTAATGATTCAGATTATAGTGACTCTAGTCAGGATATTACACATACAAGCAGTACAAACACTAAAGGAAAGGCTAGACAATTGTATTATCTATCTAGGAACAATGACTAGTATAAAAGTAAGACAGGAAACAATCATAGAACATACACTACAGGTTTCAAACATTATTCCTAATTGAAATTAGATGAAATGAGAGTGAAAGGACTATGTTTCATTTACAAACAAGATGATCACTTAGCTAGGAATTGTCCTACTCATAATACAATCAGAGTAAACAATGTGTAGGATAATAGTTTATCATCTAGTAATGTTAGTATTAGTTACACTACTTTAGATAAGTTAGTAGACAACTTGGACAGTAAGAACTACATAGAATTAGAGTTGATTACAGACTATGACACAGATTCTTACATATCTAGTAGCAATATATATGTTTTATTAATTTGAATACTTTGTGAAAGTACTACTAAGGATTCAGTAATAGAACAAAAGAGTTTCACAATGGAACACAAGTTCAGGCATACAAACAACACATTTGAAAGGGCAAATTCAGTATATTTGAGACCCTATAAGACTATAGCATTTAGGCATCATACTACAGACATTTAGTACAGGAATAAATATTGTAGAAAGTCTAAACATTAAGATAAACAATTGTATACAGTATATAATAACATTTTACACTTGAAAGTACAAGTATACAGTGTAGAAAGGATTCTACAAGATTATGAATACATATGGCACATAGAAAGGACTAGGAAACATACATACAACTATTGTTTCAAGGAATCTAAGACACTATAGACACAAGACAATACATATATAAACACTTTAGAGACACTACTACTAATTCTTAGAGCCACAAATCAAAACAACACTCTTAAGAAATATAGGATGTTTACAGACAATAGGAATGTGTACTAGAACATTAGGAAAGGACCTGAGAATGTTAGAAGATTAGAATATAACTAGCTAGATAGTATTATAGTTTATAAGACAATGTAAATAGTAAACTGTACAAGCAGGACAATCTATTAAGCATTACTAGACTATAAACTATAACTACTCTTAGATACTAAGAAATATTTCAATCTAAACAATTCACACAGGTATTCTATTAAGTTAGAAGGCTACATTATGTATTGAAAGACAGACATTAGTACATTGAGTAAGGAAAAGTGTATATACATTAGGAATAAGATAATACTACTTTAGAATAAGTATTAGGTATAGAGATATATTGACAGTAATAGAAAGACACAGACATATGTATACACAGTCAATTCTAATTAGTACAGAAAAGTATTCAAAAGTGAAGAACTGCTTCAGACAATTTCAGAACTAGTAGAATGTTCAGACATTCAGGTATATCAATTCTACAATATTAGAACAAACATTTCTAGCTTCAGAATTGAAGAAATGATTAGTACAGAGTATGATTGAAGAACTTTACATAGAACAATGTTCTATAAGGTACAATTGGATGTTACACTATGAAACTATTCAGTTTATAATGAAGAATTGTTCAGAAATGTTAGAACCAGCTCAGACTACAAGGATATATTGTATAGAACACAGTTTTAGGAGAACATAAGGTATTACATTGTGAAATACACTTTCAGACAATTAGGATTCATTAGAATAAACTCAGGATACTTTATTAAACATTGTATGAGTATTACAGGCACTCAAACAGATGTGCTAGTATACATATACTTAGGATACATAGTAAGGATTGTAATATTCAAGCTATAGAATAATAAGTACAATCTACAGAATGTCAAACTATTACAATCTATGTATCAGAATGATAGTAAGACACTACTGAGATTAGGAACAGATACACTTTGTATGGAACAAAGTATAGAAGTTTAGAGAGTGACTTTAAGTTAGAGAACAGGTTTGGAACCTAGACAATCTGCTCAATTTGCTTAATCCACTCAAACAAATTATTACACTACTTTAAGAGAAAGTAAAGACAATACACATACAGCTAGTAAAGATCAGAGTGATAGTAAATTAGGAATGATTGAACAGACTATTCAAGTACACAGGAATGATATTCCAATCCTACAGAGAGATATTAAGTATTAGAAAGCTCTAGGACATCTATTAGACAATGATACAGTTTAATCTACTCTAGGAATGAGTAGTTACAATCAGTTTAAAGTATGAAATCATGTAGAGAACCTCTCCAAACACTATAAATATGTTCTAGAACAGTACTAGACATTTTACACTGAAAATAAAGTCATATTTTAACAAGAGGGTGAGAGGCACACACATTACATTACATACACACTCTTTGAGCATACAATCATGTTTGAACACACATTTTTCTTACTTGAGATACTATGAAACAATTTTGTAAAGGACTTTGTAGAACCAGACAGTATTAGTACTATAGGAAACAGGACACATGATAAGTACACAAGGAAAGAATACATTAGTACAAGGACAAGTACACAGAAAGACAGGAAGTTAATGCTAGAATGTATTGATCCACACATAGATTTACTAAATGAACAGAGAATTAGTAGCATACACTCAGGACTTCAGGCAGTACTACTATACATACAGACAGGATATTTTATTGAGACATACATAGAACAATATAGTATATAGACAGTTACAGCACTTAGGAAAGTAGAGAACACTACTTAGACATTTTGTAATAGAACATTGTACTATGAGACAGTGAAAGTATACTCAGACAATTCAGGAATCAAATCAATCAACTTACAAAAACACAAACAAGTCAAGACACAAGGAAACAGTATGAGAACACAGTAGGACATTCATTATACACAGAGATACTATGTATATACACACATATCTAGTAATATTAGACTCATACCTTACAATCTTATTGAATTTGAGACAATATTTTCATTCAAGGACAAATATTATACTCTAGGTTGTACTCTACAATTAGTATTTAAACATTGAGCTTAACAGGATATCCAGTTTTGTATCACAGTTGGTTATTACATACAAAGGAGTACACATTTAGAGACATTCTATTAATACAAGTATAAGGTACTACATTTGTAGGAACTAGTCTATTAGAAAAATTAAGGACATAGTAGAGGAATTTTAGAATACATCTCTACTATCTATTATTGTATAACTATTCTATAGAAGTAGAGAAACATGCAAGGTCAGCTAGAATCCACAACACTAATACATTCTATTAAGGAAGAAGACTATAGTTTTGTCAATCAGGGATTTACCTCTGTACTTCCTAAAGACACAAGAGAAGAGAATATTTGTAATTACTACACTGCCAGAATTTCTACTTCTGTACATATTAATCTACACTGTGTGTCTTAGAATACTTAAGAGCCAAAACACTATATCTCCCTAGGAACTCTACTGATTCTCTTTAAAAAGTGTTGTATCAATAGTAACAATCAAGAGGCAACTTTCCTACTAATTGACTATACAGTAATAATGACCATGTTTAATTTTATTAATGTTTTATCTAGCTTCACATAGTTTAGAACTATACTACTCACTGTCTAGAACACTACTACTGTCTTAATACTCACTAGATCAACTTTGAATCAGTTCAGAGAGGCAGTAATACATTACAAGAATGTTTCCCATATGTATAGGCAAGGTATTTTATTATTTACTTGCTACTAACTATTACTTTTAGTAAGTTCACTACCTTTTTACTAATTTTTAGCATTTAGGACTAAATGCTAGAGGGCAAGTGTAAGGATTTGATTTACTGGTTTGTATTTTATTACTACTACATTGCTGATTGTATCAGATCATTGTACAGTAGGACCCACAAGCACATATATTCTCATTATAGTTAGTTACACTTCCTCCTCATGTATCTACATGTGTATACCCCTATAAAAGACAGTATCAACTGCTAGGTAAAGGGGATTCTTTTCCCCTGACCCCTCACTCAAGTACTAGATTATCCTAGTTAGTAGTTGAGTGAACTAAGGGTGATTAGAATTCTCTTGTGAGGAACAGTGAGTTTCCTTACATCTGACAACAGACTCATGACAGATGAGGGAGCAGTACTAAAGAAACTCAGGCTGGAACTCGGACTGGTCCAGGATATTCCAAGGTTAAGAGCCGATTGTCAAAAGCTAGTTGGCTATACAAAGTAATTGATCTCCTTCACATGCCAGGCATGCATGTCTCTAACAGACCCTTTGCCATAAGGTCAAATGTTGTCAGCACTAGCATTCAGGCATATAACATGATTATAACTCTATTCATCCACTTTCCATACCTAAGCCTCTACTTCTAAAGTGCTGATTTCAACAAAAGTGATTGCAGGAGCCTCACAAAAAAGTCTTAAGTATTATACTTGCTTGTAATCTTGTATATTTTATAAAATTTATAAAATTTGTCCAATTACTTATAATCTTCCTGGGGGGTTAAGCAAGGAAAGTACAATGTTAAATAAGCAAGAAAAAATACTTTTAAAACTTGGCAATTTCTGATATAATTTTATAAATTGTCAAGTTATACAAGTGATTATAATATACTTCCTAAATTACAAGGTTAAGACATACTTATTAATTTGTGACAGTGTAATATCTGCTTATAATGCTTACAAGCCATTACAAGTGTTTGAATAGCTTGCTTTTGCTTACTA
>NW_006760388.1:728591-730444 GCF_000271605.1 Fomitiporia mediterranea MF3/22
GGACTGGCCTGGAGAGAACAAAAGAGACGACATAGCATTGGGGGAAGAGGGTTGGGGAGATGATGGAGGTAGGAGGAAAAGGAGTGACGAGAGCAAGTGCGTCATTATATGCTCTCGATCTTTGGTACTCGATTATGTAATCACTTCGATATATTGTTTAAAGGTAAAAACAAATTATATTATAAGTCTGAAAGAGTGATTGTTAACATTATTAATATATATAATTGTATATTATCTTACTAAAAGTATTGTAATTAACTTACAAGCACAACATATTACTTTTATGACTGTTATAATTAATCAACTATTGTTACAGATAACTTATAATATAATTTTAGCATATTATAATAGGAGTTGAGCACTTGTACCTCACATGTAATGTTGTAATAATACTATTAGTAAGCTTACTTGCTCTAAAACATGTTTGTAGTTTAATAGAAACTTTGTATATTTCTTACATTTATATATAATCATTATAATTACATTATAAGTAAAATATAAGTGTTATTTTAGAATGTAATGCTTATAAAATCATTTTATTAGATTACCTTTGCTATTATTAAATACATTTGTTGCGACTTTTTCGTGATGAGGCTACCACCTTGTCGAGTAACTGAAGATGAGCTGCTAGAAGAGACGCTTGCGCGGATGGCTTTCGCTTGTCTTGTTCCCTTGGACGATCCAGGTAGCGTCACCCGTCTAGTTGACCACTTGGCAGAACAGACAAAACGTGCTGAAGAACGGCATAACTTTTGGAGCTCAGGTCCCCGTCTCATTCACCTTCCGAGTGTAGAGATGATCCGCAAGTATTGCGAGTATGTTCGATGATTTTACAGCGCCAAGGTGGTATATTTATGACGTTTTGACAGGAGCCCTCATACTTAGTATGCTGCTTTGCGTTTTACTGGCATCGTCTTCCGGCACTACTTCCTCTCCCGTGGAGCTGCTTTCTATGTGAAACTTCTCAGTGAAAATACAACCGGATTCTGGCGAGAACTCATAGGTTGCATGCAACATCTCGTTCAAACAGAACTTACTCGGGCATGTGGGTGCTATACTTGCCCAGAGCATTGTTTTAACAAATCAAGACATACAAGCGCCTCGCTTGTGGACTCAAATACATTAGCTGATCCGGATCCTGAGGGCATTCACCTATCTTCGAAATGCTTTACCGTGCTGTTACGTGGGATCCGCTCCTCGATAAAGACGGGACACGCTCCACTAAGCTTCGCGATTTGTTGATTTGTGACGCCCTTAATATCTTCGAGTCATAAGCATGCATCACAAAAATAAACATAGTCTTATAATGTATTATATGCAAATGTAATGTCTAAAATATATAAAATATATAGAAGTCTGCCAGGTGTCCATATATTGGATTTTAAGGCTAAGACATATATTTTCAAGATATGTAAGAGTTGTGAAATCTATAATACTTCTAATGATTGTCAGAGTATACAAGACTTGACAGACAATATAAGCCATTATAAGCTATTGTTAGAATTGATAGATAATAAAATAAATATTGTTTTAAATATTACTTGTACTTTCTAAACACTGTTATAGAAGGAAAAAAATTGTGTAATATTTATTTAAATGTACTAAGGATACAAGCAAATTCCTTTAACTAACCATACTACCTTCCTCCTTTGACTCATAACAGTACTGCCCTTTTACCATCATCAACTGTCATCTTGTTGCTTGCTAGAGTCGGCTGGATGCTTAGATTCTCGTTCTGTCAAACTAGTGAGAAAAAGCCATGCCAGAACATTATGGTAATACAGGTCGACCGAACTGGTCACGTGATGTATGGATAGGGGGACAGGAAGCGCGCCAATCAGACAGGCCATGGA
>NW_006760388.1:732309-960635 GCF_000271605.1 Fomitiporia mediterranea MF3/22
ACAGTGGACAAACACAAAGAAAATGTTAGGGGAGAAAGGAAGAAATTGTGAGCTGGCAAGAACATCTTTTGTATCAAAAACAAACTTACACGTGATAGAAATGGACGTGGGAAAATGGACTTATGCAAAATTTCCTTCGTCTTTTGTGAGAGATCATATTTTTTCTAAAGGACTCAAGTAATATAATAGTAATGTTAGTAAGTAAAATTATTACAATCTACTTGAAATAGGTTGTCAGAAAACTGTAATATTTACCCTATCTTGTAATTACTATATATGTCTTGTTTAAGTCTTATAATCCATTATATTCATGTCAAATAATTCCTTAAGAATATATTCCAATTACAATTCTGTTCCTACAATATATACTTATCTCTGTCATAAATAAGCATAAAATGCATTATATAGCTCACTAATACTTGTCAAATAGACAAGGGTATACAATTGTCTGTTTGATTTTGTGATGACTGTTTATCGGTCCCACCTTTTGTTGCGCACCTCGATTAATGTCACCTTTGCCTCTGCAGCCCTGGCGCTCAGACACTCTTTCCCAATACTTTTGTTTCATTAATAAAACTAAAGGCACAGGCGGAGCTTCTACGTGACGGAACGAATCACACCGATGCTCTATCCGAGATAGCTGAAGACGAATTTCCGTTTGACTAGGATGTTCAAGCTCGTTCCAATAGGATATTCTGGAATTCCGCTGCTTTATCCTAAACAAGATAATTTATGATCCTAACATTCACAATATTGTACATACATGTTTGTATTTGGAGTGTATTCATAGCTATCGTTGCTGTATATCAAATTCTTTCTGCAGTAACTTACCAAAAGTAACTATACAGATGGCATATGTTCTAATTCATGTCATCAGCCAATTCCTCTAGGTCTTCACCGATTCTGTCCGCGTGCTGTGCTACAGCCGTCAACCATCCAAAAGAAACTTGATAAGACTACGATGTTCAAAACAGGAAGACAATAAAAGAACGTACAAAAGACAGGATACGACGCATTCGTAGGGCCTGCACATGTCCGTAGCGCATTGACGAGACGATTTATTCTAGGTCGCAGTGCGTTATGCTGTGAGCAAATTTCGCGTGTTTGCGCTTCATGCTTTAGGTGGTCGAGCCTCTCAATGAATACCTTTCCAGCAGCTGACCCAATAACCTGCAGTATACAAACCCGATAATATCAGAGGGTGAACCGTAAACGGACAGGGGTGGTACTTGCAGCAAGGATGGGATCTGGTACAACATTTCGAGCATCCCCTTCATTCTCATTAGTTCTGGACGATATGAATTCCAAAATAGCGAGTATCTCATTAGCATGCTGCAGAGAGGCACCAGATGAACCAGGCGTTGCGGACGGACGTGCACGATGAAGATGAATCATGGAGGTATGCGCAATACCATGCGTAATGGCTAAGATAACGCGGATATCATCCGCAACGTCTCCTAGTTGGTCAAGAGGAATAAGACCTTGTGCAAATTGCGACGTGATGTGGGCTAGCCTCTGTACTTCTGGCTCAAGCGATACATCAAGCCCGAAGCGTGCTGGGAGGCGCATTCAATCATTCTAATAAGGAAAAGATAGAACTTGAACTTTCTTACTTGATAAGGTCGCTGCCCGCTCATAAAGAGCAGATGCCTTTGCTCGAAGCACCAAGTGTGAGTCATCTTGACCCACAATAAGTTCGGCAGAAAGGAATCTCTGTACAGTATTTCCAAAACTGACAGACTGTGCAACGAAAAACGATTCGCTTCATTCAGCAAATGCGCGATATATACGGAGTTAATGAGAAAATTGTGTACAACTCACCGCTTGCTCATATGACCATGATGTATCGATTTCAGTGCCGCGTGCGATTTCATCAGTTAAAGAGCGGGGCAAAGCCAGTGCCACACTCCAACAGGCGTCCACATTAAAGACAGACCAAAATACGCCTATGCGTTCTGCCTGCTCAGTGGCGTCGCGAGCTGCAGGCAGTGCGAAAGAGGCACTAAGAAACGAGGCGCTGCTACTTCCAAAGGAAGAATTGTGAGCATAACCCGTAGGCATGATCTGATGAAGTCCACAGCTAACTGCAAGAGTCACAGCGGCATTGGCATGATAGCGACCTTCAATCGTGAGTCCAAGGCAAAAGAAGTACTGAGCGAGTAAGGTTTCTGCCTGCACGGCTTGTACTCTCTGCTGCGCTAGACTTTGGCTCTAAAGGCAAGGTTAATACTAGTGACCTGAAAGAATGGATAATAACAACTTCGGATTGCATTTCTGATGTGCCTTGAAGAGCAAGGACCGCGCGGTGACGATACACATCTTCGTGTTGCATATATTCCCTCAAGTTGCTAATACGAAGTGCCCACAAATATATTGCATTAGTGAGTGCAGGATGTGGTCGCTCGGGATGATGGATAGGAAGAGCGAGTTGGACCTTGAACCGCACTGGATTTACCGCAAACCCGAGTACCTCTGAGTGCGGAAGAAAAATCGCAACACTAGGTTAGAACGTACATAAGAAATGAACATCCAGAAAATTAGATCTTTGACGGATGACAAAACACGAGAAACATACAGTGCATCAGAAACTGGTGGAGAAAGCTCTTCCGCTTCCCACCATTTGAGCGCCGCAGGTTGCGTATCGTGAACATGCGGCAATATAGATTCATCTCTATCGCTTCTCCTCATCATCGCAGACGATGTCGGTAAATAAGGATCACGTAGTAGAAGCGTCTGGCTGGGCTCGGATCTTCCTTCCAATTCCTGAAGTCGCAATTGAAGTTCCTTGTACTGTTCCTCGAGTATCTCGGTGCGTGTCCGGCTCTGGCCATCCGAATATTCACAATCCATAACTTGTTGCGCTTCGATACACGGCGTGCAAGTCGGTCTTGCACCGTCACATCTCTGGAGGGAGGAGTCAGCCAGTGACAGACATGTCGATAGGGGAGAAGGGCACCATTTTGCGCCGTCTGTCAATGGGTAGAAAGTGTAGCGATTAGTTTGATTCTACCATGCCTCGCGTTTGAATGATGGGTGCTTACCGGCATCGAATACAAGCCAGTCCTCGTCCAAGGACGTTTCCTCGAGTGGTTGAGGAAGAGACAGGTCTGTCTGTCATGAGAGTCTATGAACAACTTGATTTCGATTTCTAGAGGATCAATGGATTATACGATGCCAGAGTGCTGTTTTCTCATCGTCCATGCGCCGACTTTTAAAGGTCTTGACGGTTTGCCCATGTAGCCACAATTTTCGAGAAACAACCAGAGGGCGCTTGTCGATACAACGAGACAGACGTCAGTGCGGATAAAGATCTACATCCACAGTGAATGTTGTTTGCACAGCAAGGTACAATGTCCAGAAAGCGACTACGCGGCAGAAATCTATTGGTGGCAAATTTCAAAGAGCAATAAGTCTGCTTTCCGAGTCGATCGACAAACGTGACTTGAATCGAGAATTGTCAAGGAGGTTTAGGCATATGTGGTCGAGAACTCCATGCAAGATACTGTGGTCGACGTAAAGCATTTTTAGTAGTAGGAATACGAGAATAGGTCGGATAGTCGGAACCGAAGAGGCAAAGCTGATACATTGAGATGGTCACACGATCATCGACTTAAACAGGCGCAGGGACGGAGCATAGAGCGGGACATAACGATAAACGACCAGTTCTAGAAGGACGAGTTGACGCAGAGCCGTTCAGAATCGTCGTAGGGAGTCCGGCCACACGCGGATGAAGAGTCCTTTCTCGTCATGTTGCATTCCCAATCCAGAGCCGAAAAAATCTGAATAAACACGCAATAGGAAAGACGATAGATTTATTTGGGGGAGTATTACGAGAGACATCCTGAGTCCGGGCTCCTTGTTGCATAGCTGCTAGTTGAGGGCACCAATAGTGACGTCGCGATGAAAATAATTACGAGAGCGAATTACGGCCTGTGGGATATCCACCCGATACATACGTTAGTCGATCTACCCGAGCGTGGCTCGTGAAGGACCGGAATCAAGGGCTAGCCAGGGGATCGAGTCAAGAGGGGAAACGGATTGCCCATCTCGAGTCCGTCCATTTATAATATCAGTGGAACAAGCTGATATCAGCGTGATAATCAAGCGCGCCGAAAGAACTCGAACGTTCTGTACTCAGCGAGGCATCGTGGCGTTGTACGGCAGAGGACCCATAAAATCAATTGAGAGAAAGAATCAATAGAGCATAGGCATTGCAGCGGATTTAGTGATGCGCCACTGGAGGGTCTCGACCTGCAGGGTCGCCGTAATCTTATAGACAAATGGTGATCGAGAACGTTCATGAAGCTTCGAGGACGAACATAGTCATTGGCACAAACGATAAATCAGCTGACCATGAGGATCTCACGCATGCTGGATATGGCGTAGGTAAAGGCGACTCTGATTCCTAAGTTGCTACAGTGTGACGAATCTAATGAAAAGATGAGAAGCAGTATAAACAGCGACCCTGAAGGAGAAAAGTGTCAGTCATCGGCATTCGACTTCTTCAGTAGATCCTGGTAATCCTGGGCGAGCTTGAGCAATGTTTTACTCTTTGCTGTAGATTGCACGGTCAGTAAAACGAAGATACGTTAGCATGACACGCAAAACCGCACCAAATATCCCCAAGACCTCTTTCGCTAAGTCGCGCTTCGGTACTCCTAATATCGAGGGACACCAACCATCTTCTGACTTTCCAGGACGCCTGCAACAAACTTAAATACTTAAATGCATTTTGGTTCAACAGTGAACACTCACCAATAAACAGGACCATAGAGTTCTTTCAGCACTTCCTCCGCTTTTCCTCGGAAACCTTCATCCGCAATCGTCTTCGCATACAACAACAATGCTTGTTTGTATTCTGGCGCACTCCCGAGCACACGAGCGGCATGCATCCGGCTCTCGAGGTGTCCAAGAGTCATCGCTGCGGTCCACCAAGTCGGTCGTGGCTTCTCTGCATCTGATGGTGATCCATTGTTTGACATATGCTCTGCGACACGAGCCTCGATGGATGCAACAATCCCATTGCCTGCTCCACCAGGGGTTAGAGACATAGATGTGCGTTGGCGACCTTTCCATGCGGATGATCCGCTCGCCCACCAGCTCTCACCGATTCGTACCCATGTAAGGAGTGCGGAGTCATAGCTTAATGAAGTTCCTGTGCTAAGATACACGACGGGTGCACCGTTCGGTCGGATTGACGCAGAAAGGACGGTAGGCAATAAACCATTGGGATAATCTGTTGTTGGAGGACTCGTCGAAAGGAATGGGAGGAGAGATGTTGGAGGATGTAATGCGGAAGACAACTTCGCGTTCCTAGAGAAATAAACCAGCAGTTACTTGATGAGCGTTTTGCAGCGAAGCATGTAACATACCAAACGTAGACTTGGCCCGACGCCGTGATAGCCATGAGATAATATTTTGCTGCATCCAAGAATGCCACAGGCGAACCAAGCATAAGTGTGGGCATAATTCTGTCGAAAAGAAAAGAAAAGAAATGAATAAGAGAAATCTTTATCTAGATAAAATACTGGAAACACACCGTCGTCCAGTCAATGAATAAACGTTGACCGCTCCGTCCTCCATTGCGGCAGCGCAGATTCTGTTTGAAGCACAAACACATAGGACCGGTGAAGGCAGATAGTCCAACCATTGCACCGTCTTCTCCTTCGAGGTGAAGAACGTTATCTCAGTTGGTTCTACAGGGTCATGTAAGGGTAGAAACTACACGGAACAAATCTCAAATACGTACCACTTCCATCTTCGGAGTTCCGAGCTTCAAGGACGTCTCCCGTTTCCGCGACACGCTCAGAGAGGAACGTCTTTAAACCCGGTGTCGACAAAACAGTTTCCCGTACAAGGCTACCTGTCGACGGGCCGCCAATATTTCGCAAGCCCAGGGCATCACTACGCCTAATCTCACGGGCTTCTCTCTCACTCGTGTCTCTAAGGCGATCGCCACCTAATGTGCGGGCTTTGGGCTGTTTCCCATTATCATCACCGTACGAAACCGTGATCGTATCCCCTCGGCTGCGGCGTCCACCACGTGTATCGAGTGCACTGATCGGGACTGTCATATCCACACCTCCGCCGAAGTCAGGTCCGCCACCTTCCACGTCCATTCCATCAAAACCATTGGTATAACCAAACCCAGTGGATGACACAGATGAGGAAATAGGAGGTGGAGGAAGGTAACTCATTGCCGGCACGTTTGCATTTGTGTTGATACTTATGGATGACGGTGGAGCGGAAATCTGCGTGGGAGGAACGGTTGAAGCCGAGGGTACGTTCCCCGCTCCTCCAAGTGAGCCAACAAAAGTTGGCTGAATGCGCCTCTGCGCACGATCGCGACCCTTGGGTCCACGACGCGCAACAAGCGTCGTTACTTGTTCGCCAGGTCGAGTAGACGACACGTGCCCGAAGCCATTCTGATGTGCAGCGGGTGGTGTAAGTGGAGGGGTTGAGCGTCCGCTAGTGTGTCCATTCATATGAATATTGTGCTCTGCGTGAGCAAAGCTAGGTGGGAGGGGCGGGAGGGAGAAGCCGAATTTACTGAGATACTGCCGTTGTGCTGCTGGTGGTGCAATTCCTTCCAGCTCGTTCCGGTCGAAGGCAAAGGCAGCAAGTGTGCCATCGCTTGACACGGCGTAGAGTGCCAATCCGTCGACTGACCAACTGAGATCCATTATTTGACGCTCAAAGACCTCTTTTGCAACAATGAGCGGGCGCGCGCTCTTCGTTTGCCAAACACTGACGGAACGATCATCCGCACCAAGTGCAACGACAGAGCATATATTATTTGTAACAACGGGCTTTTGAGGATCTCGGAGGAAAATGTGCGGGTTATAGCATGCGACCTCGACAGTATTCTCGTGTCCAACTAAGGAAATGTCAGACGTCCAAGTGTTGCGGGAGATGACCGCAGCAGTGAAGACATATCCGTTATTGTTCATCGCATTGGACGCAGTAATATGTGCGCCATCAGGAGACCAGCTGAGACTCCATTTCAGCTACCAAATGTAACAAACGAATGTAGACAAACATACCTTAGCCGTCGAAAGAACGTGCTCCCTGGTGAATGCTCGAACGGTCGCGTTACGGTTGCTTCCAAACCCCAATCCGTCGTGCGCCATATCCGAACAGTACGATCGTCCGACTGTGTCGCAAGGAACTCACCAACGGGATCCCAACATACACCCTTTACGAAACCCTGGTGCATATCGAGTTTGAAGAGGCGTTCCAGGGTGTAGCCACACCAGATCATTACTTTCGAGTCCAGGCCGGTGGAAGCTAGATACCGATCTTCAGGGGACCACGCGAGGTCCGTTACATCTGCAAGTGGAGTGAATTGGGCATAAATTCAATTAAGAGGTTGACAGTAGAGCATTACCACTTTCATGGCCCGGTAATCGTTTCAACGGTTTCCAGCCTTCAACATTCACCTCGTCCAAACCCCAGACCTTTCCCGAACCTGTCCTAATAATCTATAAACACTAGACTTAGAAATTGGTAATAAAATCGTACGGATCAAGATCCCAAATCATAATAATCTCGTCATCACTTCCACTCGCCAGCCATCGACCTGAATGTGCCCATCTAACAGTAAGCACCGGACCCGTATGCATTGTCAGCGTGCACAACGACTTTGGAGGTTTATTGGTAGCATCCGCCGCAGCGTTCAAGATCGGTTTCGTAGACCATATGCGAATCTTCGCATCGAGACCACCTGTAGCGATTCGCGAGCCGTCAGGATGGACGTGCACGGAGAACATCGAGAGACGTTTGGCGTTCTCATTACGCGTTCCGTCTGCACTAACATGAGATAGGAATACAGAGTACAGGGCATATCTAAGCATACCTTGGTGCATTACCCACGATGGCTTCGTAAACCGCATCTTGTACAGCGCGTAAGTCCCCAACCAGCGTTGATGATGTCGGCGACGCAGGACTTCGACGTCGCAGGCGGGATGTTGAATCACGTGACTTGTAAATCACAAATCATAAAAGCAATGAATTTGAATGAAATGAAATATAAAAGAACATTAATTTGGATTGAGGCAGTCCATAACAACGTCCGGTATATCGATACTACTGTATGTCTAAACTCACTAATGCTACGATCATGCTGCTGCAAAGAGCACAATGCCATGATTGGGTTCCTGATTGTAATCATATTTACTTACACCAGAGGCAAAAACCAATTCTGAGGTCTGGAAAATTTGTTTCAGAATGTATTTTCAGCCAATCAGGTGAGAGCTTTTGGATTTTGTAATAAATTCCCAGTGTTACAGAATGCAGATATGCCTCCTGTGTTATTCACTATCGCCGCTGTTGCGTCTATGCAGCAGATGCTTGAGGGTCTTCTACGAAAGTTTTCTACTTAGATACATCGGATCTCTGCGCACAGTGGCAGCGCCAATAAATCACACATTCAGTCTTTTTGAATTGTACGCTTCTATCAACAGTATAAGTACATATGAACATTAATGTTAAAACAGGACAGCCGCACAGACACCGAGCATCAAATAGTCTGGACGAACCGCTGGCTACATGAGGAATGGAACATTGCAGAAATTAATACAGTGCAGAAAGGCCCAGGCAGAGCGGCGATATATTGAAAGGTGAGGGATGTCGGATGTATGTTGGATGAATGCGAGAAAAACGACATGTAGGATAATTGCGGGCAATATATATATATATAGCGGAGTAATATTAGAAACTTAGGTAGATGCGGCGCAAGTGCGCTGTCTTTGCATGCGACCGACAAATAGGGCACTGCCTCTTCTTTTTAAGTGCCTTTGTGAGACACCTGTACGCGCTGATTTAGACTGGTCGTAAAGGGGAGGGGAGGGAAGAAAACAGAATCCACTCACGGCGTGCAGAACACATGCCCACATTTGATACTCGATAACTCCAACGAAGGTTCGCCATCCTGCTCAAGACACAACGGACAAGTATATCCGCTGAATGACGGTAACGTCCGCTTCTCGTCTCCTAGACCGCCGGAGGTTTGCGCGTCAGAAAGGGTAAAGCAAGACGAGGTAGTTGTAGGTGAAGAAGATGATGTTCTAGGCTCGGATGCATTGGTCGAAGTGGGTATGGGCCCGCGAATAGGCGACCTCCGGCGGGCGGCGGCGGCGAGCGCAAATGGAGTCTCCGATGGGTCGTCGGAATCTGAATCGGAGGAGGCGGAGGAGTGCTCGAGGTCAGAGTTCGCGTCTTCCTCGTCACTGTCTTCTTCGGAATAGGTGTCATCTTCCTCGGAGTTGGGTTCGAGATAGCTTCCGTCGTCGCCCTCACTTTCACTCTCGCCGTCATCACCTACAAACCGTACAGAGGTAAGAAAATGTGGGTATTCGGTTGGATTCCAAGAGTTGCTTTCTTGCTCAGCAAGAACTATTTGTTCTATACGGTCTGCCAGATAAGAGGAAAGGTCCGCGTCGCCAACATTATCTCCAGAAGCAACAGAAGCAGTATCGGCGGCACTTTCCCACTCGCCATCGAATTCGTCGGGGTGTCCGATATAGTGTACACCGACATCCGGATCCGAGTTATCGGAGGACTCATCACTGCGACTGACTCGGACCTGCCATGTATTGCGATGCACGGTGGCATTCTGTCGATGCTGGTCAAGAGCCTGACTGGACACGAATTCACGATCACAAGGCAGACAGTAATGGTGCAGCATGGAGGTGCGAATGTGTTGCAACTTGCTGGCTTCGTCAAGAAAGCCACGGTTACAAGGGACACATCGTGGATGGCGAGAGGAGTTGTTAATATGGGCAGCACGAGCAGCTTGAGAGACAAAAGTACGCGAACAAACGGAACAATCCCATCCTGTCATGATGTATACGAAACTGGCGAGGATATCGAGTATCAAGGTGGGCGAGCTTGTATACCTGTGATGACAATGTGGTCAATGCAGCAAGTGTGCAAGCGTGGGAGGAGAACGCCATAATGGCGATGACAGTCATGTGACCTAGTTTCTCTGTTTTAAGGGCGGGCCTACTAGTTTGTAGTACTCGATGAATGACTTATAACCTAACACAACTGTTTGTCTGTTCTTGCAGCATATGCTGGCGGGGATCATATCAACGTCGTCTTGATTACGCGATCCTGCGACGTTTTTGTGAATGCCGCGAGCGGCCGCCAATGACCAATTTTGGGTATACAATGATATCAGACACTCGCTCCCTTCTATTGCCGGCTGGTGTCTCCAACGCACGCTGAACTATGGGTGATGCAATCACCAACGCTCAATTCTCTTTCCCTGCCCACGTCCAGTTTGTCCATCTCCCCATCTCCGACAGCTCGGCATATCACAGACTCTCCTCGTGCACAACGCCGCTATATTCCCCCGCCCTGCAGTCCAGCACCGCTCTCTGTCTCGTTCCCCCATGGCCCCGGAACCAGTGCTATAATTAACAATGTCCTTGACCCTGCCTTCTCTCTCTGCCGTCGTCGATGTTTTTGCACAGAGATGTAGCGGCGTCGCCGCCATCTCCCTTGTGGTCTATGATATCAGTGAGTGCTAGGCCTTCGAGAGCGATTCACTCCGCGCTGACGATGCCGTCAACCTGCCAAGTGATAACAATGGATAAAGAGGCAAGTATTTGCTTCGTCTGCTCTTCTTCCTTCGTCATCGCTTATCTTTCCTTCCGTAGATCCAGCATTTCTGGGTGTGTACTGGCCCTGTTGAGCACCAGCTCGACATCCGTCATGCCGTTCTTCCCCACTAACTTATCGCATATACCTCTTTAGGGAAGATCATTCTCTATCGTCCAGGTGATCTACTTCCTAGTGCGTGATCTATTATATTGAACTTCCCATGAGGCGCTGAACTATCACGGCAGAATCGGTACTATGGTCTGCTGGTCGTCGCAATCTACCTTTATGGTCAGTGAACCCTGCCAGGCCTGTAACGGAGATAAACGGTGCTCACACAGCTAGCGCTTTGCAGGCGACATGATCCAGGTGTTTTCCGATGATCAGTACGTTATCTTATTTGATCGACAGCGTCTTGCCGTTTTCTGATCCGCCCATTCAATTTGTAGCTGTACGCTCCAAAGAGAGAATTTCTATATATGTATTCATTATTGGCGGTTCTAGGCAAACAAATTGTTACGTTTGGCGCATGGTCTGGTAGGCCAAACAATTATTTTTATCATTGGTTCAAAAATGAAATTCCGTCTTCAGGATGGACGATGATAATGCTCTCGGATGGTGTGTTGTCTACTTACTCCGAACTGTATGTTGAAGATCCCAATCTTCCCATGAAGCAATCATGGCAATCCGCGTCCATGCGCTTTTTGAACGAAGTTAGTTCCCCCTTTATTTATAGTCGTCATTCTGACGACCACATGTTGGTTTACTTTTCCAGCTAAGCGGGCGACAATCCTTCTTGGCTCGCTATACTTTGCGCAGTGTATGGTAATGGTGGGCGTGTTGATTGCATACGACCGAGAATTCAACGGTAAGTGTACACAATTTAAAATTACTTCCAACATGCTTACACCGAATTTGCAGATTTCGCCTGGCAAGCCTTACATGCGTGTGGCACAATTGCTCCAACCTGGTTTTCCCTTTTCTGGTTCGTGCATCTGTCTTATAACCGTGCCCCTGAATTGCGAGTGACTGGTCGTGTTAGGATACCCACGCTTATCTTTGAGTTCATTCTGCTATGCATGACTTTATATAAGGGGATGTTGTACAAAAAAACCTGCTGCTTGGATGTAGATAGCAGCAGGCAATTTCGATTGCACCGCATTCTCGTACGGGGTCAAGTTATATACTTCACATGGTACGTCAATCTACCTATTGCATATCTGCTGTAAATTACTCAGGCGATTTTGTCAGTATTCTGCTCTCCGGCAGTATGAATATTATACTCTGGAAGCAGCTACCCGGAGGAACGCCCAATAACGAAGCGGTTACGCTGTCTGCCGCCGTTCCATGTGTTCTTGGTAGTCGTATACTCCTATCACTACGTGACGTGGCTTCTCAGCAAGAGGGAATGGAGACCTCTGAGGAGAGCACGGACATGAGCGAATTAGTTTTCTAGCCTTTGTATTTTTACCTACATCTTGTCAAGACGAATTATACACGTAACGAATAAACCAAATTGTAGTCATGCCAAAAGACACTTTTATCTATTGTAATGAAAGACAGCCACTGCTCGATTGTACTTGGGATTGCTCTACAGTACTCAGACTCAGAGGGAGGAATGAACGAATGGACCAATTTAGGAAATTATAAGTCTTGTGATCCAAAAGAAACACGTGGGAATGACGTCGTCATGGCTTGATTGGAGAATCTGAAATACTGACGCACCACTGCAGTACGTGAACTATCGACTTCACGACGACGAAAGGCAAGGACCGTACAACCAGTGGAACGCCAACATATACGACAGCAAATTATGTCTTCAACAGTAATTAGGGAAGTTACAAAGGATGTATGGACATTTTCATGGTGAACTTTCGCCTGTTGCCACGGCCTTCATCCGCAACGCCTAGACTGACCGCATCGTTCCAGCCCATTCTCGCGGTTCGGCCTCTTTCCGGTAGGTGGGAGGTCAACGGTCATCAGGCTTGCAAGCGGGGATCTTTGGGTCCTTGCAAGCACACCACTAGACGCTCCGACGAAGTCGAAGATTGATGAGTTGGGTGGAGAAGAGAAAGTTAGGTATATTGTAGGAGCGGATGCTGTGCATAATTTGTTCCTCCGTGAGATACCTTTTCTTGTTGTGAAAACGATTTGTTGACAAGCTAATCATCATGGTCATAAAATATCAATAGCGGAATTCAAGAGGACGTATCCAAAGGCCAAGTTACTCGGTGTCCCTGCTCTCCTCTCAAAGAAGAATCTGAAAGATTTAGAATTTGCCGGGGGTAAGATGCTGCGCCTCATTTACGTTGGAGATGCTGCTGTACTTACTAAGCCCCAGTCTATGGTAAAGATCCGGGGGGAACGAAGTACGGATTCGAAGATGAAATCAAAGCATGGTCAGCTTCCTTTTCCAGGATTTAGACCAAGCAATGCTGATGGTTATCTCTGAAGTTATTTTTCCGGATTTCAAAATCAAGATGTTGCCTTCAATCATGTTGCATCACGTACACTTATTGAGGCAGACCTACTCTTCAATCTTCCCTGCACTGAACAGGTTTGACAGTCTATCACGCTTCTCGACTCGTGCTGACTGCATGTGCAGTACTCGAAGACGAAGTTTTCTGGGACGGTCCCTATCTTTGGAAGTATGCTCAATCCGTACTCATGGGCACACAAGAAGTTCGTCTGGGGCGTGGGCACAGATAAGGAGTGAGCACGATGAAGCATGCTTATTCTAGGGCCTTGGCCTAATACAGCTCTATGCTGGCAGAGCGATGAAACGAGATGCGCGTACCGTAAGTGGTTGGGATTTTGACAGAATCATACCCTGCCACGGCGTAAGGCACTTCATGATGCATTTTAATGACTTCAACTTGCTTACTTTATTGTTCTTTGTGTTACAGGACGTGATCGAGACAGAAGGCAAGAAAGCCTGGGAAGAGGCTTACAAGTGGTATTTGCAATGATCTGGGACCAATTGTGTTCCAAGAGGTGGTTTTTAGAGTGTATCGTTAGTATTTCCGATCTTCTCGGCTAGTGTTATCCACTGCGACGGTATACTCTCGACTGTGCTTCGTACTCCAAGCTTTGCTAACGACCTTCTCCAGCTGTAATTGTTGCACTATACATAATACATTCCACAATTAGCTGTTTGAGAGATCCTGTCGCGGCATGTGTCCTGGACTGGCCGAAGCAAACAGCAGTCTGTTATGGACTTCGTCCGCCTGCTCCCCGTGAATTCTCAAGCTCGATATAATCACTCCTGAAGCAGAACCGGTTACATGTTAAAGACTTTAAGCGAGCATGCTCCTCATGGAGTCTTTCCGGCAGAGAGCTTTAACCTTGCGAAGACTGCGCCGAGATGTGAATCCGCAACCCCGATCAACTATTATTGTTAATTAGGAGTCCATCAAATCATCTGGTAAGATGTCACTCCAGAAAGTTTAAACCAGGCTGATTTCCTCCCCCGGATTGGCTAGATTTTCTGCAGTTTTCTGCAGTAACCTTTGTGTCCTAAATGCAGTCGCGGAACCTGATGGTTCGGCATGACATTCTATGCTTCTTACATACAACGTGGTATTCATGCATAAAACTCACAAAACGCCACAATAGTGTTTCTAGCTCAGAATTACTTGGTGCTTCGTTCATGATCATCGCTCATATGGTGTACCTTGTTCAATTGGGAAATAGGAGTAGCTACTGGGCGCTTCTATGAAATTAAACTCCGACAATTTGGCCCTTTGGTTGCGTTATGAGTCTGGTTACCATTACTTATACTTAATTTGAAAAGGAACACAAAGATGCGCCACATAGAATTATGAAGAAGAGAACTACATGTTATTTGTTGAAAGTCTTGAGAACCTTGTTGCACTGCGATACTGTCCACATTCGGAGCGGGACCCTCCATAAAGTACAAGTTTAAGTTCCAGTGCAAGGTGTGATGGCCGTAGAGACAACCAATATTAACGCATTTAAGGATCGGCTCTTAGTGCAGTTCAGGTCAAACATCTTAGATGCCGAATCAGCTTCAGTACTAGTGAACTGGGAGATGTTTCCACCCGCCTCGGAGATGGACGAGATCGACCGCATAACGGCAGATATAAAGATAGTTTCTGTTGAAGAAACCCTATGTTATTACTTCCCGTCGCCAATTGGCTTTGCTTCTGATTTCGTATCTTATAGACATCGTGATCTTTCTGTTATCACCATGGACCTAATGGACTTGGATAACCGTGAATTAATACTGGTAATTTCGTTTTGCCGACGACAAACAAAAGGAATTTCGCCTGGAATAAGCTTTTGGAATTTCGGGGGCTATCAACGTTACATGCTTAAATTCTTCAAGTTAATTCGACCCTGCCGGTGAAAATAAGGATGTACGTCGTCGTGTAGCACTTTACGTCTTCCCCTCATCACTGCTTATTTACTACAAATAATCGTTATATAATATTAAATTCATGCTTTGACAGATTCTTAACGTACGTTCTAGACATTGTTGCCAAAGGCGACGTGTGTATGATTCGTCCAATAACATACGAGCGTTAGGGCGTATTATTTGTATGAAATAATTAATATTATGCCGCTCCCGGAAGTAAACGTGCCCGAGGGTTCTCGTGGAAATTTCTTCCTGTCCCAGCTCCGATGCGCATGTGAATTCGCATGCATCCCCCACCTCACGGACTTAAGGGGAATTCGGAACTGGACACCAGTAACACCTTTCTGGTTTTGCTGAAAAGTTTCGTGTCTTGAATGACTGTTACATACGATTAACAGTTATCTATACTCTGTTTTCCGTACCTTCCCTCGATTACTTCGTATTATGCACACAGCAGACACATTAGAATATGATATACAACCATATTTGTATCATATTTTATATGTCTGCTGTGGCAGGTTCTATGATGCACATGAGATCAATAGTCCAATGCCGCCAATCGAAATGAATGACTGCCGTTGTAAATATCAGAGTTCGCGAAATTAATGAAAGTTACCTCAAACGATCGTCCTAGCATTTAAAGATAATCTCGAGGTGTGTGGCGTTTCACAAACTCACAAGGACTAGAGAACAATATTAATGCTGACATTGCCAGTAACACCCGGGCCAGCGCGGCATCCAAATTGCCTACTACACATTTAATTTCTCCTGCCTTTCTGACTCCGAGCCTTCTGTACAGCCATATTAATGGCTCCTATTGTCCCCTGTGTACAGCACAAATCGCCACATCTTCTTCGGCGTCGGCCTGACAGAATGCAATAATTCAAACAAATTACTGTCGTGGAAATTATTTTCATCTGCAATGCAATTGCTCAGAGAATCCTGGTTTGGTATACCTTACATTGCATCGTTATACACATAAAATGAGATGGGATACAAAGAGATACTAACAAGCCGTGAAGTACAAAAGTATTACTTTGCGTCGCCATCAAGTAGTCAATAGTCTCGGTATATTGTGCCTGCTTAGGGATTGCCAAAACGCCGCTCTGAAGCCCGTTGCCGTACGGTAAATTCGGTCTGAAAGGATGGGGATCGGGCAGGATGGACATTGAATAACGTGCTTACATGTCCTTAAATTTTCATGATCCGCTTCGTCGTTTATACCACAATATTATCCTATCAGCAATCCGAAGTGTTTCATACATTGCGTGGACGAATCCAAATGTCCCATGTGGGGCACGGACCTTGTGTGCATCCAACGTAGAATCTGCAGTACACAGTGCGCGCGCATCTCTGATCAAGAACTTTGGGCAGTCGGAGAGGGCCGAAGGAACTTTAACGTGGATTGAGGACGAGCGGTTAACGTAACGACTTCTAGCTCTGAGTATCATCCCTTTGGAGAATAGGAGTTACGACCTGTCTGTGTCTAGTGGTGGTGGAGCTGAACTTCACCGTTTAGTAGAGTTGAGATCCTCGGTCTGTTCAATCCATTTTCCAAAGGCGGGACTAACACTCCCAACCCAGAAGCTTGGCAGGGCAACAAACTTTCGCGCGAGATGGCGCCAAAGCTTAAGTGCATTTGCTCTCGCGAGTACTGATTGACGCTGTTTACTTTGTCAATGCCCGAGAGGGCGGATCCGAAATGTATACTAATAGGGATTGAGGGAATGTAAGTTGCTGCTGGGAAGAAAATATCAGCCAGCAGCATAAAGGAAGAGATCAGTGAAATTGCTAAATCCTTACCAGTAATAAGGCTTGTCAATCACGCAGTTGTCGACTGTGAAATCTTCTCATTCCTTAAGGGAGATCAGATTTGCGCAATACATGGGATGAAAAAATGGGGGTGCAATTTATCCGGGTCGCGGCAAGCGCCGACGGACAGCGAGGATCAAAAAAGTGTTTGTGCTCACAGTATAGTCGCACCAGGTCTCAAATCCTCGTTCCCAAGATTTATATACAAATCCCTTTATGTTTGTAGTAAAGCAATTACGGCAAAATGAAATTCTGGCGCGACTTGATGCCTTTAACCTTAGTCAACTAAAAGCCTCTTGCATTGTTGCAACGCGAAAATTGCATTTCAGCTTCTGAGAGGAAATACAACCATAAGGCTGCTAATTTCAACTAAATATAGATATTTTCAGAGGTGCATGTGAACGCTGTGCGGACTCTTTTGATGCCTTACAGGTTTCTGTCATTCACGACGTTTTAATCGTCGCTCCCTTTCTACTATCGCATGTGACATACTTATCCAATGCCGCGTAAACAAGCTCAAAGGGCATGTACTTTTCGTCGAACAGCAAGGTCTCCGCGGAGCACCGGGAAACTCACTTCCCTCCATCACAATTAACAATCTGCTTAGTCGCTGTAAGGGTACTCTTAGCGCTATTTTGTTTTTCGGCGAAAGAGACGGCTGTCAGAGTACTGAGTTGTTTGTGTATGGACTTCCCACTTGGGAGGCACGATCCAATCAACTTCCCGTAGTGCTTTCAATTGGTTCTAAAAGCAGAACTGTTCGTGATTTTGGTGGCTGAAGGGAAGGTACGAACGTACGCTCTTAGTACTATATGGCTATTCATTCACTTCCATGTCCTTTCCGCAGCATTTGTCCGGAAAGCATCCTCCTACCGGTACGTTATCCCGTCCCTTAGTCCCTTTAATGTGCATATAACGGTGTGAAGAGCCATATTGGTCCGTTCTTCACCCAAGCATGCGTTTCTTTGTCCTCGTCCAGTGTTTCCTGTAGGGTTACTGGAGTGTCAATCAATTTTAGAATATTCAGGATTCTATTAATTTTCGCTTGACCTTAGCGGTACACGTGGAATACGCGCAATATCACCACTCCGTTCTCGGATCGCAGAAGCCTGAGCCTGAGCTTTCCGAGATCCAGGTGTCTAGCCGGCTTCGATTCTATTGATTCTATGTTAGCGCCGGTTCGACGGACAGGCAAGGACAAGAAGGGAACAGTCTGTAACATCCCCGGATCCGTGGCGATAAGGCTTCCAGAAATTCCTGATACAGGGATTGAGAACCGTTGCATTTCGCTAGCAAAAGGGTCACGGAGGTATAAGAGGACCCCGTCCGGGGCATACAGAGGCCGTAATCCTTGCGGCCACCTCTTCGTCTTCTCACCTACAGACTCTTGCTCACTTTCCAGTCCGCTCGCCACCCCGCCTCTACAATGAGTGTTACAGTCACTGGTATCCAGCTTCAGCAGGGCCTGAAAGACCTCTTTGGTAGAGGTATGAATAGCGAGGTACATACAGTTAGACTGTCGAGAAGTAAGAGGAGTACTGAGCTTCTTCTGTTTTCAGTCATACAAGCTTCCAGCAGATAAGCAGGAGATGGATGTGAGTTCTTTAAGAGTTCAATTATGGGGAGAGAATGGTTTCCTGAGAAGATCTCGCGCTACAGCGCTTGTCGTTGCAGCATCGCATCTGGACATTAATGGCGGATGGGCTGTATCCCAAAGATGCAGAACTTGCAGTCCAAAGTGTATTGCACCGTCCAAGGGAGGACCAAAGCACACCAATGATCCTCGATATCGGTTCTGGTTCTGGTACCTGGTATGTCCCTACCTTTTTATATCGACTGAGAATCAGGTCCAGATGCCTTGGTATAGGGCAGTTGAGATGGCGTTGAAGTTCCCGCATGCCAGGGTGATCGGAATGGATCTTATTCAGAGTAGCCCAAAGTGAGCGGCATTCCCGAACGCCTCATTTGATCTAAATGCCTAATTTGTGACCAATCGCAATAGCTTTGTCCCAGAGAACTGCGTGTATGTTGTGAACATGACCCCCTGCCGAAAGCTGATGTGTTGACTATTACCCAACTGAAGGTTCATCAAAGCCGACGCCACAAACACGCTTTCCGAGTATGTCGGCCACTTCGACATTGTTCAATGTCGAAGTGTTGCGAAGCATGTTCGTCCGGGATCTACTGTTTCCTTTTGTAAATATACTCATGATACGCAGGTCCCAGACGCCGTGGCGTTTACACGTAGTCTTGGTAGAACTCTACGGCCAGGTGTGTGTGCCCCGGTTATCTGCACAGGAAGATGTATGCTGATAAAACCGACAGGGGGAATATTCTTCTTTTCGGACGCAGTAACCGACGTCTTCAACGAAAAACTTGAAACATATCCTCTCGCGCCAATCGACGGCGCTGTGGACAGTAACGGAGTATCGACAAATGATTACAGCTGGTTTGCACGGTGGATGTCGGAAGTGACAGACCGATGGACGACGAAAGAGCGTCAGTACACCGATGGCGACAAACTCCACATCCTTCTCCGCGAGGATGGCCAGTTTGAGGATATAAATGTCAAGGAGTACTTCAGCCCGATTGGGTGGGATGGTGGAAGTGCAGTGGAAAGCAGTAATGGGGCCGAGATCGGGAGGTTGATGGTGCTGAACGTTTGTGTGAGTCGCAACATACTCGGTAAGAGTAGTAGAAGACTTACACTTACATTCCGATACAGGACTTCTTGCAGGCAAGTCGACCGTCTCTGCTGTCTTCTGGCTTATCGGAAGAAGCTGTCGAGAGGTGGGCAAGAAACGTGCGGCAGGAGGCTGCCAACCCAGCAAAACATATGCTGTTTAAGTGGGTTATCAACTGGGCAACAAAATCTTCAACGGGTTCTCAAAGAAAACCGGCAAAATCTGTGCTATGAGTCGTTATATAGCTATAGCCATGTAGTTCATCCTATAATTACGCAACAAACTTTTATTTTAATTTACGGAGAACGACCACGTGCTCCTAAATCTTACATAACACTAAATATTGAATTCAGTCCAAAGCGCCAATTTGGCCAAACAACATTATTGCTGACCGTTTGAATTTTACTACCTGCTCGAGGACGTACTCGGACTACATCACTTGCATTCAGATGCGAATTACTTTGGTATTGGATCTGTGGCGCCCTGTTATGGACTGGAACTTCTTCGTCTTCGCGATTCGGGAAAAATTCGCTTGCAGAATACAGAAAGCGTCCGCTGCTGTTCTGACCGAGAGAAGCCAATATTAGTGCCTTGGAGAAATGTCGCCCCGAAGTTGCTCGACTATGCAACAGCCAAGGCTTTACGAGTGTACATGTGGCCCCCTTCGCCATTGCTCTTGACCGAAGATCTGGCGTGGTCTGCTTGTATTTAGAGGATGGAATTTCAATCACCTCTGTTAATCAACCTGTTCAAACATGCGCTCTCTTCTTGTACTTTCTGGTCTCTCTGCAGCTGTCATCGCCCAGACAATCTCGGGCAAGTTTGATTGCTTGCCCGCGGGCAACTTCAACCTTTGCCAGAACCTTTGGGGCGCGAGTACGATTTCTGCTCCACATTTTCATCTGTTTCTCGATTTACGTTCCCCTAGATGCTGGAGTCGGAGGCCAGAACTCAACACTAATCAGTGCATCGGGAAACACTGTCTCCTGGGAGACCCAATGGACTTGGGCTAACAATGAGAACAGCGTTAAGAGCTGTAAGATATATATCGCTTCGTACTATTGTGAATGTCTGGTTTAGACGTAATCTGCAGACGCAAACGTTGAGTCATTGACTGCGAAGGGTGTTCAGGTGAGTGGTCTACCATCCGCATGTGATAGTTGTTAAAGATGAAAATTGCTGTGACAGTTGTCAAACGTTGCATCTGCTCCGACAAGCTGGAGCTGGACGTACAAGACGCAGTCCGAAGGTATACGCGCTGATGTCTCGTAAGCACCCACTCCTTTCATTGAAGGTGTCTCAGGTTCACATTTAAGCAAGTTACGATATCTGGTTCGGCCAGGCGTCGTCTGGTACTCCGGCGTCTTCGGCATCGTCATACGAAATGTGATCTCCTTTTATACTGATCATTCTGTGCCATCCCTCATCCTTGATTTTAGCATGATCTGGCTTTCCGGGAAAGGAGGGTACGGCTCTTTAACGGTTTTTTTTGCTATTCCAGTCTCATGAGTTACATGTCTACATAGCATTCAACCAGTTGGTTCTCAGTCCGTGACGGGAATCAACCTTGCGGGACACAATTGGAATCTTTGGAAGGGACCGAATTCCAACTGGGAGGTGTTGTCGTTCGTCAGCGCCGATGGCGACATTACGGATTTCAACGCCGATCTTAACGAATTCTTCAGTACGTTATTTCCCCGTGGCTTCTATTCCGAGCAAGTTCCATATACTCAATAACTCGTATACAGCTTATCTCACTGAAAACCAAGGGGTGTCTCCAAGCCAGGTAAGTACATTTTGCATCATCTCACGAACGGAAACGAGGAAATACTGACTGGTACACTGCGATAAATTAGTTCCTGCAATCAATTCAGACCGGCACTGAACCATTTACCGGTAACGCCGACTTGCTCATCAACAGCTACTCAGTTTCAGTCACATCGAAGTAAACTTGTAGGACAATGAAATGGTCAAGAGCCTAGAATTTGTCGAGTTCGCTGTCTTCGGTAAAACTGTTCCCTAATACAAAGTAAATTCGTACACGTGTGTCACCACTGCACAATTCCGCTTTCTCATATCCGTAAATCGAAATTTTCACCTCTTCAGATAAGTCCCCAATATGCAACAGGATCAATGTTTCAGCGAGAGCTATATACCCGGGCTTCGTGGCAGTATGGTCTAAGTATAGGATTGGGTTGCTACGCCTTTCATATCTCAGGATCGTGTCAAATCTTGGAATTACTTGTAATGTAATATTAATATCGCCTTTGTACACAGTAAATTGAACGAAGAGATTAAGACCGCAACCTCCCAAACTAACTCCACTCTCTTTAGGACAATGAATTTCAATGAATTTGCTTTTATAGTTTCCATTTCGTAGAAGAGAAGTAATCCTGATGTACCTTTTTCTCGTGACCAGGCATTCTGATGCTCGATAACAATTCATGGAGCAATAGTTCTTACGGTTGTACTGAAGTAGAGAAATAAGAAGTGCAAATTGCGCTTGTGGTCCTTCCATAGCCTGGGACGGTCAAGAAAGCGCCAAGTATTCTCGCAGCAATATCCTTAAGCAAATGAGCCTGAATAATCATGATACAAAATATCGTGACTTGCATAAGAACTTCATTATTCAGTACCACAAGATGGTTCACACGGAATTACTCATTCAAATAGACAGAAATTCCGAACAATTTCCAATCTTTGGACATCTTCCATTGCTAACTCAGTTATGGACGATGAAGATTAGTTGAGGATGCGAGGTGGAGCTGCTGGATCCAAGAGTTGATCCGTTTGCCATTAGAAAGTCGGTAAAGCAAATTCAAACGAGAAGTCTAGGCGGATTCCAGAACTCAACCACTATCGCTCGCCCTCTCGTGTAGGTAAATGCTTGCGAGCGCCGTCTTGATCGGCTTCGCGTCCCGTCATGCCCGACCGTCGGCACTATAATTCTACATAATTCCTTCATTCAATCGCGCCCCACAATATTGATCCTTCACATTCCCTCTTCCAGGGACATTGTGCACACCCGAATTCCGATCCTGTTCTCGCCCTTCTTGCAAAAAAAGGCTGTGCAATGTATATCTGGGAATTACCGGCGTAGTCCGAGACAGCAGCAGTAAAGAAATCCGTCAGAAGCACCAAATATCCGAAAGTACCAACACCATTTCGTTATATTCTGTGAAGGTAAGTCTAGGCACCGTATGCTATAAAGATCCGTATCAAGTTCCATATAGCTGATAATCAGCAATGCAGTGTATTCGTCTCGTGAGTTCCGAGTAAAGTCTTCGCTAGCAAGATAATCAGAGAAGTGTAGACTTCCATGAGCGGATAATGCAACGGATGAAAGAGACCAACGTGTATAGCTTCCTTGTCACGGTATCGCTTCTTGAACGCTAGAATGCGTAGGCTCCAGGCTCAGGTTCAGCTTCCAAGCTTATGAGTGGATACCTGTCCGCCCGCGGTTAACATGCATATGGCATCCAACGCCGCTTGTGGTTGGCACTAGAATTCTTCGATGGATCTGGCTGATAGGGAGACCTGCTAAGGTTATTTAACAGAGAACCGTTTTGCGACACTTACATGGAGAGTGACTCATACAAATGTGGTACTGTGACTGCTATTGCTCCAGCATAAAGTGTGTCTGAAGAGGGATGACCCATGTTGAAGGCGGTGTTCAGCACTAGTGAGATGAGGCGAGGCGTCATGCAATCACTGTCAAAACGTTCAACATCGAAGCAAATATTCCGGATTGTTTCGCTGGCGTCGGCGAAGCACACTGGACAATTCCACATCTGAGTCTCATCCCCGGTACTCTAAAGATGCAACTGGTCACACTTAGCGGGCTACGTCGAGAGGGACACAATAGGCAACACTCACATATTTACCTGTGGCCCGCGAGTTCCACTCGAGGAATCATTTCTATTAGTGGTGAATCGATGATATATGATGTCGAGGTACACAAATAATGATACGAAAGCAGATTGAAGATAGTCGACGGAGATTGATATGGAGCACAATGAATGCAGTAATATAAGTAGAAAAAAGAATGCGGCCGCTGCAACGGCCTTTCAAGCTGTTAGACGTGCGTGAAGATGGACGAACAGCAAAGTGAATGTATCTATCTATGAATACTGAATACACTAAACGATCATGAAAAGAAGACATGAAGATATAAGCAATGTCCCTTGGAACAACAGATTGCGATAAGCCCATACAGAGGGAAATAAAGTTAAAAAAATGTATCGATGTCGACTAGTTAGATAAGCTAATACAATACAAAAATTAATTCGACATGCTACCCGTAGTTCAGGCCACTGCCACCTCCGGGAGGTCTCCCTCTTAGACCAGGAGCAATTTTACCGCCAAAGCTTGAGTTTTGAAAAGAGGTATCGCGATTCCATGTGGGCTGTGGTGGAGCATCAGGACGAGGGGGCAACCCTGCAGGTCGAGGCGGTAACTGTGAGGCTTGATAGTTTGGTTCGCCCCACCCTCCACCAACCAGACCCATGGGCCCATTCCCAAATCTGCCACCCTGATTTGAAGGTCTGTTAGGCCCCCATGGTCGACTATTGTGTGGTGGAGGTGGAGCCGACGTCCATGGGTTTTGCGAGGGAGGTGAAGGTAAAGGATGTTGCGACAGTGCGGGTCGGTAACTATTTCTATTAAAAGAGTTATTGGCGACATTGTGTGGAGGGTACGGTGGCGGTCCATCGGGGCGGAAGGATTGTTTGTGTGGACCTTCATTGCGGAAGTTTCTGTTGTGCAGGGGAGGCGGAAGGCCGTGGCGGACGGCTGGTTTCTGAACGTCATTCTGTGCCGGTGGCTGATGGCGTCGACCTCGTTGGTCGAACTCATGGGAAGGCTCATAAGTGGGCAGGCTGTCGTATCACCGTTAAAGTTTGTTTCAAATTAGAACACAGAACCGACCTTTTCGGATCCGCTGGTAAGGGATCGGACCAGAAATACTCATGGTCAAGAGCGTCAGAGGCAGTTATGCGCTCTCGAGGGTCCAATGTCAGCAGTCTGTCTAATAGTGCACAGGTCTCCTTTCCGATTCTTGGTATTTCCTGTTTAGTCTATGAGTAGCAGTGATTATAAGAAAGCTTACGATTCGTAAACTTGTTTTATTCGTCTTTCCTGTGGCTTGAATCGAATTTGGCCATCACAGCCTGGTAGTTTGTCGTAGTCCGGCCAATTTTGTTGATTCGGAGACCCGCAGATAGACCATATCTTATCAAGTTGGTCAAGATCAGTGTTGCCCGGTAAAATGGGCCTGCGCATGAACATCTCGCCCAAAACACAGCTAAATGCGCGTTAACTGACGGATCTCAGCAAAAACACTAGAGGCATACCCGATGCCCCAAATGTCAATCTCCCCACCATACTGACGCGCACCAAGTAATAATTCAGGTGGACGATACCATCGGGTCACTACACAATTAGTGTAGCGGCGGTCGCGACCGGAACTAGTACCTGGAGTGGTGCCGGACGGGTCGAAGGCGCGCGCAAGGCCGAAGTCAGCAATCTTGAGTGAGCCATTGTTTGATATCAATAAATTGGCTGCTTTCATGTCCCGATGAAGAATATGATTCTATCCGGACAAATAAGCGATGACGGATAACGACAAGAGAACAAGCATACATGGTGCATGTATTCTGTGCCCTCCAACAGCTGCTTCATATATAACTTTATTTGACTCGGAGATAGCTTGACACGCTCATTCTCCAGTAAACCCGCTAGATCATGATCCATATAGGGAAAGACCATATAAACGGACATGGGTACATCTTTCCCTTTGCCTAGTAGAGCAGCATAATGAACGTCCCATCAATGATCATAGAAAAGTTGTGCGCGCACCAGGAATGACAAACATGTCCAATAAATCGACGATACATGGGTGTTTAAGCGCTTTAAGGATTTTGATCTCTCTCAGTGCGGTAACCGGCATGCCTTCCTTTTCATTGTGCATTAATATGCGTTTCAAAGCAACGGCTTCACGCGTATGTTTGTGTAGCGCTTTGTGCACTTCACTAATTAATTCAAATCAGCGGCGCGAATATGCAATAACACGAGATAGTGAACGAACCCAAAAGTGCCTTCACCGAGCTTTGTAACAATATCGTAATCGTCACGTTGACCACAACCAAGGAATACACGATGATACACAGCCTTCTCTTCTTCGCGAGTGCGCTTGACCGGAACACGTTTGGATTTTACAACGCCATTAGCTGGCGCCTTCGCGGGCGCAGTAGTTGGAGTAGACAGGACAGGGGGCGGAGCGGGAGAAGTCTTTTCTGCACTACCATGTAATGAAGGCGGCGAAGGTCTGTAGTGAGGAGCGCCAGGTCGTCGACGTGCATACGAAATCGCTTCACGAGCCCGTTGAGGAGTGTCGGCGGTCGACGTTGACGGTCCTGGTTGCCAAGTACCAGTATCATAGCCGTCGTCGACTTCTCCTTCCTCCGGCGAAGAGGTAGCCCTTCGCTTTGCTGGGTTTTTTTCGGGCGTCCTAGGTGCAGGACGCTTTGCCGTCGACATTAGCGTCGGTGAGCGAGAAAGAGCAAGGATCGAGCCACGGTCAATTCACATCTGCATATCCAGATACAGTAAGTATGTGACATGTGACTACAACTCTAGTACGTAATAAGGATTCTCGGTTTACGCCCTCCAAGCGTGTCCCATACGCAACGGCAAAGCTACATGTAAGTCAATGAACGAAGAGGTCGGGTGTTATAATTCACAAAGGGATGCTCGATCAAAAATATCATAGCAAATAAGAGTAATCGAAATATAAAAAAAATGAGTCAAGAGCATCCACAAGAGAAAGCGAAGGCGAAAAAAATATAAATTTGCTCCGAAGAATAGATAAAGTCCCAAAAATTATAAGTCCTCCATTGTCCAGGTAGAAAGCAAGAACGAAAAGAAAGCAATGTACGCATCTAAAGAAACATTTATTTATCCATCCAAAATACACCATTAACAATAATCCGAGGGGACCCACGCCGCAGCGTCGTCGTTACTGAAAAGGCAAGTCAGAGACGTGGTCATCGAAGCATGCAAAAAAGTATGAAAACCTACTAATTGAAGTGATAAAAATCAGGGGAGTAGCTAAGAATAGCAATATGAGGGGCATCTGTCTCCATAGGGAAGTTTACTGTCTCGAGCTTCTGTTGGACGGATGGATCGTATGACCAGTGAGCATTTTCACCGCCAAACATCAAGCCGAAGTGAGCCATGTCTGACATGTCGTAGTCGCCCTCTGCAGCGCTTGAGTCCATCAAGCCCTCGTTGCTTGACGAAACAGTGTCACGCAACTGCGAGCTTTCAGCTGCACCCGCGTGAGTGAATCCATCATTATACATCACGATTGAATTGTTGCTCGTGATGGGTGATAGGGAATCAGGACAGCTTTGACGGTCCTCTTGAACATCGGTGGGAAGAGATCCCAGGCTTGGAGAACGGTCAGTTGAGCCTAAGCAATCGCGACTAAACGGTCGTGCATCCCATCCGTCATAATGCGTAGGTTGCTGTTGTAAAAACACATGAGAGGCGTCAATGCCTTCCCCGCAGTCCAATTTGGAAGTGTGGAAGGACTCCGCCGGGACTGAACCCGGGTCCTGAAGAAGAGAGTGATAAGACAACCGGTTGCTTTCGGAAACAGATAGATCATCGTCCTCCGTGCTATCTCTGGGAAAGGCTATCAAGGGATCCAGCGAGCCACCTAGAAACCCTGCTCCACTACTATTTCTAGAGATGCGTCTAGCAAGTCGGGGTTCTCGGGACGCCCGAAATCCAAGACCTCTAGAGATGAGCGGCGCTGATACCGATAAACCAATCGTGCTATGTCTTCTCCTCAAAGCAACGCGACTACTTTGGGTATGTACTTGTGCGCCGTGTGAACCACAACTAAAAATGCACCCGAAGTTAGAATCGAAGGATTCGTGAAATGGAAATTGGCTATGAGCAATGGAAGAGCTGACGTACTCAGTGTTTCTTCGAATCCGCCCCTGGTTCGAAACTTCGAAATGACCGGCCGGGCTGGAAGGAGCGGGATGGGGATCAGCGACACTAGCACCCACTTCGCTTTCGCTTTTTATGTCCTCTGATTTTGCACGCTTTGGGTCTGGTGCATAGATGCACTCAAGACCGCGCATCGTACAACGTGCACAAGAAGGTCGAGATCCACTGCACTATTAAAAAAAGAAGAGAAGAGGCTATCAACACATGCTATTTACAGTATGAGCATTTGTAGCGGGTTACCTTTGCCTTTCGTTCGCGACATTTTTCGCAAGCTTGTCCTGTTCGCTGGTACTTTAGGGGAGTCGGCGAGCGTAAGAAGATGCACTGCCCCTCCGGTCCTGGAAGTGTCCCATCTTTATATCCGTAGTAGGCTGAGCCCCAAGAAATATCGTAAGGGACTAAGTCCCATATGTCCTCTGAATCCACGTCTGCCTCGGAGTCTTCGGATGAATCAAAGACGGGCGAAGGCGGAGTTATACTGGAAGCGAACGGAGGTAATGTGGGCATAAATGGCGGGAGGGGAGACGTAGCAGATGCCGAAGCAGAGTTCTTCCTAGATGACTGAGAGATGTACGGTCCGAGCAAGGGGGATACAGGGAGCTCATGCGATGGCTTGCTTTCGGCAGACCATGGCAGTAAAAATGAATCACTAGCAGCACTGTTCAAGCAATCGGTTGCAGAGACGGAGACAGGCTGTGAGGGGACGTCAAGAGAGCGAGAATGCCTATGACCTATAGCTCGAGCTGTTGCGTCTTGTCGCACCATTTGTTCGCGAACAGTGTCAGTATTGATCCGAGATAGTGATGGACGGGAAATGTCCACAATCTCTGTTGAAGAGTGCAGCCCGATAGGAATCATGGAGGGGCTCTCTGCGTCATCGGGAGAGGTGAGCACGGCCCTAAACGTAGATGGCGTTGAGGCACTTACGTTCCAACTGCGGAATATTGAAGCCTTTTAGAGAGGGGACCTGCATCCCCAACGATCGGGGAAGACTTGAATACGATATAGGTGGTGCAGTGCACATGACCTTAAATAACACAACGACAGGAAGGGACAGATACAAGGAGTGGTCGTCTACAGATACACGGTTGCCGCAGCGCGCAAATCAGTCTCTGACCAGCAGGTGGAGGAGAGGGAGCGATGATATAGTGGGGATAGCGTTGGCCAAAGAGCGGATTTCGCGGAGCAGAGAGCAGGACAAACTGGACGGGCTTGCTGACGATCATCCAATCTTTATATACACCTGCAAACCTAAAAGGCAAAGATGGATTGGTCCACAGCTTCCGGAAGAACCTCTGTAAAGAATTTGATCTGAATCGTTGCATAACGACAAACAAGTCACATCAAGAGCATTTCAGTTCGATTCTAATCAACGGTTCCTTCGCGACCTAGCCTTTTCCATCTCCGAACACATTCAAAATTTATACCCATAAATTCATTAGTAAGGGTTGAAATGTCGCGAGAGAACGCGCGCCGCTCCATGCTTCGGTCGCAACGCCGGCGAACGAAGTGTGTGCCAGTGCCTTACACACTCCACTCTTGACGAACCCTCCTATTCGCTTCCAGGCTGATATCATTCGTGTCTTACGATGCACAGTGTCGTCGGTGTCGCCAAGGTCTTTAAGATCAGTAACTCGCCTCGAACGCGCTGAGTGTCTAGGTTTGCAACGACTACGGGATTCTTGCTGACTTAGATTCCGATGATGAGAAGTACCATTGAGACTAGTTGAGAGTGAGAGAATGTCATGCTGTACAGATACGACCAATGGATGATCCATCTTTCAATTTCGTTCCGTCCCGCTTTAATTCGGAAGGGGAGTACTCTATATGAACGGAACACGGGATCAAAGGGTTCCCTGCCCTACCCACGCGAATGAAGTCTGGCGGAACCGCCCATGGGGAATGGAAATCCGTATATGGAATGTCAAGGAACACTCAGAAGCTCAACGGTGGGACTCGGAATTGCGTACGGCATGACAGAAAGGTGGGCTTCGTCGACGTTCTCCAGACCTGGCAGAGACAAGGACGATCCCGACTAGCTAACATCGTCATGCGCATGACACTCAGTTCGTCGAGCAAGCGTCCCATCTCGGTCAAAGTTATACTAAGGAGACATAATTTGATCCGATGTACGTAGAGTTGACAGGATGCTTCTGCAATTTCCACTGGAACCCTGAAAAGCTATAATATGTTGCAATGGACGCCTTGAATTGTCGACCACGGGACACGAGGTATGAGCATCGCGAAGAGGCGGCCCGTCAACTGCCGAATCTGCAAGCTACGACGAAAATTTTCAAGCGAAAATGTACACGCCGGCGGCTTCGACGATTGTGTTAGCAAGCACGCACGAGGGCGAGAGTTATCGGTTCGCCAATGAACGATGACATGATCGAGCCCAGTGAGAATGCCATGCGAGCAAAGAGACAAGTCCGTGGCTTCTAGATAGGAAGTTAGTATAGAGGCTTTAAGTGCGGTATTCATTTGTGTTTCAATTTTATTCAGCGAAGCGAGTGAAGTGGAATGTCGTCGCAGGAGCCAAGTGCAAGTGACCAGGTTTGGAGGAGCAGAACACTCCCATGGGCATCGGATTCACCGGAGATGCCCTTCTCTTCCGAGGAGGATGAGACAGCGCCAGAGTTCGTTGGTGGAGAGGAAAAAAGCGACGAATAAACAAAAAGTAGCGATATGGACCAACCTAAGCTCACGTGGCTCAGGCATTTATTCATTATCTCTAGACGGCATACAGAACTCGGAGATTTGCGACAAGAGTAGTCTCGCCAACGGATACGACTCGTGCCTGCATAGCATCGTCGGCGACAGTATCAAACGTGTCTTCGATGTATTCGACCCCGGCGGATGAACTAGTCGCGGAAGAATTCAGTGCGAAAAAATGCAAGTGTGCTGAGCTCGGCTTGACGTATTTCAGGCCGACAAGACCCATACGAATCAGAACACTCTGTCACTCCTCTCCAGGTCTGATGCTTCCAACCTGAACAAGCGATACCTAGACCCCCGAAATCCACCTCTTCCAGGCGTAGATGCTCCTCCACCGTCACGAATCCAAGAACCACGCGATAGAAATGTACAGTCTGTTTTCGTACTCCGAGGCCAACCTCCCGGAGCAGGAATTGCGACCGTGGTACATAGTGATCAACATGGCATCTGCATGTCCTGTTCGTATTTGAGGCAACGGTTCATTCGCCGCTATGCAGGGCGGCAAGGAATTGAATGTTGCCTGCTTTACACTTCCGGAATCCCTTACGTGTTAGATCGGCTTAATATGCAACTCAAGAGTGGTAACGGAGAATGGAAGTCTTACCCTGGTCGATTACTGTGAAACAGCCTTCAAAAGCTCCATCAAATCAGAACAGTGCAGGAGGCACAGTGAGCCTCGTGTTCATAGACTGTACGTATGTCAACACCTTTTACCTGTGCTTAGGCGGCTACATCCGCACGACCTCGAAACTAGCTAGTACAAAGTCTGAACCCCAAGCCCTCGAAGTTAACGATCTTTTCAATAAATTTCTCATGAGAAGTGCATCGATTCGCAAGAAGCCTAGAATGAGAATTATGAACATAGTATTTCGGGACTATTATTTATTAATCTACGCGGAAACACGGCTTTGAGGAATAGTATTCCTCTGCTTCGACGTATTAAGTTGCGGATATTTTTCCAACGAGTGGGTTCGTCAGGACGTCTGTTGGCTGAAGGCTACCCTAACTCCGGCGGCTGAGAGAGCAGACTCCATTAACAAAATTCTGATGAAAGAGATCCCCCAAAGAGCTCCAACACCGTCAAGAACTGTTCCGTGAGAGCTAATGAAGCAAAACACAGAGATCCCTGTACATGCAAAGTAATCGGCCCGAATGTCCTCGACGGACTGCAAAATAAAGCGGAGACAGTTGCTATCTCCTTGAAAGTACTCGATTGAGTCTTTATCGTCCTGGCAATTAGTATCGGGTAAACTACACCGTAAGCCCCTCTATGAACTCCGTCGCTAGTGACGACAAACGCTGAGAGGTGGAACTCTGAGTCTAAGGGTAGACGTGCGTATGCAAAATAGAAGAATAATCGAACACTCTGGATAAATGTCCAGAAGAGTCACACTACTTGAAGTCAATAATTGTTCACTGCAACCATTAATACTGTAAAGCAGGGAAGCTGAAGACGATTGCCCAACCTAAAGAAGCTCACAGGCATCGCTATTTCAGTTAGTTCCTAAATCAGCTCGATGAACAGCCCGCGACGTAGGCGCAGAATAGCTACAGCATCCGTGACCTTCGATGCCCTTCACCCCGATGTGTCGCTTTCAGTGTAATTGCCTGCATATCGCCAAGTGAAGTTGTCCCTTAATAAAGGCGTCCCCATTATCAGCAGAACTATCCCCAGATAACATCCACAGTGGCTTCAGTACTAATATAGAGACAAGACCCAGTAAAATTGGGGCAAACCGCCAAGTGCTTCCAGCATGATCGTTCTGAACTCCCGAGGGTGTTATTTTGCGCGTGTTGGAGGAAGATCAGCCACTTAGCCAGAGTATTCAGATTATAGTATATTTTGAGGGAAAAAATACATAGTCGTTACACAATATCGATTGGACTGAATAGTTGAACGTGCTCGTGAGTACCGATGATGCTCTGTGAGATCAATCCCTAATAGTACTGAGCCGACTTTGAGGAATAAGAAGAGCGTAGTCTCGAGGACGGAATGCCCCATTTCTTCGCCCCATCGTAACGCAATGATTTGCTATTCACAGCTCAGTACGATGCCGAGCACCACAAGATAGAGTTGCTTCCCATTAGTGCTATTGAAATGGTACAATAGAAAGAAAGCCGATGTACACGGCTATAGCGGTTCCTGGAGGGCGGCGACCAGCGGATGAATGCGACGAGAACGTATTCTCAGGTTAAGACGTCGGGTCGTGCAGCACAGCAAGGAGGTATCGTTCGTCTGAGGATGGTAACCACAGACGGAGTTCAAGTACACCATGACACAGTATGGAGACAAAGACGAACCTGGTGAAATCATTAACTCGTGTCGTTTTGTCCTGATCCGCATGAACCGTACTTCGTCCTGCGCGGCTGAATGGTAAAAAAGCACTTATGCAAACGAAATACAATAACATTACCGTATCACCTCCATCTATTCCAACATGCTCTAGGCCACTGTGTACAGCTTCCACAATTTTGCTTACGGCACTGGCGTACTTTCGCCCCTGCTCCCCATCAAACACGACCCCAGAATGACGGATAATCCTGACTGGCGTAGATCGCGACAATAGCAAATAACCCAAAACGGTGCGATGCGACGAAAGCATTGACAGAGTTTGCTCCAATTCAGGTGGTGTGACTAGGGCAGTTGATGAAGTGCCACTTGATGCTGGCGTATTGGATTGTTTGCTTGGCGTCGTCTGGTCACTTGAAACTGGAAACGACGAAGACGTCGAAGGAATGGGGGGAGACGGGGATACCTGTCTTTAGGGTTAAGTATAGAGTATACACGATGAAATGCAGCCTTACCATTGCAACAAAGGCGGTGAATGACGAGACAGACGTAGCTGTTGGTGGCAAAAGATTACACCGTCAACGAGGATCAATGCAGAATGGTCACGTGCCGTTTGCATCTCTTTTGAATTGCTAGTCAAATATTATTATAAATTACCGAGGCATGCTCTCAATGTTTCAACTAATATAACCTGCCAATTTCCGGTAGATTCACAAAGATTGATCAGATACCAGCTCGGAGTTATCCTCAATTTTTCATGATCTATCCAAATCCTATTTATTCATATCCATAAACATTGGTGAGGTGAGAACATGTAAATCCATTGCCAGTTATAGTAGTGACAAGAAGATTTTACACATCAAATATTCTACTAACAAATATTGAAATAAAATGTATGATACACGCCATAACATGATTAAGTTGACATCAGAGCTATATCCGTTAACCAGACTGTCATACTACACTGCACATGTCCGATATTGTCCAAACCCGTTTTCAGCCTAGCAGCCGCAGCACAAGCCATCGATTCAGTACACAGGCGGCCGAGCCTAATCTGAGGTTCTGAGTTTGCGAGCGAAAAACAGAATCGTAATTGCCATATGCGTGGACATCATCGTCGCCACGAGGCGGTGGCTCAGCGACGGAACTCTTCCGCGAGCCGACGCCTGCAAGAGCTCCCCAGAGGCACTACGCAGGATGCAACCTGACGCCTTTTAGGTATAGAGGTATTCTGTAATCATTTTCCAGCATCAGTGATCCCGTGAATGAAGAAATATAGTATTTATATTATCAGAAAGAAAAAAATCAGACTTACGGTCGTCATGAGCTTCGACGGAAACAACGAGCCGCCAAGGCACCATCACCATTGTAACATATCGCCCCTCGGGTTTATTTGCGGAATATTCGTCGGTGTTGGCAAGAATAAGGTTGAGCTGCTTATCGACGCAGACGAATGTTCCTACGAATACGCGACCATCGGAGCAAGTGACGCGTAGAGTCTGGTTAAGGAGAGCTCTGAGCGTACTGACTGCAGGACGAGGCTGAGAACGAGGTGAAGACGATGGCGAAGGTGAGGTAGACCGCGGTGGTGGGCTGGACGGAGAAGACATGGCTTGAGTACAACGCACTGAGTAAATACTTAATACTGACTGAGCGCGCCTGATCGGGACTCATGAGCGCGCGTGGTAGTGATATGACGATTCACAGGTTGTCCACCGTCCACGACGTTCTCCTCCAAATGTAATCATGGAATGTCCAACCTGCGAACAGACTCGCAAGGACTTCATCTGTTCCTCGTGCCTTTCTCGCGAGTGAGTACATACTGGATACATTTAGAAATAACATTGCACGTTTACTAATATATTTTTCCTCCTGCAATAGTTTGCATGCTCATCACACCGCGCTCACGCGTCTTTCCTCAGAGCGCGACCTTCTCGTCGCCAAGGCTTCCGCGTCCCTTGAACCATTACAAAAGTCCCGCGGGAGGCGCGCAGATGTAGCCGCCTTACGCGCACGTCTTGACGACATACAGCTGCACACTCGGAAACTCCGCGAGGAAAATGAGGAGATGCGAGAACGCATCGCATCTATGCGCGCTATGCTTGCTGGAAGGCGAACTTCACTAGACGAAGCACATCATTCATTCGACGAGTCGCCACCACGAACGCCAACTCCGACACCTCCTGGCGGCCCTCCACGGCGTCGACCGCCAACACCACCTCAAAAGCAAGACCACATGGCGATGCTAGTAACAGACATCACGTCCAAGCACATCATCCTTCAGGATGAACTAGCGAAAGCGCGCCAGGGCCTTGTGCATGAACTCGTCGATGTCTTCTCAGTCGTCGAGGTTGGCGGACGACCCGCTTCGGGCGTTCGAGCAGGAATAAGAGGCGACTGGTCCATTGGCGGACTTGTCCTTCCCGTTCCAGGCGACATGCGCCGCTTCGCACCTGCACACGTCAACGCCGCGCTCACATTCACAGTACAATTCATTGGTTTACTCAGTTTCTATTTGGGTGTGAAGCTTCCATTCGAAGTGACCTGGAGCGGAGGCAAATTCGGCGTGGGGATACCTGAAATCTGCGCAGGAAGGGGTGGGGAAGGCGGTGCTTGGGCACGATGGACTGCAAGATGTCCTTTACACGTCCCATTGAATCCCAGTAGCGGGACTAATGGCTCGCCTCCCCATTCACCTTCCCCCGCACACCAGCCTTCTTTACCTTCTCCTTACACACCTTCACCTTTATCAGCAAGCACACGAACACGACGCGATTCTCTCTCCGCATCCACTCACTCTTCCGTCTCCTTCCCAACCGCACTAGCCATGCTCTCATACAACACAGCTTACCTCGCATACACTCAAGGACTAGACGTTTCGTTATCTCTCGCAGCTTCCGGTGCCCTTCTCCCGACTCTATGGGGCGTATGCTGTAGCGCGGAACTCGGACGCAAATCACATTCTACTGGGTTCAATGCAAATACTAATATCAACATCCCCGGAGCTATTACAAGACTACCTCCCCCGACACACGGCTTTGCACTGGACTTCCGACAGCTTTTGCAGGCGCAGGCTACAGCTGCTGATCAGACCCCGATGCCTCCTCGAGTACGAATACCCAGGGGTCGAGACGAGTTGACTATTGAGGAGGAAGATGGCTGGGAGGTCGTCGAGGAAGCATGACTTAAAATGTCGTCATTTTACGGATTTTTTCTCTTGTCCACATTGTTTTGCTTAATCAATAAATTTTCAGTCTATACAGTCATGGACAATTCGTGTATTTTGTAGACCAAGAAAATACTGTAATAATGTACATCACGCTAGACTCGTTTCAATTGCAATGCAATGCAATTCAATCCCTATCACAGGAGAGTTTCAAGGGCCTATAGAATTCAAAAATACATACCATCGCGCTTGGCACTAACACAGCCGCCATTCTACCATTCTACCAAAATATCAAAAGCTATGCAGACGACAATGATCAATGATGCAACCCATCCTGCCCTGACAATGATCTCCACCATGGAGTCCTCGTTCGGTACGATTCCCCCTCGGACAATCGAGTTGTCTCAGTACACGAGTTACGAACAAAATGAATTCAGTCAAGTTTCACAAGTACTGATGTAGTCTAACTTGTATTAGTGCTTGACCGCATAGAGATTGATCGCTACTAAGTTATAGGAAGGAGAGTTTGGCGCAAGTTAATGATGCTCGGTTGCTTGTAGTAGTAACAGCAGAATGCTTCCCACATCAACGTGGTCAAGACATCTCGAGCGTCATAGCATGAATCAGACTCCAGGAAGTCTAGAAGTTCATTATACCGCCACGCGGACGATACGGGAACCAGCATCGCCCCCACACGTCTGTATCCATTGATTCTGACAACGTGAGCACTCGACTTCATGAAAGCATGCCGTACTATGGTAGCTGAAACAATGGCAGCAGAATCCACTGGAACCGAGTTGTATCCTGATGTGAACACGTAGGCAGCAGCGACGCTGATTGTAGAAGAATAAAAACAGATGACTCCTCCAAAATTCACCGTACTCCGGACCTGTGCAACAGAACACTGCGAAACCATGAAAACTCCGGCAAGTAGTACGACTTCGGACTTGATGCAGAGCGCCCAAGTCTTGAGTCTTGCATGACATCGAGTACTCAGCGAGAATCGGATCAGTCAATATGTGGCAATCGTTGTGAGACGAAAAAGCTGGGTACTGAGCAACATGAGAGCCACAGGAGATAGAATAGACTAAGGACTGCAGAACACCGAGAACACCGGGAAGAATATGACCTATTCTTAACCACCTCTGATAGCCTCTCAAGTAGCAGGGTCGGACCACAAGGAAACAGTCAACTCAAATTCAAAAGGAAAAGAATACAGAGAAACCATGACAAGTCAGGCACACCAGATCAAGGTTTTTTGTGTAAATCAGAGATCCAAGTCACAACCTGAGAGCACAAGAGGTCCCTAATATGCGAGAATCGGCGAAACCTATATGTGTACGAGATCTTGCGCGCATCACGTGCTCTAAATCTCCTTCGAAATTTATATTGAATTGTAGTCGAGGCGAGAATATGTTGAGATTATGCAATAGATAAAGTTACAGGCTCTGCAGACGTGGGAGTAGTAATGTGGTCTACTTCGGAGGTCTCCAGGGGAATCTCGAGGTTTCCAAGTCGAGGAGGAGAACGGCGGGTGATGAATTCCGTCATGACTGGTAGTTTGTTACTTGCTTGTCGTAAAGCTGCACGACCTTCAGCTGAGTATCTCATACAAGTTAAAATTGAATAAACGAACTGTCTCGGGCAAGCTCTTCTCTTATTGGAACGCCACCAATCTCAAAGATGACACGTCCAGTAGGAACACTGCGATAAACATTAATACTGGCGATTTGCAGAGACCTATGAATAACTTCATACCGCGTTGCCCAGAATTCGAAAGTCCCCTTTCCTTTGCCCATACGCGTCTCATTTCCCTGTATTAAAGTAAAATTTTAACAATAGAATATATATTGTGATTTTCAGACGGCGTACCTTGATGCAGACAGGGATGTCCGGGAAAACACGCAAGAAAACCTTTGCACCTTTGATGACCTTAAGTTTTCGCTTGATAAGCTCCTGTACGGTCTCCAGCTGCTTTCCAGTAAGACGTGCGCCATTGCCCTTAATTCGTATTCCCCATTCACCGAAGGCCAAAGTGGTTCCTTTGGTCGACCCGCCTATCGGAATGGGAATGATACCTTTCTGGCGCTTCACCCATTTTACGTTTCTCGGTGAAAGTTGCGAACGATGTCGAACGAAGGTGAGAGGAGAGCTTATAGACGCGCGAGATGGTGCAGCATGTAGTCGTAGCTGCGAGAACGCAGCAGACAACGAGAACATTGCGGGGGGACAGCGAAAGCTGAGACTGACCGCTATCGAAGACGTTGTATGGACATGAGAAATAACTGCCGCTTTTGGATCTCGTGACTTGGAGAAAGCGCCTCCGCGCGCCCTTGCTCGTCACCGCGACTTGTCTTCTTGTTCCACGACCACGATGAGCAAGCGTCCACTCGACAGCAGTGGAAATGGCTCGGCTACAAAGAAGATCAAAAGGTCTGTGCACAACTGTCCATCTGGTATGCCGTGGCTGACCAGTTTTTAATCTAGCGACGCAGTAAGTCCATCTCATTCTCAAGGTGAATACGTCCATAACACGTCTCTGACATGTCTCTATAACCGCTTTTCTTTCAATGAACAGACTCCCTCGCCTGGCCCTAACTCGAGTACAGGTGTATGTTAAACTCATATTATCTGCTCCCTTATGTCGTCTGATTTTTCATTGAACAGCTATCTGCAGATGAGCTCATCAAGCAGAAACGAGCTGAGATCGCGGCCAAGATGGCGGCGATGACGGGTAAGAAGCCAAATTTTCCGGCTGCACCAGCGCCAGCTACGAACGCTCAGTCGGCCGGTATTGCGGCCCCGAAACCAACAGCAAGTTCGTCGGCAACTGAGGATCTCGCGCGACGCGTTGCAGAGGCAAGGAAACGAGTTGCTGAGGCGCAGAACAAGATGTCGACCAAGGATAATCCATATCTGGTGGTCCGTTATGCATCCATGCTTTGCGGGACTCTTAGTTGACTTTGACTTTGTTTAGGCAGCGGCTCAGGCCGGAAAGAAAAAGGCAACCCCTGTTGAACCTAGTCCGCAGGGTGCTGGGCTCAAGATGGCTGCGCATCCTCTCTTACTTGATACAAGTAGCCCAGCACCACAGTCAAAGAAAGATAAATACAAGCCCATGCAGCCAAAGTTTGCATCAATCAAGGCAAATGTACGAAATACTCCGACTGCTACACCTCCACCATTAGCCGTCCCATCTCCGAAACCAGAAGTGAAAGTAAACCCCTACGCGGCACAAGATGCCGCAGCTGGTTCTTTTGAAGGCGCTGCACCGAAAGAACGTACTTCACGCACGTTCCGATTCAATCAAAAGGGAAAATATGTCGCGATTGCAAGTCAAATACGGAATGATGCTCAACTCGAAGCACTGAAGCAACGAATCGCTGAGAGTGCGCGGAAGGCGGGTCTGGATGGTGAGTTTGAGACCGTGGAAAAGAATATTAGGGTGAGTTCTTAGATATCAATGAATGAGCTTTTCTGACCGTGTACGCAGAGAGAAGCGCCCCCAGAGGCGGAATGGTGGGACATGGCTCTTCTGCCTAATCAAAACTATGACGATTTGAATGCAGGAATGGCGGCGCTGCGTATTCGTACGGGAGATTCTCCCATCACACTCTATGTGCAGCATCCTATAAAAATCCCTGCCCCTGGCGACAAAGACAAAGCCGAAATCAAACCGCTCATACTCACAAAGAAGGAACAGAAGAAAATGCGCAAGCAACGCCGACAAGCTGAATTACAGGACAAGCGCGACCGAATTCGCATGGGACTTGTGCCTCCCGACCCACCCAAAGTCCGCCTCGCGAATCTCATGAAGGTGCTCACAAGTGACGCAGTCCAAGATCCCACCCGCGTCGAAGCACGGGTGCGGCGCGAAGTTGCAATGCGCAAGCATAACCACGAAAAGATGAATGCTGAACGAAAACTTACGGATGGGCAACGTCGTGAGAAGCTTGAGAACAAGAAGCTCGAAGAAGAGAAGAAAGGTCTTGTTGGTGCCGTCTTTAAGTACGTGGATCGGTGCTTGTCCCCTGCCTATCAATTCTAACGGTTATTTCAGAGTGAGAACGCTGGCCGATCCTTCTCATCGATTCAAAGTACGCAAGAATGCCGAGCAGACGAACTTGACGGGGATTATCATATACCATCCGCAATTCAGTATGGTCTACGTCGAAGGAGCGGCGAAATTCATCCGACAATATAAACGTCTTATGTTAAATCGCATAAAGTGGACTGAAGCCGCTCGAGCCCGTGGCGAGGAGGAAGTCGAGTTCGAGGACGCTGATGAAGGAGATATGACAGGCGCAGGCATGTCGAGCGCACCAAAACAGTCAGCGCAAGAAGACGAATTTGGTTCCGCTTCACTGAATGATAATCGTTGTGATCTGGTGTGGGAAGGTGAACTGCGTGAGCGTGCATTCAAGACATTTCGTCCGAAGAGCTGCCCGACGGATGGCACGGCGAAGGAGGCACTTGGACCGAAGATGGCAGGTTTCTGGGATCAAACGAAGAACTGGAAGCCAGAGGAAGTCGAGCTGTTCTAGTCCCTTGCGTTCTTTATCGTGGTATTAGTACTTGTTTGTGCTATGAGTGTTATCGATTCAGTTGTCTAATGCAGTTTTCTCGCTTTCTTTTACGATATGAGAGAAAGTCGCAGCTTCGGTTTTGTATGCGACGATCATTACTACCGTTAACTGTGATGCCGAGTGGGAGTGAGTGGTGTATGGATTCGCTCGTCTTAAATTTACAGATTTAGGGCGCATGAATTCACCCTCGGCTTTCTCGGACGCCGTAGGCTTCTTCTCTCGTCGTTGCGATTGTCTTCCATCCGCAAAAATCATTCTCGCAGACCCCACGCCTCAAGCTCGGATATTCAAGCGTAGAATGAATGGTCTCAAGGGTTTCACGTACGTAAGTATATATACGTGTGTGAGGAGCCAACAGGATATTGAATACTGCCTAGGTTGATAGTCGTCGTTCGATCGACGTAAGGATTCTTGGGTCTAGAGAATTTGAACGATCGCATCTAATATGTAGCTTATCTTTCTTGTGTGTAGCACAAACAGATATTCCACGCATCGGTGATAATATTGATGGTTAGCAACATCGATCGTCTTCAAAGCGAATGTTCCACAGTATGCCCTTATTAATATTCTTGACATAGGCGCCGCAGCATCCACACACCACTTTCTTATCACTGAGATTAGTGTATCACGGTGGAGTCGGTCTTTCAATACCGCTGAACGTTCAGGATGAGTGAAAGGTGAGAAGGTCAGCAAATATACGTTTCAGACTCCGTGTGTGAGAACATTTCATTTCTAGGAACCCGGCGAAACGTTCTGATAGCAAGGGTTTGAGACGGAGCAATCTGATTTCCCTGCTAGGCTTGCGTGGAAAGGCCAATAACTATGACGCCGACTCCTAGCGAGATTGATGAGCGACACCGCCCGTGACCCCAATGCATCTCGGCCATCCTGCAGCTCCTGTTCATGGAGAGGACTGCGGGTGTTCAACTTGCTTTGTAATGAGCGAGGGTGCCTTGTCTTGAGGTTGCGCCCCACTTCTCAAGAAACACATCCGGGTCTCAAGAGATGGACCAGTCCTTGTCTGCGTCGGGTCCTAGTGCCATGCTGTTTGCATGGTACGCGACTGGTTTTGCTCAGTTTGCGTCCTTGGCACTCATGCTGTACGATATTGGTGAGTCCTCTGTCTTAAACCCGAGTCGATCATAGCAATCTGAGAATACGATACAGTTACAAAGATGGATGAAGAGGTAAACGAATATCTTCTTTGTGAACATGAAGAAATATTCATTTCCGCGTGTATTGCAGGTCCAGCATTTCTGGGTATGACAGCCGAATTCTTGAGGTTATTGAGAGAGAAACTGTTCTAACTTTTGACGGAATGCATCGTGGCAGAAACCTGACTACAGGAATGCGACACCTCTATACTTTTTGGTGAGCGTCTGGGAGTTGGTTGTGTAAAATTGAAATATACCTACCTTTGATCAACCAAGACCCGATATACTGGGCCTGTTGCGATCGCTCTGTGCTTATGTGGTACGTATGGCATTCAGTGGAATCTGAGAGACGAATTAACTTGTCGCCTTTAAATCTCGCAGGCTATTTTGTTGATGTTAATCGAGAAGCGTCAGTAACCATTCGTATTATTCGTCTTTCGAAGGACATTACGAACTGACTGCCTTTTTTAATACAGATGTATGTCTGCCAGTTGCCTGAGAAAGATTACCCTTCACCGGACAGTTGATAATAGGTACTTCATTCGGATGGATCCGTTCACTGTCCGGTATGTAGGTGATTACGGGTTGCTAACGACTGCTAACTTTTAGCTGTGCTAGGCTATACTGGCGTACTGCTAACTGATAGTAAGTTTTTTCAGGGCAAACTAACTGAACTTACATTAACACTCTGAGCAGTAGTCGTCCTACTGAAAGTAATTGCTCTCTATGTAGGAAGTGCGTGAGGATTTGCTTATTTATCCGTACGAGAACGGGATATTGATGATATCATCGAAGACAAGAAACTGAGTAATATATTGGCCGTTATCATCGTCGTCCAATCTGGCGCTTTACTGGGTATACTATTATTTCTACAAATCCATACTAATTGTAAGTCGAACTGACACTTCCGATGCACGAGAAATCTGCGAGCTGACCGTTTCGTTACAATACTAGATGTAACGCAGGTAATAAGCCACCAAGTATTATGTATCAGAAAGCTAGACTCTTCTCTGCAATCCTGGATGTGTGCCTACTTGTACGTACCAATCAGATTTTTCGTTGTTTACACGCAAACTTGCATTTCCCTTAAGCATTATACCTATTGGTTTCGAGGTTTTATCTTTAATATTAGCAGTGCGGAAGGCAGGGAGAATATGGACGATTCCTGGACAAGGCAACGTAAAGAACGGACGAAGCAGCCTTGTATCTATCTTAATTCGAGATCAGTTCATTTACATCGCTATGTGAGAAAAGACCTTATTACAATTCCACTGGGCAGGTATCAGCACTGACGGATTTCATGAACAGGGCGATGTTGGGTAGCGCGCTAAGTGTAGTAGTTATATGGTCAACAAGTACTGTCGTCGTTGTTTTGGAGAGCATATGCAGCGCGACTTTGCCTTGTATATTCGGTAGTAGGATGCTACTGAATCTGAGTCAAGCTGCCAAGAAGCTGTATGTTGGAAGCCGAATATCAGACGAGGAGTACGAGGGTGAAACATCAATAGACACCATGTATTTTGCTTAACACCTTACCATATATGTACTAGTAGGCCTAATGTACATTACACTACTTTTAAGTATTGTAATGATTCCTTTGCATTTTGTATCTTGAACGCGTACGCGTATCTCTAATGGATTAGGTAATAATGACGCGACAAGAAACGCGTTCAGCCCGAGACGCGTCGTGTAATTGATAATTTGATCCTTTCCTTTCAACCGTGAGTGCAACACTTGTCGAGACAGAGACAAGGTCAACACCAAAAGTTGCGATAAATAAAAAATGGCGCTCATGTATGGGAAGGAGAAAAATGAAGATCATGATTTCGGTGCGTTCACCCTCATAATCCTGGAAATGTCTTCGACAGACTAAACGCGCGACTGGGAGTAGACCAAGCCGATATCAGCTTCATCTCGTTCTTCAGCAAGCTCCCTCCAAAGCGCGCAGACACAATACGCTTGTTCGACAGGCGAGACTTCTTTTCTGCTCATGGCGAAGATGCAACATATATTGCTATGCAAGTCTTTCGCACTCAATCGGTACTCAAATATCTCGGTTCCGGAGGCAAAGCTAGCGGATTGCCTAGTGTTACGCTCAGTAACAACGTAGCTACTGCATTCCTACGTGATGCACTCACGTCACTGCAACTTCGAATTGAGATCTGGGTGTCGGAAGGAGGAAAGAAAGGTGCAAAGTTTAGACTTGAAAAAGAGGCATGTCGAATCTCCAGGAATGAATGTCCGTATTTCTCACTTTGGACCTAGGCTTCCCCTGGGAACCTTCAAGCTGTGGAGGACCTTCTGTTTGTCAATACAGACATGCTCTCAGCGCCTATAGTCATGGCAGTGAAAATTGGCACATCGACACTTGGTAACTCAGGCCATTTTTGCTCGCTCAACGGAAGAAGTAATTTATTTTCTTCATCTTGTTTGTAGGTGCAGCCGGGTCATCGGGCATAAAGACAAAAGCAGTCGGGGTAGCCTTCGCCGATACGTCCGTACGTGAAATCGGGATCTCAGAATTTGTTGACAGCGACCTCTTCTCAAATATCGAGGTATGTTTCACTTTAATCTTTGGTAAGTTAATGGACTTGTAACATACCTATTCCGAACAGTCCCTTGTAATACAACTGTCCGTGAAAGAAGCTGTAATCCCGATGTCTTCGAAAACAGGAAATACGGATCGTGATTTAGAGTTGAACAAGCTGAAGGGCGTCTTTGAACGTTGTGGAGTCGTTATAACGGAACGCAAGCCGAGTACGTCCACCCTTGAGATGTGCCCCAGATACAACCATGCTTGACTTACTGCATTCAGGTGACTTCGCTGCGAAGAATATCGAACAAGACCTTGCTCTTCTAGTCAAAACGAACACGGGCGTGGACATCACTGCCAGTATACGTGAGTCTCCTCAATCCTAAGATTTCAGACAGAGCTTGACTTTGTAACAGCCGAGCTTTCCTCTTCCACGTCTGCTGCCGCTTCTGCTACCAGTGCTCTGATTTCATACCTCTCTCTACTCGGAGACGCATCCAATCACAATGCATACGTTCTCAAAACGCATGATTTATCCCAATTTATGAAGCTGGATGCGAGTGCTCTTCGCGCCCTTGGACTGGCAGGAGACAGTGTGTGTATTATTGACGGTTGTCCAGTTGCGTTGATCCTATGGCTTACTTTCCATGTAGACAACGTCTGCAAAGAATACTACTCTTCATGGACTTCTGAATAAATGCAAAACAGGTCAAGGGACTCGTCTCTTGGGAAGCTGGCTGAAGCAACCATTGGTGAACTTACATGAAATCCGTGGGTGAAGGCTCTTTAGCTCTGGTGGCAATACGCGCTGATATTTTTAACAGAGAAGCGACAGGACCTAGTCCAAACATTCATTCACGACTCCAACACTCGGCGGACGCTACAGGTGGGTGGTGACCTTATTCTTGTTCAAGTAATCAAAGATTTACCTTTCTTCGTAGGATGACTACCTAAGAATGATGCCTGACATGCATCGAATCAGCAAGCGATTCCAGAGGTCTGTAGCAACTTTAGAAGACGTTGTCCGTGTCTATCAGGCAGCACAAAAGGTATGATATTTCACCTTAGCGTATATGAAGGATTGTCAATCAACTGTGTTGGTCAGCTCGTGGGCTTGATAGAAGCACTAGAAACTGTGGAAACAGAGGACGTTGGGCATAACAAACTCATCGAAGAGATCTATCTTATCAAGTTAAAGGTACGTATATCCTCGAGTGTAAATATGGCAAACCAAAATAAATATCTTTACAGGAGCACAGCCAGAATCTCGAAAAGTACTCGGAAATGGTTGAACAGACGCTTGACCTCGACGAACTTTCTTCGCACAACTTTGTCATAAAGCCAGATTATGATGATCGCTTACGAGAATTGGCCGACAAGCTCATTGAAATTAGGGATGGACTTGATGCTGAGCATCGGAAGGTTGGACGCGATCTTGGTTTGGAGCTTGACAAGAAGCTACACCTTGAGAACAGCCAGAACTATGGTTATTGTTTCCGAATTACAAAGTCTGTGAGTACATATACATCTGATTTATCTTCTCGAGAGCTCTCTGCTTGGTAATTAAATGATGCGCTTCTTGTAGGACGCAAAGGTGATACATAATGAGAAGGACTATATTGAACTAGGGACGAATAAGAGTGGTGTTTACTTTACCACGAAGAAGTTGCGGTCCTTGGCTATGGATTTCCAAGAGATAACGGATACATATTCACGGACTCAAAGTAGTTTAGTGAAAGAAGTTGTCAATATTGCTGGTGAGTTAAGTATACGATGAATCAAATTGTGTACTGATATTTTTTCTAAAGCAACGTACACGCCGGTCTTAGAAGCCCTTGATGACCAAATCGCTCACCTTGATGTCATCGTAAGGTAGAGCCATCATGAAAGTTCTCGTAATGCTTGACTAACAATGCACTCTAGCTTTGCTCACGTTTCTGCGAACGCACCAGAGGAATATGTTAGACCTAAACTTTCAGTGAAGGGTACGTAGATCATTTTCCCGTTTCGCCTGATCGTTTAACTAGATCTGCCTATGTAGGATCTGGAAGCGTTGTTCTGAAGAACGCAAGGCATCCACTTCTTGAGGTACAAGACGACATCAGTTTCATACCCAACGATGTTGAAATGATCAAAGGTGAGGACATCGTTTATTCGTGTTACTTGTCGGACTAACATTGCTTCAGGGGAGAGCGAGTTTCAAATCATAAGTAAGTGTGGTCTTCTATTTTTTAGGGTCATCCTAACGTTCAATAGCTGGCCCAAACATGGGCGGGAAAAGCACATATATTCGTCAAGTCAGTAGCACATTTCCCGGGTCATAGCTTTTGTCACTAATTTTCGCCAACCAGGTCGGAGTTATTGCCTTAATGGCTCAGACGGGTTGCTTCGTACCATGCTCTGAAGCCGAACTTCCTATTTTCGACTCAATTTTGTGCCGAGTCGGAGCAGGAGACAGTCAACTTAAGGGTGTCTCAACGTTCATGGCTGAAATGCTGGAGACGGCTACAATCTTGAAGGTTGGCGGCCATGTTTTAACTCGTTAAATGAGAAACATTGATGCCAATGGGTTTTCAGTCAGCATCGCAGGATTCACTTATCATCATTGATGAATTAGGCCGAGGTACATTAGACGTACCTCTCCCTGCATGCGAGTTACTAATGCTGTACTTTAGGTACATCAACATACGACGGGTTCGGCCTCGCATGGGCGATTTCTGAGTATGACTTCCAAACCGCAATCTTGATACCGTTGCTAACTTCAAATACAGATACATCGCATCAGAAATCCACGCATTCTGTCTCTTCGCCACGCATTTTCACGAGTTGACAGCACTCGACCAACAAATCCCACACGTCAAGAATCTACATGTCGTTGCACACGTCTCGAAGACCGGGGAATCATCACAGGATCGTGACATCACCCTACTCTATAAAGTCGAACCAGGTTAGCTCGTCCATAAAAAATGTAATTGTAATTTAAAGTACTGATCTTGTGGTATCCAGGCATTTGTGATCAGAGCTTCGGTATCCACGTCGCCGAGCTAGCTAATTTCCCAGAGAGTGTCGTCAAAGTCAGTTAAACCTCTCCCTCTTCCGCAACACGTTCTCTGACGCTCTGCATATACTCTAACTCAGCTGGCCAAGCGAAAAGCCGACGAACTAGAAGACTTTGGCGGCGAACACGAAAAGCAACCCACACATCCAAAAGAAATAGTAGACGAAGGAAGCAAGATAGTCGAACAGCTCCTCCAAGAATGGACAGCACGCTGTGCGTCTGCTGAGACAGGCGACGGAGACGTGATTATGGATGAAGACGAGAAAGCCGAGAAGGACTTGGTAGCACTTCAGAATTGTGTTGCAAAGTACCAAGGACAGATAGATGCCAATCCCTGGATTCAACAACTTATCGCAACTCTCTGACAATTCTCAATAATCCATGGATTAGCGCAAGGATCGTTTCATTTCTTTTTCTTTCCCTCATAGTACGCTTTCATGAGAACGCAACATTGGTCACCATTCATATGCAATATAATCTGTACTGTAGATATCTCGTACTTTTACTGCATTGCCATTAGTCTAATTCAACGTCCTAGTCAAGTTTTGTCAGCAACCAGCTCATGCCACATACATAAGCAAGCATCAACTTTCCACTTCTTCCTCCATACCAACAATGCTACCTTCAGCATCAGCCTCAGGATCAGGTTCCTCAACTACAGCCGTATCTTCAGCATTTGTCTTCTTCTGTTCGAGAAGCTTCGCCTTCTGGACACCAGCAAACGTGATATCCTCGCCGAAGAACCTAAGACTCAACGCACTGTACCAAGAAAAAATCAAAATAAAGTTAAACCCAGTACTTTCGAATTTGATGATAGGAGGAACGGGGCAGTAAAATGCACCTTTTAGCTTTCTTCTCAACCATAAGGCTAATAGATTGCTCCGACTTCCAAAGTGGCAGATACAAATCATGCGAAAGACTGTGTGGACGTAAGCTTTACCGGAGCAACGGTAGTCTTGCAGGTAAGGAACGGACTAACCTTGCATTACCATAATTACCAGCGGCAAAACGAATAATATAACTTCCAGGCGCTACAAACCACTCCACATATTAAAAGACAGTTGAACAGCAAGGAAACGATGTGTACGCACAACACCCATCAATCCTCGCTCTAAACTCCTCGTCAAACTCCGTACAAAGCGGATGATACTTCTCAAGCAACACCTTAAACTCACTCGGCCCACCAACCAAGACGCTTTCTCGATCCAAATACGGCAATAACGCGACCAACCCTTCGTTCAATACACGGAACTGAATTTGTGCTGCTCCTTCACCATCAGCAGCTGCCTTTTCACGCTGAGCCTTCGAGTTCCCAATTTCCGATTTCCCAAAGAGCTTAATACCCGCACTGACAAGCCGGATACGCGTGTAGTCTGTTTGGGTCATGACGGATTTGACAGCGTCGTTGACGAGGTAGAGAGCGCGGAGGGGTGTACCTTCGGGGTTACGCACGAATATGTTTGAGCGGGGGAAGGAATCTGATAGTTTTAGTCGTTCTCTGAAAAACAAATGGAAACAAATATGTTTAGTTTAGATGAAAGGCTAGGGTGAAGATGAAGATAAATGGACCGACATGCAAGATACGAGGCTCGGATCGTTCGGAGAGATAAACGTATATGGGTCTTCTCTGAAGACACCGCTATACACGGCAACAGGTTCTCCGTCAACAGCTGCTTCTGTGGTGGGTGTAGGTTCACCCTCATCCTTCTCTGCCACGTCAAGTTTCGTCTTCTTCGCAGCCGGTTCTTCAGTAGGGTGTTTCTTATCATCCACCTCGGATGTCTCAGCAGGTCTCTTTCCTTCTGCCTTAGCATCAGGAGCAGGGCGCAGAGCGGAATCGCGTCGTTGAATCACCGCAACGAAGAACCCGCCAGAGTCTTGTAGGTGAGGATAAATTCGCATACTACACGACGTGTTTCAGCCTTCATTACGAAAGGAAATGTATAGTAGACGATAAGACTTACCATCGTTCTAGGTTAAGCTCGCCAACGTTCTCAGGCGGCCAATGCGTTTTCAACAACTTCTTCCGAACAGGGCGATTTTGATTCTTATCCCTCCTGCGATCCCTCCCTTTTCCTCTATGCTCGACAGGTTCACTACTTCCGTCGCCGACAGGAACGTCCTCTGGTGCCGCATCCCCGTTAGCAGCAGCCTCTGCAGCAGCGGATTCTTCGGCGATGCTATCACCGTACTCTTCGTAAGTCGCGTAGGACATGTCAACTTCGCGACCAACAGCAGGTCGCCAAGTCGAAAGGCCAGGACGTCGAATTAAGCTCGGGAGGGTGTCAGATACGTCGACCAACTCGAAGCCTAAGACGATGTTGATGTTATACTAGAGAAAGTCATGACTAAAATCTTGACTCACCAGGAATGCTGTTCAAAGCAGCGGCAATGACAGCCTCATTTTCAACAGGATTAAGAGAACATGTAGAGTACACGATTCGAGGCCTATCATCTGGAGCTCCATGCCAATTTAGCATCCTCATAGCGCGTTGCAATATTCGTAGTTGAAGTCTGTTTATGCAATAAATCAATTACCAACATTCCTACAGAAAAAGAGCGCATACATACGAATGCAAACCATTCCCCTCCTGAGGCTGCCAACTCTTCCAAATACCCAAGTTCTTCCTAATAGTCCCATCTCCAGAGCACGGTACATCAGCAAGGATCCTATCAAACCGAAGCGGCTTGTCTTTATACTTGAGCGTCGGAAAGACAGATGCGTCCAAGTTGGTGACCATAAGTCCTGGAGAAGGCAATCTCGAAGATTGATGTACAAGTAAATGCGCACGCTTGTGTTCTGCGTCGTTCGCAACTAGAATCCCAGTCGGTGGGTCCATAGCCTCCAAGAGCTGACTTGTCTTAGACCCGGGTGCGGCGCATAAATCAATTACTGCATGATGTGGACGTACGTCGAGAAATAGAGGCGGGATCATACTAACTGCCTCCTGGCGCGAGATGTTCCCCACCTCCGTCTCATAGACCAGAAACTCGTGAAACTTCTTGTATTCAGGAGACTTCTTGAGCTCCTTACGACCAAGGTTGACATGCCAGGCAAGACCATCCGGATACCACGGTATAGGCTTTGGAACAGGCAACTGCTCGCCATTTAAGTTGGCCTTCTCAAGCTGCGGGACGAACGTATTCTTAATCGCATCGCTGAGGACATCCTTCATCTGCCTACTCGCAGCAATACGGAACGTCGAAGGCAAAGGTCGACGCAGTGCTTGCATGAACGCGTCCCATTCGTCTTCAGACAGGATTTGTTGTGCCTTGTAGTAGTTTTCGAATCGCTCGTTGGACATCTCGAGCTCGCTGCTCCTATCTAACCATCGTGCAGCCTGTTCTCGCTTTCCCCTTCTCTGAGAATTTGATCATGTACGAGTTAGTTTATGTGCACTACTAAAATTTCTAAGAGAGCGACTTGCCTTTCCGCGTGCCATCGCGGTCAGTGCAGAGTGCGATGCGAGACTTGACTCCTGCTCTCATCTCACTCAGTCATTATGAGCGACTCAGACATCGACGACGACCTCTCCTCTCTACCTCAGGGAACACTCAAGCGCATCGACGATGCCTTCGACCGTGCAATCCTCGAATCACAGCCCGAAGACGAGCCACCTCAAAAGCGGAGACGAGTCGAACAAGATGTGGAACCTGAACTGGCTGGTGGCTTCCTCCTCGATGGCGAAGACACTAACACTGGAGATACTGGTGGTGGGTTCATCGTAGAAGGCAACGACGTCGACGTCGAGCAGTCTGAGCCATCCACCGTTCCGACTCACATCCCACTCTCTCTCATCCCGCGGGCGCTACAACTCATCGACTTTGACCCTTCCGACTCACAAGTCCTCTCCGTCTTCTCTAACGCTGCCTCTTCCCTCTCTTCATCTGCATCCCCTCGCAAATACAGATCGTCATCCCGGGTTGCCGATGACGAGGAGGAAGACGAAGACCAATCCTCGCAATTCGTCTCCAGACAAGACTGGCGAGCCGTCTGCGCAGCGCTCATCCCCACAGAAGAGGGCCAACCGGCCGAAAAAGAGAACCCCGACTTTCCACTCTCCGCTCTCGAATTCGAATACGACTCAGGCTCTTCAGACGCAGTACAATCCGCCGACCTAGAAGAAAGCGGCTCTTCAGAGGACGAATACGTTCCCGATTCCAAGTCTAAGCGTTCCACCCGCGCTCGTGCTCAACGAGGTACCAGCTCTCCAACCAAGTCTACATCCAAGTCCAGCACAAAGGGACCACGCAAGAGCAAGGGCAAGGGAAAGAGGAAAGCTAAAGACTCGTCCCTCACTCCAGAGCCTTTCGAAGGTGGCAGTGGTCGCACACTCACACCCCGCCAAGTCCAAGAAACCCTCTCGACATTCGCTCTCTTCTTCCCTAACATCTCCAAATCCAAATCCAAGAAGAACAACAGCAACAAGGATAAAAATGGCAACCTAGACGATTCCGACCTATCCAAAAAACGCCTCATAATCCGTGATATCGCCAACGCAGCAGCTTCAATCAAAGAAAAGCTCACCGCCGAGGAGGTACGTCTAGTCTATCAAGTCTCTTTCTACTGACTATATGCCGGTGTGTGGTTGTTGTATAGATAATCGAAATGCTCTCGTACTTCTCTTCATCTTCGACATCTTCGTCTGCACAAGCAAATCCGTCACTTTCGTTCCAAGATTTCCAGCAGTTGATGGTTGCTGCTAAACTCGCGTAATTAATCCCTCTGGACTCAAATACAAACGGACAAATGGACGGACAGACGAATGAACGAACGAACGGATGGATATGTAGACAACACATATAAAATTCAGTAACACGTAAATATGATAAAAAGACGAATTTAAAAAAAATCAGATGAAACATGCCGAGAAAAGAAACGTGGATTGTATGTATGAGTATGTAATACGTATGTAGTTGTAAAAAGAAACAAGTTAATATATAATATACAGTCATCCAAACAAGCCCCAGTCCCAGCTTTGAAGCACGGCAGAAATATCCAATTATCCATCCACCTATCCATATGCGAGACAGGAGCTGTAAGTACAGCAAACAGTTTTATGTACGCTAGGTACATAATAATGTACCATGCACGTCCCAAGACAAAGTTCAAACGAAAGCGCGATTTCCGTACCACTACCATGCTATACGACGAAAATCGAGCCGAGTACGAGCGCAGCACCCGCAAGCACTACCGACACAAGACGTACACCTCCCGTAGATAACACCGCTCCACTAGATCCAGAACCACCGCCCGAAGACTGGCTCGAGCGGAGCGTCTGGTTCCGTTGTTGCGAGAGCGTATCAAACTCTGCGTATGCTTGGTTCTTATCCGTAGTCTATACACGAAACAAAAGACATCAGCATCAACTTTGCAAAACCAAAACCAAACAAAACCAAAAGGAGAGGAGGGAGAGAAGAAAAGGACGAAATACTCACCGAAAGCAACTGCACATACGGCGTCGCACTCTCATTAAAAAACCTCCCATAATCATACAAACTAAACACATTCCTCAAAAAACTATCCCCCAACAGAAAATCCTCACTCCCACTCGTCCCAAACGTGAAACCCGAATAACACAGCACACCACCTGCGTCATCAGTGGTAGCCGCAACAGTATCGATAGGATGGACTGGGTACTCCGAACCGGAGAAAATGAAGGATACGTTGAGTTTTGTGTTGCAGGGGAGGATGTAGACTCCTGAGGAACGGACGATTTGCGAACCGGGGACGGAGCCGTAGATGACTTGAGCGTATTCTTGTGGGATTTGGCCGAGGGAGGTACCGGTGTCGAGGTTGACGAGGGTTTGTGAGGACGTTTGGCCTGGTGCTTCGCTGTATGCAAATAATTCTCGTCAATACACGCAACAGTTAAGAAGGACAAGGAGGAGACGCACAAAGAGCTCCCACCACTAACACTCCTCCCATTCACCGTAATCCCATCCATTAACACAATCCACCTGTCACTACTCACGACATTCAACTTCGGCGCTTGCAGAATCCCACTCAAGTTCCCGGGTACCTCGCCGACAGTGAAGACTCCACCATCAGTCTTACCCGTCGCGAAGGACCGCGAGAGGGAGAAGGTAGTGAATTGCGGAAGGGACGAGTTGGCTGCGAAGATACTCCCGAGGAGTGTGTTGCTGAATGATTCGTAGGGTGTCTTGGCGAGTGCTTGGGTGATGGAGGAGAGTTGGGGAGGGCCGACGCCGAGGAGACCTTTGTCTTGGTTCGTCGTTGCGTTCGTTCCTGGGGCAGAGACTGACCACAACGAGGCATCAGCAAGATGGAGGTGATGAGAGTGTGGAGAAGGTAAACGTACTGAATGCAGAGTTGACTGTAAAGTTCCCAAAAGTAATCGGACCAACGTACACAGGCCCCTGCGCAACCGTACCGTCTCTACACCGCCGTCCATCTCAATCAACACCTATACTCATTCAAAACAAAAGGGCTAGCTAAGCACTCACCCATACGTCAAACCCGTCTGCACCCCCGTATTCGTCAACCGACTCAAATCCAACCCCGTCGTATCAATCCACAAATCACTACTCCCCGTATCCAACTGCACCTCAAACTCACTCCCATCTATACTCAAACTCGCAACATAAATGTCCGAACCCGTTACGTTATTCGAGTTCGTATATTGGAAGACGTTATCCCCGTCTTGGTCTTTTTCGCTCCCTGATGGGATTTTGAAGTTTTCTGAGTAACCTGGCTCAGAGGAAGAGGATGAGACGCGGTTGAAGGAAACGGAGACGCCGTGGACGGACGCGCTGCTAAAGAGTACGGCGGATACGACGGCGAGGAAAGCACGTCTAGACAACATGGAGAGTGAAGGAATGGAAGAAGATGGAGATGGAGAGTCGCCGAGTCGAAAATTAAAATTAAAAGGGAGAGATGGGCGGTCTGAGACCAGAGACCAATGAGACTCCCCGCCAAGCATCAGCGCCTTTCATCTCTTTCTCTTGTCCATCGACAACACGGCTTACGACCATGCCGCCTGGACAGCAACCGGTTTCAATTGAGCAACGTTAATCATTCACTTTTTACCAATCCACCGACAGGCAGTGTCAGCGCTGGTTTAGTGGCAGTACGACCACTGCGAATCGGAGTCCGCGAGAATAATCAAATCAAACAGAAATAGGATGTGGGATACGGAGAGTAGTACTTAGACCACCGTCGAACGCTAAGCAAATGCAACTAAAAAAAATAACAGGAACGAAATGTTTGTAGAGGTCCGTATGCAAAGATAATTAGCAGTAGTCTGTGTGTGGTCGGAATAAAATGCCCGAGGGGTATGTTATGTTATGCAATGCGTCCATATCACCATATGTCACCAAGCTCCAGTCCAGTCCAGTCCAGTCGACCCCAGTCGGTGAGACACTACAACAGGACCGCAGCAAGCGCAACACCACCCAACAACAACGTGCCTACCGCATTCATAGCGGTCCGCTCGGCGCCGTTCGAGTTGCCCGTCTGCGACGCGCCAGACCCAGTCGCAGTGCCTGACGCGCTTCCACTCGCCGTCCCGTTCGCGCTCGAGTTGCTCGAGTCTGAGCCAGCAGGGACAGTCACAGACGCGATTTTCGTCCAGGTCGCACCGCTATTATCGCTTCCTTGCGTATATGGTAAGAACTGCAGTGCACCCTGTGCAGGACTCAACTGCACGAGCGATGTAATACCAGCAAAGTATTGTGCCTTCGCGTCCTTGACATCAGGTCCCTTCAGCGTCTGAGTCGTGTTACTCTCCACATTCACAACGTACGTCGCACTTCCATCATCAGGAATGAACGCAAACTCCTGCTGTACACCTTCCTTCTGGAAGAAACTCGCCGTTTGACCATGCGTCTCAGGGAAGTTCGCACCATAGCTCTGCGCTTCAGGTTGGAAGAACGAGAAATGGATGACAAAGATGTCCGCTTGGCCAGGGGAGAGTCCCGGTACACCAATGAAGTGAACGTGATTCTGCGCGAGCGCCATGGTAGGTTCGTAAGACGAGAGATCACCCCACGCCGCTGGCGCACCGACATCAACCCAGGAAATCGCCGAACTATTCGCAGTTGTCGACGAGCCAGTCATATCAAGGAAGAACACCTCGCCCTTCGACATGGCGTCTACCATTCCGTAAGTCAAAAGTTAATTAGCATTGCAATTCCAGTTCGACTTCCATTCAACTTGGAAGAAAGAGAAACGAGAAGTGAAACGCACAGAAGACATTCGTATCATGATCCAAAATAGCTTTAAAGTTCGTCGTGTCAACCGTCTTCGTTCCCTGTGGCTGGTTCACGCTTTGCTTGCTCCACGACTTGCCTCCTACGTCATAAATAAACACGGACATGTTATCCGACGAGTCGGCATTCAATACATAGACGGCGTTGTTGAATTGGCTCAGGTAGCAAGTCGTGTTCGTGCCATCAAAAGGTCTGCAAAACACATGGAAAGAAGGGCGCCGTAAGCCCGACACGCCAAAAGTCTAATAGAGAATGACACGTACGGACGGTTTGCAGCCGTAATGTCCGCAGCAGAACCTATTCAACCGAAAAGACGAAAACAAAAAGCAACTGAGTTACCCAAACCAGACGAGAGGAATGGAAGAGGAAGAGGTATAGGCGCGTACCAGAAGTCCAAGTATCCTGCGTGCCGGCATTGAAGTCCTTCCCATTGACACCAAAGACGAGGAGGTTAAAGCTCGTGTCCATAGCAATGCATGGCTCTGCGGCCACGTGCAGGAGAGAGGAAAGTGTAGGTAGTAAAAGAGAGACGAGGGTCAGTGAGTGCATCGTGTGTTGTGTCAGTCAATAGTTAGAGATAGTTTTTTTGGAAGAAATATGCTGCGGGAGGTGATGGTCAGAGGTGGAGGAAGGCAAAATCAGAAGAGACACGAAATGAATGGAGATGGAGAAAAGATGGGATGAGTGAGAAAATGGCCGCTAAACATACAGTAAGTCAGTCCTACGCTATTTTTGGACTTACTCCTTTCATCTCTGTTTTTCATACAACTCCATTTTCAGCCTTTACACTCATTTAACAACTAAAATTAATAAGTACGGTAACGATACAGAGCCGTTTACACGAAACTTCAACACCAAAATGATTTTTAAGAAGCAAAAAGTGATCATGAGGTGATCCACACTTGCCTTGCACACAGTTGGTGACGTCAGTACTATCAGTACCCGCTCGTCCTTCTTTCATAAGACACTCACATTATACATATCTTCACAGCTTCAAAACCGGTCAAACTCCTTGGGAGTTGACTACAACATGGGCTTGGCCTTTGAGCTTCGTCCGACGTCCCAATCCAACTCAGTATCTGCCTTATCGTGAGAAAACCCGCCTTGATGCGGATAACCCATCCTGTCTGTGGCGACGTATGATTATCTATTCCTCTTCATGAGTGTACTTTATACATACTACGCGACTATCTAGATCCTAGATCCCGACGTGGCAGTTCAAGAAATGCAAGCAGACGAGCAACTCCTTGACAAGTGCCTGTTCGAAGACGAGCCCAGAGCATTGGATGAACTCACTGATCTGAAAAACGTGGTCAAGTATCCAAGATTCATAAAAGACGAAAAGGTCGATTTATGCATCTACACATTGTCTGTCTGGTTCTGAAATTCGTGTAGGTTATCCAAGCTTTCGCTACTGTTAAAGAGGATAAGGTGCGGTACAAACATCTTTGGCCCTTCCACATCCTAATGCCTTCACAGATCAAAAATTCAAACCCTTGCGAGGACAACTTTAACTTTGAAGACTGGGTTATCTCTATTCCTGAGGAGAAGTTTGAAAGTGGCGACCCATTTTCCTTCCAAGATTGCTATGAGTCTCTGCTTCAAGACTGGGAGTTAGTTATCAAAGCTGGCGCGAAACGTGAAACAATGCATGATGGACAAAGAGGAATTAATTTCTTGCTTCGGCAGGCGTTTGAGCTGCGTCCAGGAGCGAAGCACATCTACCAGTACGTCAAATTTGAACTTGATCCTCAGTAACTATACTTACAAAGTGCAAGGCTAGAAAAAGAGTTAACCTTGCCTGGTACTGACGACCTGACCCGAGCTGATGTAATACCAACCAGACATTTATCTCAAAACTGGTACTCATTCCAAAGAAGACTACCAAAATCTCAAGTACTCAGGTCGCTCACAACGAATGAAGAAAGGATATCTTTTGTTACCTCGCTCCTGCACTTCGAAGAAGACGACGACGCATCGACTATGAAGCGCGAACTGATGTTAAGATTCTGCTATGCTCAGTGTCAACATCTTGCTCTAGGATTAAAGGATTTGCCTGTCTATGGTGCTCTTCTGACAGACTCAATGTTGACAATATATGCTTCTATCTGGAATGAAGACAGAATCGTTAGCCTCCGGCCCTTTCCTTCCCTGTGTTCGGCTACTAATCCTGATATATCTGCAGATTATATGCCCGACAAACATAACCTTCAATCTGAAATCATTTCCAGAATTCATCGATTGCTATTTCTTCCTGTGCAAACTTTCGGACCACATAGCACATCAAATTGAACGAGCGTTCGAACGGCCCAAGTCAGAAGAGCCCAAAGACGAAACCCAAAAACAGCAGCAAGAAGAATCTGCTAACTCTTGGTCTTTGTCGTCACTCGAAACTCAAGAAGAGGAAGATTCTTCCGACCTCGACTTATCGGACGAAAGTCCACGCCGCCTAGCAAGAGACCAGTCTAGTGACTCGGAAGAATCTGAAGTAGAGTATAGCGAAAACGACCCTGAAGTCTTGAAAATTGCACAGCAAGTTGAGAATGGGGAACCTGCACCGGAGGGTGGGTATCAACTTGACCGGAAGCATTTACTCGCGCTCGACGTATATAACAAAAGGCACGAAGCGAATAGTACTGGTCATTCCAGGGTACAGGACTGGGTGAACTCTCTCCCTTCATTCGAGAACGAACCGCCACCTCCACTCTAATAGAATTTGCCATATGCTATGCCAACTTGAATGTATACAACATCAAGCCTCTAATATCTTCGTCGATATTGTCTAGTCATTGAAACCACCGCCATGATGTGTATAGACTATTACACAAGCTTCAACATTGATCAGTCGATCTTAGCATTGTAACAAAGTCGGGGTGCACACGTTCATGTAGAGGTCATCGCCAAAATTAGTCTGATTTGCGTAGACCGCTCCTGCGGATAATACAAACAAGTAATACACCCTCAATCAAGAACATTGATTAGTCCACGAAATATCCTCAATCAAAGCGCCTCAATCTGTCTCTTCGTTTCCTCCGCCTTCTCAAGGAAAGCCTGTATTCTCCTTTCCCCGTCCTCCTTTAGTCTCTGATATTGCACTGCCATCTCGTGCCGAATCCACTGTTCGACAGTCATGGCCCTTTCTTCCTCAGTCAATGCTGTTAAGGTCTGAATTGGCTTGTCTGCCAGAGGTGGAAGGAACATATCTGCCGGAGAAGGAGGGACTCGTAATGAAGTCTGGAAATCGATTGCATTGTCGGCCTGCTTAGGCGGTATGGAACGCATGATTTGGGCTTCGGGGGTCGTGGGTCGGGATGGCGGTGCGTCGGTGACCTCAGGTGCGGGAGGACGCCGCGTCGTAGATGCGTCGGTCGACCGCCGTGACGACGATGTCTTCTTCGATGTGAAATCTACTGGTTTAATACCTTCATCGTCCACATCCATGTCATTCACGTCCCTTTCAACATATTCCGAGTTGGTCCTCTCTCTACTGCTCGAACTAGCCTTCACCCCAGACTTTGATTTTGTAGAGACAGGCTTTTGCTTTTTGCTTTCTTTTTGATGAGCATGTGTAGGCACTGGGCTGGGCGTCCGTGAGCGCTGATGATTAAGAGGGCCGTTAACGTCTTCAGAGCGATTTGCAGTATCCGGATTCGGTTTTGAATTGGCTTTGCCCGATTTCGCAGTCTTCGACGGAGCAAGCTTGAAATCTGATGGCGATTCAGGATTGGGGAAGGAGTGCTGAACAGGAGTGCTAGTTGATGGCTTTTCCGCAGCAATGTCGAGATCTATATCCATTTGTCGATTGTCATCGGCGGCCGCTCTTCCGTCTGCATCATGTAGTATTATCGTATGCTCATCTTGTTCTTCGCTATCGCCAGTGGGTCCAGTTAATTCACCCTCCTTCAGTGAGCTCGGGTCCGATGCTTTCGTCCTTGACTTAGCCGAGGATGGTTTCACTGATGTCCTACTGGACTCGCTTGATTTACCAGACCTTGATTTCTCACTCCTGACGCTTGCAGGCTTGGATGTCGTTGCGCTTGTCTCCTGTTCAAGCTCATCTAATTCCGACTCTGCGGGCGCTTTCTTCGCCCGAGTTTGCCGTCGCGCCTTTGAAGATGGCTTCTTCTCCATTGTACGTTTCGACTCCGGCTCCGGCTCTTGCTCTGCCTCAGTCTCCGAAGGTGGTTCAGCAAGCATCTGTTCCGTCTCCCTCTCGTCGGCCATTTCGGTAGTTACAGAAATGCGTGAGCGAGACCTAGCCCGAGCGAGAGGTTTTTCATTTGGATTGGCCACGGAAGATGCTCTCGCGCTAGTTGACCGGGACTTCGACTTGGAAGGTGGTCGACCTCGTCGCTTCTTCTCGCCTTTGTTCTTTTCTTCCAACTCATTGATGTCGACAACGAAGTCTTCGTATTGCTTGGTGATTTTCCCATCAACGTTAGAAGGCGGCTTGTCATGCTCTTCTCTGCCCACTTCCCGCCCTTCCTTGGTGGAAGTTGATTTTGCCGACTTGGTCCGTGATCTTGCACGTTTCGTCTCAACTTCAGCGCTGCTTTCTTCATCCGAAGCTGAAGGCACGCGCTGTTTCCCTCTCCCTGTGGATCTAGAAGTGGGCCTTGACTTCAATGCAGGCTTCCTGGTCGATTTTCGCGGAGCAGGATTGGAGTTGACTTTGAGTGAAGGATCATCGTCCTCCTCGAGTTCGTCGGTATTTTCTGCTTCACTCAATTTCGATGATTTGTCTGGACGAGCAGTAGCGGTAGATGAAGGGGCTGTGTATCAAAATTTTAGAATATATAAAACTAAGTTTGCTATGACGTGCTTACCAGCTGCACTAGACTTTTGTTTTCCTCTCCTCACGGGTGCTTTCACAGTAGGAGGTTCGTCGTCGTCATCATCAATGGTATCCGACTCAGCGTCGATTTGCTTTGGCGCACGAGATTGTCTTGAAGTATTTTTCGTTGATCTCGTACTCGCCTGAGATTTTGGTCGTTCTGTTGCATTGAAGAACGGACATGGCTTGCCCGATTTCTCTACACGTTTGACATGCTCTTCCCTGTTAGATAGCGTGCTTTCAGCAGAGAGAATCTCTTTGAGACGTATTTGCGTACGTTGGATCATCTGATTCATCCCAACCAGACAACGAGAGATCGCAATAAAAGCAGGTTGCAGTATCATCTCCTTCTTTCTGAGGGGTATACACAAAGCCTGCCTTGGCCATCTACAGTGCTAAGCATTAGTTCGCATCTTGAAGTATATGTCCATAGCAGCACCTTCTTTGAGGCGGCACCATGATTCTTCACTGAATCGTGGGGCCACCACTTCTTTCCTCCCTTGAATGTGTCCGCTCTAGCCTTCTCCAACACCTTGTTCGTCGGAAGGCGGGAAGAGTCAGTGATCAGAAACCTGCAAGGCAATGTAAATGGGCATGTACATGACATAGCATTATACATTTCTGAACGCGTACTTTCCATCTGAATCCACGTCGAATTCCAGCGAGCAGCGTGCAATTGCCCACGGACACTTTGGACATTTTTTCACGTGGATCTCGAAAGGATTATCATCCTCCTCCCAGCCGCTCAGCTCCTTCTTACAAATAAAGCACTGCACGTTATCCGGGTCTTGCTTGCTTGGTTTGAAGTAAAAGCCAGCCTCGGCGAGGGACGTGGGAGTCGCAATGAAGGAGTCTGGATGTGTCCATTTTCCAGAAGACTTTGACTTGCCTTTCACAAAAGAGCGCAGTCTTGCGTCGAAAGTTTCCATTGTGCCGAGGACGATTGAATGTTGTTTGCAATGTTGCCGCCGTTGTGAAGTAGAGAGTGTGTGTAACTAGGACGCGTCTCGGTGTGACATTTGTATGTTGCAACTGTGACATATCGCGCCTCGTCTTGATTTCCACTGCCAGTGCCATTCACTCATTAAAAGTTCCTATTAGACAAGTCTGAGGATGAGCTCATCTACAAAGCCCGTACGGACATACAGTAGACGGCAATCGACCAAGTATGCGTCAGGATCATCTACTGTGTCCCCTGAGTACAGTGGCAGGACCACGTCCTCGAATAGAGTTAGCGATGTGGATGAACGTCCTCGAAAGCGCAGAACACTCCTCGATACTTCACGGGATGCAACTAGCCAAGAGGAACTGATATCGCTTCTGAATACACCGTCAAAGCGTAACAGCCAGAGTTGGACCGGTGAGGACAGGCTTGTCGCATTCATGCGTTTCATTAAACATTGATGCGATGTCCACACAGGTTCTCCTGACCTGGCAACAATCCCATCCTCACCGACTGGTGGCAAGAGTGCAGAAACTGTTCGTATAATCTCACGTACCCTCATAATTATGACGAATTGACGTTCATAACCAGGCTGTCTCCCGTAATAAGAAAGGGAAAGAGATAGAGTTGCACGGTGCCCTGAACCGAACGTCCTCTGTGCCTACCGCAACTCGTGATCCATCACCTTGCTGTAAGTCTGCTCAGCTGCTTATGAATATAGCCTGAATTTTCTTTAGCGACAAGTGAATCGTCAACGTCGCACCTTACGACTCCGAAGAAACCCAAAGACCTAACCAGCATATTCGAAGCCGCATCTCCGCAGCGCAGAACGCAGTCACAGGGTGACAGCCCCCTGAACTCACCGAGGAAGTCTGGAATTACAAAGAAGATGCTCTCACGTTCGCAGACAGAGAGTTCAATCGAATCTTCGCCTTCCAAGACGAACGAGCTCACTCCTAAGTCCAAGTCTCTTGTGATACCTCGAAAGGCAGGCGCATCAAGGGATAATGGAACCCCAACTACATCTCCCGAGAAGGAACTTTCTCGCAGTATATCTCGAAATTCCGTCACATCCACTAGTGCTCAACCTCAACGAGAAAGCACTAGCAACACTCGCACATACGCTGGGAAATCTCGTTCCTTCCTCGTCGCACTGCCAGCAGCTGGACTCCTTACTCAAACCGGTGAACCGGGTATGAAGAAGGAGACCTGGGATGAAGATGATGAAGAGAATTTGAGAGTCAGTTATGCGGAGTTGCGAGAACGATTCGGCATAGATAACTCTGATGGAGTCGATGCCGCAACTGGTGATGCTGACTCCACTGGAGAGGGTCTCTCACTCTACAATCCTCTATCTTCCATAACAGACTTACGTTCCAAAGGCGAGTCAAGACGCTTTCGCGACGAAGTAGGCTACCTATTCGAAGGTCTTGAACCGAACGGGGCGCTTACTGTCCGCCGGAGCTCCGCTTTTGATATTGTGTCAAAGCTAAGCGATCAAGAATTCTGGAGAAAAGCAAAGGCGGCAGGGTTCATACCAGAGATTTGGGAACGTTTACGTGCAGCAGGTGCTGGTAATGGCGACAAGGTATTTTATAACTCCATTCTTTAATGCATATCTGAGACCCTTTTGAAGGTCCTCGATCCGATTTTATGCTGTTTCGTCTCTCTGGCATCAGAGGATCCACGGGATGTCTCATTATTAGCCAGTGCTGATGACTTAGTTGAAACAGTCATTACGCTTCTTGCAACCCATGCCATAAATGACCCCTTAGCTTCGAGCTTGTCAAACGACAGGATGAAACTTGATAAAGCAGAGACTTTGATAGTATGCGATTTCCCCGAGATTATGCCGTCTTACTGATTATGAGTACAGTTAAAACGCCTGCGTGACATCATATCTACAAAACATAACATCGTACCCGAAGACTGTCAGGCAAGTGCCAGTGAAACGTTTTGGCCTTCGGGGTTATCTGACTGTCCTCTTTAGCCATCCATTCGCCTTCTGCTATCCTGCTTGCTTTCGTCCGCGCCTACGCTTGCTTTGCCTCAAATAACTTCTTTACTAGACAGCACGATCAGAGACTTCACAAGTGTTTGCAGCCGTTTGGCGGCATACAAATCTGGTCTGGAGCTCTTAAGCGATACATCACATTCTGGCGGCTCCTCCGAGAAACTTTGTTTCGGCCATATTTATAATTGCTTAGTAGTTTTGGATTTATACCTTATTGAATTGGAAGCTGAAGGGAGTTCGTTGAAACTGTCGAAGATGGATTTACGGGAACGGTACCGAGCAATGGCGAGTTGGCTAGTGGCACTGCTCGTTGTTACAGACATCATGAATCGAAGTGACTTGTCGGACGGTCTCCGCGCACAAGGTTGGTTCTTAATTTCTTATGATTATTTGGCGTCTAAGCGGAGATAAAAACTTACAGCATCTCGATGCAATGAACTTGCCTTCCGCATCCTCATAAACCTTACCAATGGTAGTTCGACATGGACAGATGCTGTCGCAGCAGATCCGTACACTCTGTCGTCAACTGTCCGGTTAACTGTTGCCGCACACCGTGCAGTACTGAGCTCGAACGCCAAAAAATTGGACACAGATGCCTCGACGCATGATCAGGATGTGCTGACTTCTCCCATGGATCGATTGTGTCTGGCTCTGGCGCTGTTGACGAATCTTCTGCAGGAGCGAGATAACTTGGCGTATTCACTCCAAAATATCGGTATGCAGGCGCAGATGCAGTGATAATATGATTCGTTCTGACTAAAATGGGGGCAGTAATTGATCCCGCGTGCGATGGACAAAGGTCGTGCCTGGTGGGTTGTCGATGCGACAACAGCATAAGCGCGGTCTCAGCCCTCGTCAACATGTACATCTCATTCCTGAAGAGTGAAGTTGATGATTTGGTATGTCCCTGATAGCATTTATTTTATCAGGGCAGAATACTTAGATTTATCAGGAATTGGATTTTCATTTCCTACGGGGTCACCTCGCAGTTATCGTCGGTCTTCTGCTCCTTCAGTTACACAATCCGGATGTCGACTCCGCTCCGTCGTCCTTGCTATCTACTTCACCGGCTCAAACCCCTTTCCAATTAATCATGGATGCTCTCCCGGGTCCAAGCAACTCTGGAACTAAAAGACTTGACGCACTCATCGCAAATGTCGAGGAGTTTTCCCATTTGTATACGACGCTAACGAGTAAGATAGGTCGCCACGGTCAGCACCATGCCTCATCCATCGGAGATGGTATTAGAGATGGGAGTGATGACATCATTGCAAAGGATCGGGTCGCCTTGAGTTCGGAGTTGGGCTCAGGCTCGGACGTTGTAGCGGAAGTGGCCGTTTCCTTGCGTGCGCTCTGTGCAGAGCTGCGAAGTCGATAGGACCATTGTATTTCACTGATACATTAAGAAACAAGGTACAGGACGGGTGGATCGACGTCCGTGAACAAACAACTCCTTAGCGTTCGATGTCACGTAATGCATCAACCAGTCGCATATCGGAAACCAGACTTTTCTCAATACTTGCTAACCTGATGAGGGTCACTTTATCACATGAGGGCCAGAACGCTTCTCCGTGGTTGATGGCTTCCTAGCCTGTTCTGGATCGTTGAGACAACTGATATTTCCCAATTGCTGATTGATGTCACTCTGCAAGGTGGAATTTGTCAAAACAAGGCGCTTACGAGCCTCTCGTCAATTCAACCAGGTACCAACAGAATCAAGAACCTTCGGATAAAAAATGCGTTTGGCTGCCGAACCCGGCAGATTATTTCGTATGTATGAAAATTGATCATCGTAGTTCCCCTTTGGGCGTTAAATGAAGAAAACTCGGCGGACCTCCGCCATGACTGCGTCGTATATAAGGGCAGTATTGTGTGTTCATTGTAAAATTTATCATACTCAAGGGCAAGAACGATGTTTACCCAACAGACTGGCAGTAAACTAACTCAAGCACTACACGCTCGCACAGAAGACTTAGAAGTGCTACAGTCCTTCCTCTTTGAAACTGTGATCCTACAATACGTTGACTTTGCAATGGTGACTGTACTGATCTATAATTCAAGTATGTGAAACAATCTTCTTCTCAAAACCCGCTTGACTTAGGCTACATTTTTAAGTCATCACGATAGATAAAGAGGTATGTACTTCAGGAGCTTAGGACTTTGTACGCAGGCTCATTGAAATTGGGTTGCTTCAGGTTAAATACTTCTGGGTAGGTGACTTCTCGGAGATTCTGCTAGGTTACGGATTAAACAGAGTTGGAGAAGTTCAAGCCATGGAACTCCGTTAAATTAATTTACTTTTTAGCAAGTATTGTACTGGTTATTAATCAAACGATTTTGCTAATTGCTACACTACAGAATCATGTCGTTGGGATACTTGGAGCGATTTGCTTTCTTATACAGTGGCAGACAAAAGTATTGCACACTTTTGTCCGCCACTGTAAGTAGGTTTCAGCATGTCAGATCTGCCTTGACTTCGGAACATCGTCTGAAGTAATCCTTTCCAAGAGGATACTTTTGTAGTAAACAGTACAAGGTAATGCAGGATATCTCAGGAATAGTCCGTGTCTGACGTTTAGGCTCTGCCCAGTTGTATGTTACGATTATGATGGTGGAGACATTGAAGTATGACGTTGAAACAGGTTCCTTTCTGTTGAATACTCAGTTCGTTGGTACTAAAACGGAAATCATCACCAAAATGGGCGATGTTGCATCTTCACTCATCTAATCTCAATACTTTCTTTGTTGGGTGACACAGGTGGCCGGTGAGTATTCTATTAGTCTTGTCGAATACACGCCTTCACGGAGACTTCAGGAGCAATTACCATTATTTTAATCGATTGTGAGAACGCGAGTTCATTAGAAGTTGAAGGGATAAGTGCTAAAGGTGTGCCTATAGATATCCTCCTCATCCGAGTTCTAGCTCTCTATGAAGGGAGTACGTGTTCTTCCTCTATTCGTCTACGTTATATTGATTCTGCCAGACAAGAAATTTGGAATATTTTTAAAGATATTCCTCGGCATAGAGGTAGTTGCCGGTCTTAGCCTCCTCATTTTTCTTGGGATATCTAATAAAGGTAACTGACTAGATAGATTCACCCACTCCTACTGAAGTTCTTTTTGGTATTAGTAACCGCATATAATCTATTACCTGGTATAAATATCTGTGTCAACGAAGGTAGCTTAGGGATAATTATACCATTAGCTATCATTTCATAGTGCGTTATCTGACATCTAACATAACATTTTCTCATGGATGGCAGGACAATATTGACACTGTAGGGAATAACCTTGCTGAGCTTCGCACTGTATAAGGCAGCAGGGTACTGGAGACTGTCGTCCGGGTTCAAAGGCTTCCATCTTGTCAAAGTCCTCGTCCAAGACCAGATTTTGTATTTTGGTTTGTAAGTCGCGCTGTCTAAGTAACCTATGTTACCCGGTCTTATTATCCGTAGTTTCGTTTTCTGTTCACTGGCAAGGGTAGGCGAGCTTACCACTCCCCTAGTCGGTGATATCCTGGAAAGAGCTGGGTGCCCTACTCTTCTTTGCGTTCTTGGAGGCCATCTTTTGATTAATCTGAAAGAAGCGGCAGAGTTGGGAGTTAATGAAGGGACGAACTATAGGGCACACAGCATTAGTGACATCGAGTTCGCCTGAAGTAAGCTTTCAATCTATTTCATTGAATTTGTCCGCCTTATCCGAATTTCACAGAAGTCATTACCTCCGAATTGGGCTCATTGAAGGTAGCTGGTCCCAGTTATGGTTCAGGCTCTGACGCCGTTGTGCGAGTGGCTGTCTTCTTGCGCAATCCGCGCAGGGCTGCGAAGTCTATAGGACCAATATATTCCACTTATGCATTAAGAACAGGACAGGGGACAAGTGGAGCCGATGTTCGTGAACAAGGATTCCGTGACCGTGGTGATCAGTATCACCCAATGGATCAATCAGACGCATGACGGGAACCACGACTGTTCTCAATACTTGTCAATCCAATGTTGCTTTGTCCCATGAGTGAGAGAAAGCGAGGTATCTTCGTGTTTGCTGACCTCTTGGCATGTTCTTGATTGATAGAGCAACTGCCGCTTGATCTCGCTCTAGATGATGGATTCTATTGAAACAAGGAACGCTAATACATGTCAATCGCCAACCGTATTGGACAGATACTAACAGCACCAAGAGCCTTCTGATACAAGATGCATCAACCTTCTTTTTGATACGTCTCATGACCAGATACCTTCAATTCCCGACTCAAGTAAACTATATAGCCCACTGGAACCGAATCTCCAAAGCTCCTTTATTATGCCAAATGAAGGAACCTCGGCAGATCTCGTGAAAAATGGGGTGCTGTGTATAAAAGAGCCTCCGCTCTTACCACAAATTTGTTGCAATCTAACGCAAGGACTATGTTGCCTTCACATGCTAGCAATAATCTGACTCAAGGACTGCATGCTCGTACTGGAGACGAGATACAGTTCCTTGTCTTTGAATTTTTGGTTTCACGTTACCTGGACGTCGTAATCGTGACCCTTCTAATATACAGTTCACGTATGTCTTACAACTTCTTCCACGAGACCTGACTGAGGTAGGCCATACTCAAGTCATCACAACTGACAAGGAGGTACGGTCGTCAGAATTTCAGAGTTTCAGTTCGCAGCCATACTGAGCATAATACTTTCAGGTTAAATATTTCTGGGTATGCGACTTCTTGCCATTCACTTGAATTATGAATTGAACAAGCTTACAGGTTAATTCATGGAGTTCCACCAAAGCGGTTTACTTTTCTGTGAGTCTTGTAATATTATCTATTAGACTCCTTTTTTATCTTTTATATGATAGAATCGTTTTGTTGGCATACTTGGAGCAATCGGTAATATGATGAGTACGTTTTACCCCATTGAAAGAACTCGATCTTTGGATCAACTGTCTGATGTAACCATTTTCATAGTGGATGGGTTTGTGGTAAGCCGTGCGAGGTAATGCAACGTAATAAATATAACGGAAGTCCATGTATTGACAGTTGGATCCTGTCCAGATGTATGTTACAATTATGTCAGCAGCAGCACTGTATTTGGACCACTTATATCGCGAACAGGTATCTTTCTTTTCTGGGCATCATGGGTGGCCAGTGAGCACTCTTTCGTCATTTACAAATGCATGCAGGCCTTCACAGAAATTTAGCTGGAATTATTGTTGTTTTAATCGATTGTGAAAACACGATTGATTAAACTTTGAAATGTCAAATGCTCATAGGACTATTACAGATATCCTTCTCATACGAGTTCTGGCTCTCTATCAAAGGAGTACGTCTTTTTCCTTTTGGTCATTTACAGTGATTTAATTATGTTAGATAAGAAATTGGGGCCATTTCTCAAGACATTTCTTGGTCTGGAGGTGGTTGTTGGCTTTGGCCTAATCTTTTTTATTTTGGCATCTAGTGATGGTAATTGCTCGAATAATTCCGCCTACTCCTATTGAAACAGTCATGGGTTTTAGTAACCGTGCATAACATTTTGCCCGGTATGGGCGTCTGTGCCGCCGAAGGAGACTCTCAGATGATTCAACGATTAACTATCATATTGTGGTGCGTCCTCCGGCATCTAATATAGCATTGATGTTCTCTCATGAATGGCAGGACAATACCGACGCTGTATGGATTGACCCTGCTGAGCTTTGCACTGTATAAGGTAGCAGAGTACTGGAGACTGTTGTCGGGTCTCAAAGGCTTCCATCTTGTCAGCGTTATCATCCAAGACCAAGTTTTATATTTTGGTTTGTATGTGGATTTTTCATTGCAATTCTATGCGACCAAGCCTTATTGTCCATAGTGTCCTATTCTGTTCACTGGCGAGGGTGGGCCCGCTTGCCACTCCCCTTGTCGGTGATATCCTCGAAAGAGTCGGGAGCCCCACTCTTCTTTCCATCCTCGGAAACCATCTTTTGATTAATTTGAAAGAAGCGGGAGAACTGGGAGTCAATGAAGGGACGAATTACAGGACACACAGGACTAGTGATTTCGAGTTTACCTAGTGTAAGCTTTGATTGGATTTATCTACCTTATCTGACTTCCTTTCAGGAGTAGATTTTCTGTGCACGTAGACTGATCAAAACGACCAGTCCACTCACTATCAGGTTTCCGTGTACTGCCATTCGGTGCGAAGAATGTCTCAAAGCTTCGTATAAAAACAATTGTTATTGGCCCTTGAGTTATGCTGGGGGTTGGTCGACTGTTTGATCCATGCAGATCTTGTACTATCCAACATTTATGTTGCTTCCTTCTCTTTTTCTGTTTCTCACTATCTCATTTGTATCTTGAATGTTATGTGTGGCCTCTGTCCACATGGATATCTATTTACACTTGGTGTTTTTATTCAGATTGAATTTTTCGGCGTTAATGTCCCTTTTTGTATCGAACTGTCTATTGAGAAAGTAAAAAATGATCGCGAATTGCTTCTCCTGCCTGAATCATACGAACATTAAGGATCGAATGCTTCATAAGTATGCATATATGAATAGCTTTGGGTATGGTACGAGTCCGTAATCTTTTGGAAAAGGAAGAGAATAACTAGATAGGCATACTTATGAAATGTTCGACGTATTCTATATTTATACGCGTATCACGAAGGAACGACAACATAGAATACAATACATAACCGACCGTCACTCTATCGTTCGTTATAAGCAGCACATAATGAAAAATAGAAAGCGGTATCGCACTGAGTGTGAATGAAAATGAGGATCAGGGGAATGTAGAAGAAAGGCGAGTTCAGCAGAAAATGTCGGTGCGTGTATGCGTATATACGATGCAGAACATTATTTTCCATAAGCGTGGATTGGTAACGCATTTTTCTAGAAAGGAAAGTACGAGAGCGAGGATGAGGACAAAGAACAAAAAGTCATGTGCGAAATGGAGAGAGAGCCCAAGATACCAAGTGATGATGATAGCGACCTCCCAAGGAAAGATAGAAAAGAGAGTTCAAAGGAGAATAAACCTCTAAAGCACAACCAAAGCGCCCACCCAGATGCCCAATACAATCATAAACACACTCATCCATGCCCACTCCGCGGGACCTGCCAGTCGTACTCTCTTTCCATTATTAGCTACTGCGCCAACAGTCTGTGAAGGAGAAGAATCGAAAACAGCCGTGGCTTCAACGAGTCCTGGGGCAGTGGTATAAGCCCTGAGATGTGAGATCTCGAAGTAGGCGTCGTCATAATTAGAGCCGGAGCCAACCACGTTGTCGTTGTACTAATATGACGAATTAACCGGTTAGTAAGACGGGTGTGAAGAGAGGGACGGTTTACTTACACAGATACCCGTTCGGCCCGTATTCGCACACGTTGCGTTGTACACCGCAGGTACACCAGCCCTACACGAGGAAAGCGTCTCAAATCAGTACTGCATTTCACCATGATTGTCCTTCATCACAAAAGAACGCACCAGTCTCCACAAAGTGTAATATCAAGTACGAGCTGCTGACTTGTGAAAAAGTCCTGTATTGTACAGCTGTCGCTTAAATAACTCGCACTCGGCGTACCCCAATCGTCGAGCGATATAGACGAAGTTGATGTTGAGTCAATGATGGACTGTGGAACTTGCGATCGGGGCCAGAACCATATACTGAGAGCAAGATCAATACATTGTTCAAAGCAGGGGAGGGAGGGGTGTGTGTGAATCGCACTCACAAAACGCCTGCAATATCGAACTGTGCCGCAAACACACCTCCACCTCCATCCCGAAAGTCCTCACCAAAGCTCCCATCCTTTGTCTCAGTAACAGTGCATCCTGCACCAGTCGAACAATCACTCGCATTCTCTCCGTCGCTATTCAGACCCGTACCGCCCACATTCCCAGGCCCAAGGCCCGCTGATTGCCCCAATTGATTTGTGACGGGAGTGGTATGCGTACATCCAGGTGTAGTGTGCAGTGCCATTTGGTTCGCGGACATGAGGTTGACAGCTTCGATTATGTCTATCTCACCGTCATTTGGCCAGAGTGGACCTTTCGTCCAGAACGCCGGCCATACCTGCCATTCACGGTACACTCCATCAGTCTGGACTTTTCCGGAAATAAAATGAACGATTAAAAATTCCGAATACTCACCGAACACCCAAAAGGTAAATGCAAAATGTCAATCACCCATAGGCTTCCCAAATCATAAGAATCTGTGCTCGTGATCCGCACAGTATTGCGCTTCTCGTTAACAGGGACAGTGGAGAAATTATCTACTCGGAGAATAGCGTTTCCGGCACCGTTTACATAGGTGAGGCCGTCGTTGGAGGCGTCTTGTCGATCGAGCCACCATACATCGCCTATCCGTGCACATCGGAAAATAAAGTGAATTTGGAAGTACAAGTGGAAATTAGAAAATTGTGAAGGCCTGAAGGACAGGAGCAAGACGTACCAAGAGTCAAGTTATCCCAAGACCCGAAGAAGTCCCATCGGTCAAAGAATGAATCTCCCGCATATTCACGGGCGAGCAGATATGCATGGCATCCCGAGCCCGTGAATACCAAAGCCGCTATCAGCCACGCGAGTGTCCGGTATCTCCACATCTTGAGTTCAAATAAATGAATGGCAGATCCCGACGCAAGGGTCAACAAGCTAAGGAGAGACTAGTACAGCGCAAGGAGAGAATACAGACAGGCCAGGGCGTCTGTTTATAAGACGAACTACAAGTCCAGGCACGCGCCTCGACGCGCCTCGGTTTGAGTAATTTTTGTACACAGCTCCACTCCTAGCAGAAACGATAGGTAAGGAAGCGCGTGGACCACGCAAGCCAGTACAGCCTCAGTTCCAGTCGAGAACGTGGTTCAAATACAAGTTGGAGATTAACGCCAGAGAAAAGGGTGCGCATCCATTCTTCAGTCGCTATTTCGGTCGATAGGAGGTTGAACACAAATTTTTGCGTGATTTGATTTGCTTCAGTCATTTGAGTCAACGCCTCGTGTTTGTTCCGCCGTGTGCTTGCAGTTGGCTTCCTATCCGGCCGCAGTCTATCCGGCCCCTCTAACGTGCATCTCACGTGCGCATGTTGAACTCGTGTTGATGTCGTGTTTCATGTCTCAACGAAGAGCCCGAGGCCAGGCAGATGGGTAGAAACATAGATGGCATAGAAATTGAATAGCTTGGTTTGCCTCCGTTATGACTAAGCGATCTTCACGATCGACACTTCAGAACCCCGGCAAAGTCTGATACCATGGGTCCTTGATCAAAGGATATTCCGTACACGAATTTCCGTTTCGTTGTCTTTTATATAAATATCAATTGTCCAATTCAAAAAGTCCATCATATATACACATCATCCGCACGCAAATAAAAATAAAAGAATAATCAAGAAAACCATCTGGGCCCAGTTGTGAACGAAGAACAATCACTCCTGCAACTACAACTCAAGACGGACAGTCATTAATGTTGAGGTCTCCGTCAGGGCACGCCGGAATTTGCGTCGCTGAGCCTGCATCTGTGGACAGCGATGGGAATGCAGACGTGCATGCTTGTTCGACGTCGTCTTGGCTCGTGCCAGCAGGGAACCTGGGGGACCGTGGACGTGAGTAAACTACTTAGAAAGCACGAGCTCGACTTACACAGCAGCAGATCCAACAGGAGCAATTGGGTCTGGGATGACTTCCGAACAGTCAACAAGTGTGCTGCTATCGAACCCAATGACAGCCATCTTCGCCATCGCTGACTGGAAGTTGCTCATCATAAGTTGTTGATCCGCTTCATTCAAGATTGACATAAGTTATTGTCATACAATGCATCCAAAGCAAGGTAGTACATACCAATCATAGACTGCCATTCACAAGCTGTGCGAGAGTCGCGCGAGAGTACGAAATCTGACTGAAGGCGCATCTCGCCTTCATCGGGGAGAGGCGAGTCCACCTCTGCACCATCGGTATTGTTCACACCGAATGGGATGCCAGTGCCTTTAAGCAAGACTTCCAAAAAGATCTGTGGGTCGAATGTAAACGGTGTCGTATCGAATGGTACAGCCGTATGATTCGGGACGAGTGTATCCGAACGAGCGATACTATGCGACGCAAGCAAATGGATGACCTCTAAGTTGGAGATACCTGCATCGGCCATTCGAGAAAGAATCGAATCTGCGCTATCTTGCGGCAGTGGGACGGTCCCGTCCGAGGCGGGAGCAGTCGCGTTTGCTCTACCTGCAAGGAACTGCAACTTTGGGGCTCCAGGACAGTTTGTAGTTCCCACCGCACCTGCAAACTGGATCAAGTCACCAGCAGTGACGTTATGGGTCTGCAAGAATGGCGCGAGCGCATCCACGCCATCGTCAACACCAGCATTTGCAACAAACGCAAGCTCGGTGCCGGAGAAGAGTATGATGGAGCCGTCAGCACCACCCCCAGAGAGTGCACCAGAAGAGGAAAAGCCGATAGCATCATGGAAGGTAAGTCGCAACGTTTCGTGCACGTCTTCTCCGCAAGTATTGTTGAACAAATTCGCCTGGAGGTCATCTCTGAGCGCGAAGAATGGACAGCACTGGAACGAAAGATAATTAGTTCGTTATCGGGTAGATGTAGAGAGAGTAGGAATGAAGACGTACCGCCTCGTTGGTTGCGGTATTGACCCCATCTGGGCAAGTAACACGTTTGTAGTTAGCAGCATTTACTAGTGCTGCAAGTGCGACGAAAGCGACAGAGAGTTTAGACATTGTCGTGCTTTGTTTCGATGTTCGACAGATATGAAGGGAATCCGCAGCTTAACTGGCGAAAGTACGAACAATCTTTGCCCATTTTATATGTTTCCCCCCCTCTCAAACAAGTTCTCCACAGAAAAGAACAAGACATATCAAGGCATATCCGTCGCTTCATCCGCCATGCTCGTCCAGAACATAATTCGATCGCCTTCCCACAAACATAACCCCGAAAAGCGTGCTTCCAGCCACTGGCATGGCAAGGAAATCAAAGCGATAGCGCAGATTGCCACGCGAATCAATCCTCCGTAGCAGAAGTTTCATTTTGCAGCCCGACTTGGCGACCTAAAGCGCGTCGTGAACGTCATGAAAGAACGCTTTGATCGGCCTCGCCGGTAAGTAAACCTGGCAAAGTGACCGCGGGTGCCGGTCCCGCGAGAAAGAAGCCTGTGTTACGAGAGAATGGACTGCGCATCTTGTGAAACGTAGCGCTAGCCCGACATATCAAATCCCCTGTTGTGTGGGTAGCCCCAAAGCGACGGGTCCGAAGCTGTATACAGCCCTTTTTCGTGCAAAAGCCGATGCAACCATGTAAAATTAAATTACGTGGACCGAATGGCAAGTGAAGCATCGCGTTGCCTAATCGACAACATAGAACAGGCCAAGCATCAAGACAGGATGGAGAATAGTGCGAAAACATCTTTTCGGGGTGATGGATCCAGCTCGGGAAGAAGGAAAATCAAGCATTTGCCGTGAATGTTACCATAGTCGGCAAATGAGATCTTCTCCGTTGCGCAGCAGCTTCAGTTTTGACAATACGTACACTTTCATCGTGTGTTCCAGTGAGAATGTCTGAGAGATCTTTACAAGCGAAACAACCCTGAAGTGCTTTGATCGTCTCATAGACAGCGTGGCCGCCAGTGCAAAGTCAGAGGAGCCTCTTTCTGAAGTCCGACCGCCGCGTGACAGACAAACGACGATGAGAAACAGTCAAGACCCAGCGTGAGAGATAGTGTGAGAGATACATTGGAATTTTAAACGAGTACAAGAGATAGACCACTGAGAAATGTTGACGAAGCCATTGGTGAAATAATGAACTTAGTCGAGAAGGCCTCCGGCTTATTGCCTGTGCAGCGGGCGAACGTGATGTCCAGACTGATGGAACATAAGAGAAATATATGCACACTGCCGCAGGCCAAGGCAGAGATACGGATTAGTGCATGGTCGGCTGCATGTTTGAGGAAGCAACTTTCGAATATGAATTGACAATGACAACGGAGAAGCCATTACGGTCCGTGCAATCATTTGACGGTGAATGTAGTAACGTAGTTGTGCTTCACCAATATGACAATCATTTGGTATCCCCTCCGTCACGTGAAAAGTATTTGTAGTCGTGGGAACTGCTGTACAGTTTTCGTTCATCGTGACACTCAGTCTTGCTCATCGTTATCGTCGTACCCTGTCAAGCTTCCCAAAACTCAAAGGAAAAATGGTCAACATTCCGAAGTGAGTTGTTGTAAACAATGCATTGAGATCATCTTCTAACCGACATTTAAGAACCCGACGGACCTGTGAGTTTGTCTCGATTATAAGCCGGTCATGCTAGTATTGATGCGGAATGCCGCTCGTAGATTGCAAGGGGAAGGCGTGCAGGAAGCACACGTATGTTCCATTGTTCATATGAGCTCATTTCTTGCTCTTAATTCAGTTCATGCCGTATAGCCCCCATAAAGTCACCCAGTACAAGACTGGGAAAGCTTCTCTATTTGCACAGGGCAAGCGCCGTTACGACCGTAAGCAGTCCGGATACGGTGGTCAAACCAAGCCCGTCTTCCACAAGAAGGCAAAGACTACTAAGAAAGTCGTATTGCGCCTTGAGTGCACGGTCTGCAAGTACAAGGCACAACTACCGTTGAAGCGTTGCAAACAGTGCGTATCTCCGTTTTGTCAGAGACTTAAACTGTTGTATCTGACTCAGGTTTTCCTCAGTTTCGAGCTTGGTGGAGACAAGAAGACAAAGGGTGCTGCACTCACATTCGTACGTCTCTATTCACTATTAGGAATAACCCCATGTACTCAAGCATGCAAACCAGTGATCCGTTTCCTTTCTCGCACTCTCCATTATATTCCCGTCGTCCGAAACACTTATGTCATGTATTCCATGCACCAAATAACCAGTATATGCTCGTGGTACACTGTATCACTAACTCTTCGTTTCGCTTGATATATTACCGAGAACTGCCCTCTTCTCTGCAGGATCTCAACATCGGTGTCCTTTTTGACTTTGGTTCCGAATCATGCAGAGTTCATCCTATCGATCAAGTGCATTCTTTTCTTGAGGGCCATCAGGTTCTTCTTGCTCCACAGCCTTCCCTTGTCGCGGTCCTATGATATCCAATCAAGGAATTGTTGCCACGAAGTTAACTGGCTACCCCAACCGGGTGCATTCTCACATGCAGACCCTTGCTGAAGCCCGAAGTCTCGCCTTAGTTCCTATCTACTCCCAATGTCGAGTACCTTGCCATCTTTTTGCGCGTCTCTTGACACCTGTACTAGAGCCGTGAAGATCTTCCTCAAGGACGTTGTCTCGACGCAACTGCGGCATATAACTAAGTTTGTCTAATTTTACAACGAAGAGCGCTTTCAAGGCCTGCCTCCGTTCCTTTCTTGGCCTTACAAACTCCTAATTTTCCGTGCTTCTCGGGTCAGTGCGGGAGTACCCGCGTTCTCTCTTGCTTGCTGGTCGATTGGCGCTCTGGCGCTCGCATAAAGACTGAATGAAAGTGGAGACAAGATATGCCAAGACTCAGAAGCATTCCCGGAATTGCCTCACTTATTTAAGCGCTGGAGGTTGGGATGTTTCAGATTTCTCATCCAACCAACGTTCAAGCTTGAAATCTATCACCGCACAGAACAAGTTGAAGCAGATCATGATGCATGTTGAAAGCTGATTGGTTTCAATTCATTCTACTCATGAACTCCCTATGCTAATGCGGTAGTGCTGTGACTCTTCTCGAAGCTTTTGTGTTGACAGCCCGTGAGTCTATATCACGCCGCGGAACCTAATAACCTTTGGACCGCGCTGGCATGCAAAGGTCTCCTTTTCATTTTTCTTTTCCTGTGCAACATGAAGTCTTCATATAGAGAGCCCTGCCCTGCTATCCACCACGAGGTCCCTTCGACAACTTCCTCCTTGTCAGCTAGCTGATCGCTCTCCAGTACGCGTCTCCTAGCGATGAACTTCGCAAAGTTCGGGATCCATGATCTATCTAACATTTCCGTCCGAGCTACAAGCCCAGAGGTGGCGATCACTTTTGAAAAGAGTGATCAACTTGCCTCGTACTTCGGCATGGCTGCTACGTGCTTGCTGACTTATGACATCAGTATGGTCCTTACGTGAAATCCATTTCACTGTTGGCTAACATGCAGTCCCTACAGTGGCGACGTTTGACAAAGAAGTAAGCCAGTAATTTTCGGGGTTCTTACACTTTATTAACTTGCTCGCCTCCAGATTCATTACTTCTGGGTACGAGTGAATAAACTTGACATCATTGAACCGCATTGACGACCGCAAACTAAACTGATCAGAAATCTACTGGCCTCACTAGATGGGTTTTCTTCCTGGTAAGCTCCAAGGTCAATGACTGGCAAGTGAGAATAAGGAACTCACACCTCTCATCAAGAACCGATACATTGGGTTTTATGCCGCCTTAATTAATACGATATATTTCTTGAACGACAATCGTAAGTATCATCACTTTACACACTCCGAGTGCATTTTGACTTATATCCCTCCTGTATAGTCCCATTCTCTGATCGTCCGGTCGCCGATTCTCGCTTGTGAGTTTCACGTTTCAGCGTTTAATATGTGAAATGGACTATTAACATTCTCATCTCTAATTAATAGCTGTGAGCCTGAAACAATTTGCTGTAATATGCTGTACTGAGTGGAAGTTCCATAGGCGCGTTTGCAGCCTGGACTCACCAGCTTGCAGGTAAGCAGACTGCAGCTTCTCTCGCGAAACGGAACATGGACTCATCGACATCCTAGGATGGATGGGAATTGTCTTGATTGACGGTAAATCCAAACCTTTCAAAGATGGGCATGTCTATTGATCGCGACATAAAGGGATTCTGTTAATGAGAGTATTAGCTCTCTGTCCCGATGGTGAGTAAGCTGGGCCCAACTCTATTGTGTTCTCTAGTTTTGACCATGAAGTTTGGCTTCAAAAGACAAGAAGATCGCTCGGTTCCTAGTAGCTCTCTTCGCAGCAGAGAGTATTGTATATCTAGGTCTTTTACTTCACATTGAAGTTGAATACAGACGTAAGTACCAACTAGAAGCGTTAGCATCCTATCATAAAGGTGACACACCATCCTTCTGTTTCTAGCGGGAATAATTCACGTCCTCGATCGCGTCTACTGTGGACTTGGTGGCCACTTCGAGAAGCAAGAAGCGACGGGCTACTGGTAAGCCGGGAATAATAAGTGCTTGCCCGTGCACGGTCTAATCATATGATTGCTTTGCCAGGGTCGTTCCGCTGTTCTTCGAAATTGTGCTACTCACCGTAGCCATCCGTAAATCAATCACCTACTGGGGCTCCCTCCGAGGACTCGGTAGATTCAAGCTAGCATATATCCTTCTCCGAGATCAGATCATCTATTTCGTCATGTACGTTGAATGCCATCCATCTGCGCTAGAATCCATATTCATCGTCTCGCCAATCCGTACAGTGTAATGGCCTGCAGTGTCGCTAGTATCACCGTCTACTGGATCGACGACTCCAACTTCCAAGCAGTCGTCTCCGGCTTCGCAAACGCCTCACTTCCATGCGTTCTAGGCAGTCACCTGTTGTTCAATTTGAAGGAAGCTGCTGAGAAGGGTTTCAACGGGAGTACTGACCGTGGGTCTACGACCGTCAGTGACGTGCGCTTCTATTGATGAATATTAATGATTTCTCTGGATGATTCATGCTTTGTGTCTCATGGGCTTATGTTTGCTAGCGTATGTATGTATCCTTGCGACTATCGACTAATGCTGTATTGTGAATCAGGTTAATTATAATAATAATATTTGATGATCCATGGGCAAAAAATCATCCTAGCAAGTACTTTCTGCGTTCAATAGCTCGTGTCGACCCAACACGTATTTATTTTAAGCAAGAACGAGCCGAGGGAGCTATAGACTCGACTGATGTCACACCAACTAAGTGTATGCACCACACGGTGAGAACCTACTGTCCTCTCTTATCTGAAATTGACAGCGAACGTGATGGACTGTAGAAGACTAGTCTTTCATTTGACATTCATACTCAAGGCTTGATAGCAATCTTCAGTGCACTTCGACTACGCATCTTGTCCAGCGCTTGTTGGAAATCTTCCAATGCAAATACATCTGTCACCTGGTGCACAGATCAATATGAGTAAGTCTCTGGTGACCTTCATGAATGGCAGATGAACCGTACCATTCCTTTGACGTTGATCTTTCCTGAGTCTAGGTAAGCTACTGCACGCGGGAAGCAGTACGTCTGCGCAAATGAACCAATGATCTACGAGCAAATGTTTATTTCAGACAACCCGTATCGTACATACTTATTATTCACCTTTATCTCGTCGCCGAATATCTTTGCTGGCGACCAATGCACGCGTGCATCATTATCATATACACCATACATCATTAGCACGCCACCTCTTCTGACATAGTTAATTGAGTCGTTCGCAAGTTTCTCTGCGCCGGTGGCTTCAATCTATGTGATAAGACACAAATCAGTCATGAGTCAAGGACCTAGCAACGAGTGTCCACGAGAATATGATGCGTACAACAACATCAAAACCATAGGGGTTCTCCTCCTTTATCTTCTTCCACTGTTCATCAGCAGCCTGTCTATCAAGTTCGATGATCTCATCTGCAGCATTGATGTTCCGTGCTATTCGTGTCTTTGGACCTGCATTCGCCGCAATGACGACTCGTGCCGCACCGTTGAGACGTAAGAGCTGAGCTAGAATGAGGCCAGTGGGCCCCGCACCAAGCAAGAGGATCTCGAGACCGGAAGCTCCAGCAGGTAGCGCTGCCCTTAGTCGATCAAGTCCATGTACAGCGCAGGCTGCAGGCTCGACGAGTGTCGCTTCAATATGAGATAAGTTATGTATTTTATACACCTTGCTCTCGTGGCTGCAGGAAATTTAGAACTTTTTTTCTTTCGAGTTGTCAGTGACAATCAACCACGTACAATGCAATATACTCGGCGAACCCACCATCCATAGTACATCCTTTACTCGCGAAGTTCTCGCACAGAAGGTCCTTTCCACGGCGACAATAGAAACAGAAACCGCACTAATAGCGGAACGATGTTAGATTAGCTCCCTGCTCAGATAGAGTACGAGCGATCTAATAATTACAGATGCGCAGTTGTCTGCGACGCAACTATCGCCAGTTGTGAAGTTCTTCACGTTTTTGCCGACTTCAGCGATAACTCCGACGACCTCATGGCCGGGAACGAGCTAAGTTTCCAAGTAGGAAAATCAGTTACTTGTCCATTTTGTCATCCTTTCCTTACAGGGAACTTTGAAATGAATTCGCCTTCGTGTATGTGTGCGTCGGTTCCGCAGATCCCTAGATCGATCAGTTCACGATTTACTTCCGCGTTTGATCAACGATGGAACCAAACGAACCACAGTAGCTAACTATCAATAATGTATCATTGTGGAGTAAGTGCGATAGTCAATAAAAAAGAAAAATCTTGATGGTACGGTAAAGCTCACCTCTTACAAGTACCTCATCGTCACCAATCCGTGGGATAGGCGCTTCTGCTATCCGGAAGCTTCTTGGCTATAGTACGATGCATTGTGATTTAGATACAGGAAAGAGTCTTGCTTGAGGGCAATTAGATCACCTCATCATAACAAAGTGCTTTCATTATGTTTGGATCGTCAGGAACACAGGGTTGTGCTAGTGCTAGTCAAGACGGAGATAGCGGAGTAAATTGATACTTGATTACCTCATCGATTATTCCCCATTCCGTAAAAACCCATCCGCTTCCGGCCTGGTCAGTTTTACAGACGGACCCAGCCACAGTAGATGATTTCTTGTTCTTCATACATTTAGAACGAATTAGAACGTGTAGCAGAGCGTGCATTAATGCGCATGTGCTTCTTTAAATGTTAGTCTGAGACATAAAATAAAGATTTATTGTTTATCTACTATTTATATCTTAGATCGCTCTCGACCTAAGACAGTTGATTCAGAACAAGCCATCTCCTCGTTCCGGCTCGAGCCAACATATTATGTATGGGCTTTGAGACATACAAGACATATCTATAATAAGGCATGAAGAACGAGAAACAACTCATTGCTTCTTGCATTCTTACCCTACCATCGTCACCCAACCTCCCACATTTACTACCAAACCTCCATCTGCATATTCCGTACAGTACAATGTACACCATCACGTTCAACGAGTCGGTTGTCCTCGTGCCTCTCGAGAACGGGATTCTGCCTTTCCCGCTGAAACGCGACGTCATCGAAACGCTCCCTCCGTTTGGAAGACCAGAGTACGGGTCTGAAGATGAGGGCGAACTAGCCAACCCCCCTCGTTAGTAAGTCCGTGCGAAGGTCTTCCGACGGCCTCAGTGGAGTATTCCGTCGTCGTAGTCACCAGAGCGGAGTCAAGGTCGTCATCCCTGCCAAGGTCAACGACGCGGACGATGTCGACAACAATAACGCGACAATGTGGTTCTCTAGCGCCGACAACTGGCGTCCTGGCTTGGTGCCTCTCGAACAGGCTGTGCGTCATGCAGACATTGTAAGGAGACCCGAGGTATTCGAGCGCGTCTGAAGTTGTTCGCGAAGGGAGGGCGTTTTCTGGAGATGCATATCCAGAGAACATACCGCCCGAACTGAGCTCAACCTTCTGGCGGTCCAATTTCTAAGCATCTTATAAGTTGCTCACCGCCCTGCGTCTAGAACGAGAAGACTCGGATTCAGCGTCACCTGTGGTTGGAGCAGAGAATGAGACGAGTATCTGCGATTCTAGTTGTTACAGTTCACTGACGTTTCTCTACCGATTTGGAGCTGAACTAGTGTCAGCTATCGAACGAAAGGGCATGTCCATCGTGGGCGACGCGGGGCAAGTCGCGCCTGAAACAAGCATCCAAGTACGAGGTGACCGGGAGATCGGGATTCCATCCTCCCTATTTAAATGCGATACCATCGACGCACTCCCTCGGTTTGGCGAGCCAGAGTATGGGTTCGAGGATGAGGGTGAACTAGCCATTCCCTTCGTCAGCGAGTCTGTGCCGAGGCTTACCGACCGCCTCAGTGGAGTCCTCCGTCATCGCGATCACCAGCGCGGAGTCAAGGTCATCCTCAGAGTTCCTGCTTTTCTAGTGGTCGCGTTTCACTAAATGTTCCGTACAGATTTCGAGTTACCTTCCCGCTTATACGCGATACCATCGACGTCCTTCCCCGGAATGGGAAGCCAGAGCACGGATTTGAGAAGGAGGGGGATCTAGCCATTCTCCTCGTAAGCAAGTCTGTGCCGAGGTTTTCCGACTGCCTCAGTGGAGTCTCTCGTCGTCGCGAACCATAGCGCTGGGTCAAGGTCATCTCTCCACTGAGGTCGATAGCGACAATGAATTAACGTGGTTTACCATCCATGGCAACATGGCATCCTGGGTTGCTACCTGTCGGGCAGGCTGCACGTCGTGCAGACATCATAAGGCTTTCGAGCGTTTTTGAGGCTGTTCGGGAAGAGAGGTCGGATGCCTTTTCTGGAAATGTCTCTCCAGAAAACGTTTGCACCCGGACTGAGCTAAGCTATCCGGCGCTTCAGTTCTGCAATATAAGTACCTTCCTTTTACGTTGTTCACTGATTTATTTTGCGCCTAGGACCAGACGATTTGGATTTGGTGTCACCTGTGGTTGGCACGGACACTGAGCCGAGTACTTGCATTTCTAGTTGTTTCAGTCCACTGATTTTCCTCTACAGGTTTGGAGTTCAGTCAGCGTCAACTACCGAACGAGAGAGCTTGGCCATCAGGGGACCAAGTTTCCACATTTCCCGCTTATCCGTGATTCCATCGACGCACCCCCGCGGATCGAAAAGCCAGTGTACGGGTTTGAGGACGAAGACGAACTGGCCACTCTTCTCGCCAGCGAGCCTGTATTCGGGTTTTCCGACCGCGTCGCTGGGACTCGCCGCGATCACTAAGGCAAGAACATCCGGATGCAGCGTTGGTAGCGTTGCCTGTGGTCGGCGCGGATAACATGAGACGAGTGCCCGTGTCTCTACCTGTTACAGTTTGCTGGTGTTCATCTGTGGATTTGGTGTTTGAGCCAGCATCGGCAATCGAACGAGAGAGGGCATCCACCATGGACCCACCATGGACAGATTGAGTCGAAGGCGAGCACCCTAGGACCAGATGAATAATAGACCGGAATTCCGCCCTTTTCACGTAACCGCGGCACCATCGATGTGCTCCTTAGAAAACCAGAGTACGGCTTTGAGGATGAGGGTGAACTCCACTCTCTTCGTCAGCAAGTTCATGCCGAGGTTTTCCGACCGCACCGCCAAAGATTTTCGTCGTCACAGCTGTCAGTAACGAGTCGAGGTCGTCCTTTCTGCCAATAAACGTTTCGGTCAGAACTGAGCTAAGCTGTCCGGCGTTCCTGTTTCGCAGTCTAAGAGTCATAGAAATTGTTCACTGACTCGTCTAGCGCATAGGGCTAGAAGAACCGGATTCGGCGTTGCCTGTGGTTGGCGCAGACACTGAGCTGAGTACCGGTGCCTCTGCTTGTTACAGTTTGCTGATGTTCCTCTGCAGATTTGGCGTCGAGCCAGCGTCGGCTATCGAACGAGAGAGCGTAACCACCATAAGTAGATAGAGTCGAATGCGAGCGCCCGAATACGAGATGAACAGCAGACCAGAATTCCTCCTTCCTCGCTTAAACGCAACACCATCGACGTGCTCCGCCCGATTCAGAAAGCCAGAGCACGGGTTTGATGATGAGGGCGAACTGGCCACTCGTTTTGTCAGCAAGTCTGTACCGAGGTTTTCCAACCGAATCGCCGTCTTTCGCCGTCGCGGCCGTCAGGGCCATGTCAGGGTCGTCCTCTCTGCCAGGAAACGCTTTGGTCCGAACTGAGCTAAGCTGTCTGGCATTTCAGTTTCGCAGACTGAGAGCATTAGAAGTTGTTCACTGACTTGTTCTGCACCTAGGACTAGACGACCTGGATTAAGCCTGTGGATGGCACGGACATTGAGCCGAGTACCCGCGTTTCTACTTGTTTCAGTCCACTGACGTTTCCCTACAGGTTTGGAGTTGAGTCAGCATCAGCCACCAAACGAGAGCTTGGCTTCAAAAGACCAGCTTTTCACCTTTCCCGCTTATATGCGACACCTTAGACGCGCTTCCGCGGTTCAGGAGACCAGAGTACGGGTTTGAGGATGAGAGCGAACTGGCCACTCCTCTCATTAGCAAGCTTGTGCCGAGGTTTTCCGACCGCATCGCCGGAGCCTTTTGTCGCCCTGATCACCAGCGCCCGGTCAAGGTCATCGTCTCTACCAAGGTCAGCGACGACGATAAGCTAACGTGGTTCACTAGCCCCAACGGCTGGCGCCCTGGTCTGCTACCTCTCGAGCAGGCTGCGCATCGTGCTGTTCGTCGAGGGAGAGCGGGCGTCTTTCCCAGAGATGCCTATCCAGGAGACGTTTCGATCCGAACACAGCTAAGCTATCCGGCATTTCAGTTTCTAAGTCTATGGGTCTCAGAAATCTGTTCACTGACTTGTCGTGTACTTAGGACTAGAAGACCCGGATCCCGCGTCCGATGAAATTTGCGCAGACAGCATGAGACGAGTAACCGTGTCTCTATTTGTTACAGTTCACTGATGTTTCTCTACAGATTTGACGTATCCCAGTGCCGCCGCGAGAGGACAACGGGGATCCAAAAAGCGAAGGTGGAGGGCGAGATTGTTGCGGAAGAGGTGTTCTGGCAGTACACAGTTTAGTAGTGTAGTCTCCTCGGCGACAGTGAGACCGTCGGGCTTGGGTGACTTCAAGGCGTCAACAGCAAGACATCAAGGCACCACGTGGTTCAAGACTCAAGACGTGTGCGTCAAGACTGTGAGGCTTCAGAGTCAACGCAGGCCCCCCCCCCCCCGAAGTCCTGAGATTAAGTAAGATTCTAAGACTGGTGTTAAAGGGGGGTTTTTGCCTGCGTTTTCCCCCAAAGTCGTGAGATTAAGTAAGAGTTTAAGTTGTAAGACTGTTGAGACCTGAGCTGTAAGCAGTGAGGTTATTGTTAAGTAACAACTTATGTTGTAAGACAGTCGTCAGTTGAGCCTCTAACAGTCTAAGATGGAAGGGGTGAGATGAAGTAGTAAGAGCCTGGGTCGTAAGAAAGTTGTGAGTGTCTGAGACTCTGAGCTGTAAGTTGGATTTATCATTTAAGTAAGCTGAGAACGTGAGATGTAAGAGGTGAGAATTAAGATTAAGTAAGAGCTATAAGCACGAAGAACGTAGGTTGAGAATAACGATTAAGAGAAGAAAAGCTGAGGATAAGGTTGGACAAGAGATTATGGCACTATAGGACCAGAGGCCTGTATCCAGTCCAGTGATAGTGACAGGAGCTCAGTACAGTCACATCGCGTCCCGTACATGCCAGGCATCCGTTGTACTAATTTGTAGACGTTCAGAATAAAAGTTATGTGTAATTTGATTATATTTATTTCCACTATTGTATAGTACTATCCTGTGGATTGTAAACAATCGCATATATACGGTGAAACTAAAGTGTCACAACAGTTTCTGTTTACAAAAAGGAAAGTCGAAGGATTGAACTCGTGCTTTATATGCAATGGCAACATGCATACCTACGAAATAAGTATTGGCTGGAGAACGAAGACGAAAGCGAATGGGGTGCATAAGCATAATGATACAAGTAAGGGTAAGCTTTCTTTTTAATAAACAAGACAAGACAAGGAATGTTAGATGATGATATATGGAGGTAAGATAGCGAATAGAGAATAGCGAAAGTCGTGTAATGCGGAGAGTAACACTCTAAAAATGCGGGTCAGACTTTATCCAAATGAGTGATGTGGGCGGTCAGCTTGAATGCATTTAATCTTTTCTTCCTCCCTTCGAATCTGGCTCTGGAGCAGGTTCAGGTTTCATGTCACCGTTCGCAGTAGCTGCCGCTACAGACTGCTCTGAGGCTGAATAGGCTGGGAGACTAGCTTCGCTTTCTGTCCGGCTCAAGCCATTCTCGATAGCCACTGCTCGTACAGCACGCGTTGGCGCGGGTGTATGCACACCAGAGTACGGCATAAGCGGTGTCGAGATACCCAAAGCCTCCGGGGCAGGTGTGGCCGGCACAGGAACCGTCTTATCCGCGGAGGCTTCAGGTCCAGGCGTAACGGGACGACTCGTCGCAGGCGTGTTCACCGTTGACCGGTTATGCGCCATATGTGCTTTGATAAGATGACCAGCAGCGAGAGCAGAGAGAAGAGAAAGTTCACCAGCCATGACGGCGGCAGCGATAAGACGAGCTAGACGTTGCGCGTTTGCGCCGGGTTGGGTGGGATGAGCTCCACGAAGACCGAGCATCTCGAGAACAGCCCCCTGTGGTTTGAGGATAGTTCCTCCGCCGACTGTTCCAACCTCAATACAGGGCATAGTGACCGACATGCGAAGATCTGCGTCGTCGTTCGTCGGCTCCATGAGAGTCATACAATTTGAGCTTTCTACATTCTGTGCCGGGTCCTGTCCAGTCGCGAGGAAGACAGCCGTGAGGATGTTTGCCGCATGTGCATTGAAACCACCGATGCTGCCTGCCATCGCACTGCCAATTAAGTTCTTCTTGATATTCAAGTTGCACAAATCCTTGACGGTCGTCTTGAGTACGCTTTGCACAACCTTGCCCGGGATAACAGCCTCTGCAACGACACTCTTTCCTCGCCCTTCAATCCAGTTAATGGCAGCCGGCTTCTTGTCCGTGCAGTAGTTACCCGAAAGCGCGAGAACAAGCATTTGCGGGAACTCTCGGCGCAGAGCTTCCAACGCCGCCTCGGTACCCTTGCTAATCATATTCATACCCATTGCATCGCCAGTGCTCGTCGCAAATCGGACGAAAAGCGTCCGTCCAGCCAACGCACATTTCAGTCCCCTGAGTTTCGCGAACCGGGAAGTGGCTTCGAAAGCCCCACGTATCCGTTCCGCGCCGTCCTCGCTCTCGATCCATGCCTTCGCCTCAGCAGCCTCACGCATGCTCGGGAAGTCAATTGCAGGTCCGCGCGTCATGGCATCCTGGGTAAGTACAGTAGTGACTCCTCCGCCTGCGTTAAGTGCTTTGCAACCTCGCGATGTGGATGCAACGAGAGTGCCTTCTGCTGTGGCCATCGGAATCGGGAAAGCTTCGCCATCAACGTTGAGCGGACCGGCGATTCCGAGCGGGAGAGGCATGTAGCCGACGACATTCTCACAGCAAGCACCAAAAACGCGGTCGTAAGCGTAGTCATTCATCGGCACGTCCGAGTGCTCAAGCGTCTTGGTCTTCGATGCACGAGCTGGAGATCATACGAAATTAGTAGGCATTCTTAGTGTAATTTCAATCCAATGCTTACAGATCAAGGCTCTCCGAATTTTCACTGCCCTAGTTAAGTCACCCAACATCTTCTCGAGTGCGTACGCCTGAATCTTCCCTGCCTGACTGAGCAGAATAACTTCCTCATCATTCAATAGTTTGAGACTCTCCTGCACAGGTCTCGGTCCGTTCTCGAAGATGTCCAAGCACTCCTCATACGAGCGTGTCTCCTCCCTCTCAGGTCTGCTCGAACTGTCACTATCTGACGGCGACGAAACAATCCCGGACACCTGCTCAAGCTTACGATCAACGAGATCCAAAGCAAGCATGTTTGCTTCCGGTCGAATAGGATGTGGCCTGACAAGTCGGGGAGGGGGAATTGCGGTCATTGCAGGCCGAACCTGAGTCTCCGAAACCGGGGCAGGTTCTGGCACAGCGGCTGATGCTACAGGTGTCTTTGGTCGCTCTCCATTGTATGCCCTTGTGTTGGCGACACCTGCGCTAGCATTCGCGATTGCTGCTCTAATTGGTGGAAGATTGCCACCGATGCCAAACACTGGTTTCTTCTTCTGCTCACGCGGACGCTCCATCCTTCGCTCAAACTCATCGCTATCCCCACTGGTTCTTTCTTCTTCAGATTCAGCATCCTTGTCCTCCTTCACGACACCAAGGTTCGCAGCGCTGAATCGCACCCCAGGAACAACACTCGCCAAGCTAGCTGCCAGTGTTTGACCAGCCTCACCGGTTGCAATGCCACGCAGCAGCACTGCATTCAGCGCAAGCGACAGCACGAGTGAGAGGGAAATGGACTTCGACAAGACAGGGTCGCCCACAAGACCGGTCCATGCAGAAAGGAAGGCTTCCCACTGGCCGCCTTGTGCATCCCGTTCCTTCTGTGCTTGTGCAGCAGAGAAGCTCGGAGACGGGTTGGCTTGAGAATGAGCCGAAGACTTCGAACGTGGGGTGACATGAACATAGAGTGGTGGACTAATTTGCACAAGGAGATCGGCGGGATGAGCGTTGACCCAGCCTCCGGTCGAATTCTCGATTGAAGCAGACGTGGAGGGAGCAAGCCAGACTGCCGCAAGACGGTCAAGAGCTCCTGCAACTTGAGGACCGGAGATATCCACCTTCCTCGCTCTACCAAGTACTGGTTCTCCGAAATTCAACGCCCCAGCAGTATTAATACGCGCAAGAGTTGTTGCAGGAGTGAGCGTCGTGCACAGGTTAAGCACATGTAGCGTGACAAACGAAACAATCTGGATAATTTGTTAACATTCATCGCACATGAATTCGAATATAAACTAAACTTACAGTAAGCAGCTTCAGTCTCGAGACAGGGTCTTGCTGGCCTTGCCTCAGTTCCCTTTCTTTCAATTCTTTCTCCCTAGCACGTTTCTCTTCCGTAGTCTGAAGCGAGCTCCGTCTACGAAGTGCACTTGGTGGACGCTGCGCTGGCATGGCAGGCATTGCCACGGGTTCCTGCGCGGCAGACAGACCAACGAGCTTAGACATTGATCCAAGGCTTGGCAAGGAAGGTAGAGACTTGAGTGGTTTGAGTGTTGGGGAACCAAGACGTGATCCCGATCGAGATGGAGCAGCGCTTGCAGCTACGGAAGCAGCTGATGTAGTTGCTCGCCTATGCTTGATCCGCTTGACCTATCACAATTGGAGGGCATGTTAGCATGCAGAGCTTCATCAAGGACATGACAAAAGGCAGAAAGAGAAATGCATGTGATCGATAAGGAAAGTATGACAAAAGATTAGCAAGGCATAGCCCGCATCCGACAGGGGCTCTTCATAATGGAAGAAGCTCCCGAATTAGCTGCTGCTGGATTGGGAATGCAAGAAGAACAGAAGAGCGCTCAGTGATGAGCAGAGACAAGTCGCCGTCACGTGAGGCCAAGAATAGGCAGCCACGTCGCGACACGGCTCCGAGTAACAATAAGGAAAACGAAAATCTTCAAAGCTAACAGGGGCAAGTGGGAAGGGCCTAGAAATGGAAGTGTGCACCAGTGCGATACACAATAGGCACCATGCGCAAATCACCAATGCTCGAGGCAGAAGCGAGAAAGAACCTAAATGCGGGGAAGGGCGGGGGAGCGGAGAAGCCTGGCGAACGAAAAGCATGATGTAGAAGTAGCAGACGCCCGGAACCAGGTATAGATAAAACCCGTGAAACGAAAAATTGAGATGAAACGGAGACGGAAACAGGTGTGTCACGGTCCAACTTGATGATTGATGAATAAAGATAGCGGCACCGGTGTGCCTATGACCGCGTTGTGAATCATATGTATGATTGTGGCGGAATGAATACCCTTGTCAAATCGCCGGTCCGTCGTGTAATGATGGAGTAACGAACGAGGAAGCAAGAAAGCAGGGTAGGAGAAAACGCCCAACGAGAAAACGGTTGGGGAAATTGAAACAAGACATTAACTTACCTCAATCATGACGCCCATAACTGCGACATAGAATGTCACACCGCTAAGGCAGTCCAGGGCCAGGATGATAGCCGCGAAACCACACATCTCACGTAGTCCTCCGACTTTGGAGCTCGCTCCAACCGCTAGAACAAAAATCTCCAGAGCATAGTCCCTGAGAACCGCGTTCCCGACACGGTCAAGCGCCTCAAGCAAAATCTGGTGAGCAGGCTTCATGACAGGTGGCGCAGGCTGGTTACGCGGTCGGCCAGTAGGTGTAAGTGTTCCATCGGAAGGCACAACAGATGATGAGGGGACTGGATTGAAAAGATGCTCGTGGGTAAACACAGCCCGGCCAAGTCGGAGGGGCTTATCGAATCCAACTGTGCAGACAAGGAACGGCAGTGCTTCGGTAAGGAGCACTGGATCCACGGGAATACCAGCATGAAGAGCAACGGGGAGGGCCAGCACAAAGGCCAGCGTGCTACTTGTAAAGATCGCTGTTGCCAGCCAGAAATGCGAACCAAGTGCACGAGCGGAACTAATGAGTCGGAAGAACGTGATATGCATAAGAATGTAACCCGCTAAGACGAGTAAAATGTCGAGCGAGTCTGCAGCCCGGGCGAGCTCAGAGAACCGTGTGACAAGCGCACGGAGGGCGTACGCTGCCCAGCGGCCATGCTGCAAGAGCTCGGGGGCGGTAGGAGTGGTTTCCAAAGTGAATTTCGCTCCATTATCGTGGGGCAGTCCCCGCTTGAGCGATGAAACGAGTGCTTCGCGTGCAGAAGATGAAGGTAGGGCAAGCGTGAGAGTTGCGGAGCGTTCGCCTGTACTGAGGAAATGGATCGCTGCGTGTTCCGACAGACGCGCAGTAGCATTCTGAAGCGCATCCTTGAGCTTAAGGTCACCAAACGTGAGCTCTCCATCTGCATATGACTTCCGCCTTCTAACGTTCACGTCGAGTCCGAAGACAACCTGTTGCAGCTCCAAACGTTCTTCATTGCCATCTGCAGACCAAACGTTCTCGGGGACTGCTGACCATTGTGCATCGCGGAATAACGCATGTGCAGGCCTTAGCGAAGTTGGAATAGCCGGGGAAAGAAAAGTGGATTCTCGAATAGCAGCAAGGACGTGGAAATAAGCAAGAGTGGCTGCAATGAATCCGAGGACAATGGCTTCAATGGGGTTGCGTGCTGCGGCGGAGGCAAGAGGGCGCAGCAAGGCACGCATCTTCGCTGCCTAGTAAGTAAGTGCGTCGACTCGCTGTCTCGAGCGACGACGACAAAAGTTGTGGAGGACGGGGGAAGGAGAGCCGTACGTACTGAGGCGGGGGAGTTTAGCACGAAGACCCGAAAAGTCGCGAAATTATATATAGTAGTCCCGCTAATTATGTCATCTTCCTATTGTCGCCCGTTTTTTCATTTCGTCGGTCCATTCCCCACATAGATGAAAATTCGCCAAAAATTGACAGAAAAATAACAAATGAATCGCACATCGTGACTGCTATCGATCCGAGCCCTCCAATGCATTTATCTTGTTCTCGAGGTGACTGACTCTGGCCGACACGACAATTTTGCTCCCATTGTCCACAAAAGGGAGCGCCAATCATGCAGCGGAAAAGGGAACCCAATCAGATCCATTTCTTCCGGGTTGATGACCTGCTTCAATGTCTGCCCCACTCAAACGGACAATATCAAAGATGGACAGCATTCGAGTCTTAACTCCCGCACATCCCGCACATTCAATACCACTGTAATCCCCACGTCGTCCAGCGAGTCGCCGACATATGAATGGTTATGCATGCACCAGTCTCAGACTGTCTCTTGTCGTGTCTCTGTCAAATTTCAATCAGGAGAACGTATTCGGTATGCTGGTACCGAACACGTATTTCACGCAGAAGCAATTTCGTAGTCCGCAGTCAAAACTCGTTATCGTATCAATTCCAAATTGTCCAAATATTGCAACACCCTCTCCCCAACGTGCGCTCAATGCTCTCCAATCCACTTGGCTAAAACAACACCCTCGGCGGTATTACGACTGTCTTATCAATATCCCCAAATATCTAACTGTCCAATATGCGTCGAACGCTCCATCACTGTTGTGTTTGGGCATGTAAACATAATAATCGACATGCAGAGCATGCCAACCTGCCGAAGGCTCACCAATAGATTCGCCAAAGTACGACACCATTATCGCCAGCGCTACATGCAAAGAACAGTTTGAGCGCCATTTTGGACAGGCACAGAGACACAGCTATCTTGCGGCTGTGGCAAGTTTATTGGGTGATTTGAGTCCACCATCACAATGCACTAGCCGGTTTTTCTCACCATCAATCCGTCTTTATGCTATAACTTAACGGTTTTGCACCTTATTGCGATCCGACTTCCGTAGGTTCGCAATAGAGTAGTATTGATATCACGTCGGGAGTCATTCTAAAGTCCAGACTTCCGCCAGTCATTTGGCGGCGCACCCGCCAAACCACAAGTGTCCGAGCGGTGTCGGAAACTTACATGACTCTACATAACACCACAAGTCTGTCTCGCCATTAGTGCAATAGTGCCGTCGTCCACATTTCGAACAGTCTAATTCGTTAGACTAGTCTCTCCTTTCTATTGCAATAAGTACCCCAACACACACAACCTCGTTCAGTTAGAACTGTATACCCGCACCCGCGAACATACTAATACTTCATGGGGACAATCGAGTATCTATATTTAGTTAGAGCCTCACCGGGATCTTCTAATCCGCCCACGTATAAATAACAAGATAGAGAAGTTGCTCCATATGCGAATATTCTGAATACACGGCACGAGGCATACATGAGTTGCGAGAGAGAGAAATGCCCATCCAAAGTAAGTTTACACCAGTGATCTAATTACTAGCTAGATCTAGTGGATAAAGTGTATACTGCTCACATGAACCGTTCAGCGATATCCATGGCGATTTTGAATGGAATTATCATTGCAGTGGGGAGCATATACCCGCACACCTCCCGTCCTCTCTACGAATTTGATAATTCCACAAATAGTCCACGAAAGCTCAAAGACATTACACGGTCGTGACGTCTCCAGGCCCAGACAGTCTTTAAATATCGCTAGGATGTCGTCAGTTGCATGGTCAATCCATTGTCATACTCCATGATACTGCAACAAACTTCGGAAGCGAATGGAAGAAATGCAACGTACGAGCATGCATCAGCCACGGAAGCGCAGGAAGCGGGTACAAGTGTCAAACATCCTCGAGAGCATCCAGTCCGAGCACCACACCGGAGTCTGCCCTCCGAGGTCTAATTATCCACGTAGCCAGTGCTTGTATTGCAATATCCTCAATTCTCTTTACCCAAGTATATCCTCTAAGCCTTGAACGGATAAAAACCCACTTATCCGATTTCATTCTGCATTCACAATCTCTTGTCTCTCGGAATTAAGTGTCGATCCACATTAATGACCATATAACCGACTTCGACGGGAATACGTCGATACAGTCCGAGACGGGTTAGATGTGGCAGGACAAAGAGTCTTGGGTCGGTAACCCCGATACGAGAATCGATAACGGGACGTGTTTCCATAATCACCGAGTCAGAGCATTGGGCGTTTCAGACAGCCACACAACTATATCGGAGACTGATGTAATGATACGCAAGTATACATGTTCCAGAGACAACCAGAAACGAATTCGCAGTTCGGTGCAGTGCCAGCTCATAGAAACGATTTGATCGCGGTTCGAGAAAGCCAACCCGTCATCTTGGCGAGCAGAGCCCCGGCTTTCAGCGGCGATGATTCAAGAAGACTCAGCTCGGCCGTTTAGCATTCGGCCTCCTTGATTGTCTGTCGGTTGCAATCTTGGCCCGGCCTCGAGTGTTGTTCATCCGCCATGCTCGGCCGTCCGCAGATGATTCTCAAAATTTCACCGCTCCGCCGGCTCCGAAAACGGGCTCGCCGATAATGGTGGAAGTTGAGCATTATACATGTGTTCCTTGTTCAGCGACCTGCTTGAGGCGGTCCGACCGGTCCGAACCACAGGACTCTAAATAAAGAGGATCGTAAGTCAAGACAAAGTTATGGAAAGGGAATGAGTTTGATACTTATAGTAAGTTATACCTTGTCGGATGGCAATACGTATCATCACGCACTTTTGTTTCTTTCGATTCGATTCGAAGGAGCTCTAGACATTCATCATGACATTACATAATCATTGCCTTTTCTGTTCCCAGCTAAGCAACTCCGTCACGCGCACCAACTTCACTCAAAACCATGTCCTCCAAACGAAAATGGGACCAGGCAGGGCCCGACGACGAAGGCTCCCCAGCTTTAAAAGCACAACGTGCAGATGATTCCAAATCAGCCAGTGAAGCAGCAGCAGCCGCTGCTGCCATCGCTGCCAAAATCGCTGCGCAATTCGCCAACGGCGGCGCAGGCGGGGGTAGTACAGGAACGATGCTCGGTCCTCGAGATCCCCATGATGGCGCCTTCACACACGATATCGACATAAACGACATCCGTAATAGATACTTATTGACGAGAGGGTCAACTCAAGAGCAAATTCATAGCGAGACTGGCGCGACTGTCACGACGAAGGGTGTATGGTATCCGGATCGGACGAAGGCGTCGGAAAAGGACCCTCCTCTGTATTTGCATGTGTCTGCAAGCTCGAAAGAGCAGATGGACTCTGCTATTGCGAAGTTAAATGACCTTATGAATGCCGAGTTGGGATCACTCGTTGAGGACAAGAAAGACATGCGAAGAGAAAGGGTAAGAAATTCAGTTGAATGTCATTTTCGATAAGTATGCTCACAATGAAGTATAGAGGAAATGGCCAGAGGAAAAGCTTACTGTCGGGCTTGAGACTTTACGGAACTTCAATGTGCGCGCGAAGGTTGTCGGTCCGTCGGGGATGTTCGTCAAGTACATCCAGCAAGAAACGCAGACCCGTGTACAAATAAAAGGCGTTGGGTCTGGCTTTATTGACCAGGAGACGGGTCGAGAATCTGACGAACCAATGCATATTCACATTACGTATGCTTTTACTCTCTTTTTTATTTATTACTTGTAGTTCATTTTGTATCCAGCGGACCTGATGAAACCCAAGTGCGACGTGCAAAAGTCCTGACGGAGGACCTTCTTGAGGTCGTTCATTCGGAGCACGCAAAAGCAAAAGTTCAGATGCAACAGCAGCAAATGGAACTTCATCAAGCGCAACAAGCATATGCCGCGTACAGCGCTAGCTATACTGTATGTATCGCTCGAATTTCATCTCGGTCGTTTCTTTGCTTGCTGACTTTCATTTTAGGGTTACACACCCCAACCTCCCTCTGCACCCGCCCCGCCTCCTCCTCCAGGAGAAGCGCCTCCACCACCGCCTGGTGCACCCCCTCCGGCACCAGATGGAGCACAACCGCAGCCTCCAGCTCCTGCAGGTTCACCAGTAGGAGCCGCCCCTTCAGCGACCGACCAGGACGCGTATGCGCGGTATTGGTGTGTTTTTCCGTTTGTAAACAAGAACGCTGTTCTCTAAACTGTTATTGTAGGGCTGCGTATGGCTATGATGTCACTTCACCTCAGTTCAAAGAATGGCAAGCTCAGCAGTATGCACAGTACTATAGCCAGGCTGGGTATAGTGGTGCCGCTGGTGCAACAGGTGCATCCCCAACTCCGCCGTCTGCACCGCCTGGAGGTCAGCCTCCGCCGCCGCCACCGCCGAATGAACCGGCACCCCCGCCTCCACAATAGAGGTAGCTTTTTACGGTTTAGTATAGTTTTGGGAAATGTTGTGTATTTACATACTTACTGACATGGGAGTGGCGGAAAGTACCGTTCCTGCCTTTTATAATGCTGTCTGGTTTTTTTCTGGCTTCACCTAAATGTACCTTGAGAGTGAGAGTATGTAAGGATACGTCGCACGCAGTAAGATGGGAATGCTTTCGGATGTATTTGCGATTTGCCTTAGCTATCCTTTGCGTAAGCTGTAGTTTTACCTTTTGCCACTGGTACCTCCGCGAGGACGATGGCCAGCTCGTTCCTCGTTGTCCTCGCTGGTCTGGCAGCTATTATTTACGTTGCACTGTGGTACGTGCAACAAAATGACCGTAAGCTATGCGCTGTGCCACCCGCCGTGGCAAACGTAGCATCCCACCACTGGTCAGACGAAGAAATCAAGGCAGAGTATGCGCGCATACAGGCGAATCCCATAGACATACGCTCCGTCCTGCCACCACGCACAGGTAGGAAATACATTGTCATCGGTGGTGCAGGGTTTCTCGGCGGCTGGCTCGTCGTGCATCTCCTTCAGCGTGGCGAGCATCCGCGTCGGATCCGAGTGCTCGACATCCGCTCTCCGACGCGTCAAGACCTCACTACAGGCGCTGCAAGGCTCGTTGACTTCCGCATCTGTGACATCTCGGACGAAGATGCTGTCCACGCCGCCTTCTCTGCACCATGGCCCGAGTCAAATGAAAACGACGGATCAGAGGATCCTGATGAGATCACCGTCTTTCATACTGCAGCAACTATCCGGTTCTACGAGCGTGTCTGGTCGCTCGTCCCTTTTTCTGCTGCTGTCAACGTTCGCGGAACGCAACATATAATCGACGCAGCTCGTTCTATCGGCGCATCTGTCCTCATTTCGACCTCGTCTGGCTCTATCTCGTTACAGCGCTCACGCTTCTGGTTATGGCCTTGGGAAGAAGCCCCTCCTTATTTCGTACAAATCATAGACGACGATGACAAGCTAATTCCTAAGCATCATGAAAACTTTTTCTCGAATTACGCATATACAAAGAGGCTTGGTGAAGCACTTGTTAGGGGTGCGGACAAACTTCCATCAAAGAGAGGCAAGATTCTCCGAACAGGATCGATTCGACCCGGAAACGGCGTATATGGTCCTGGGGGTGACATCCTCCTCGGCGCTACACTCGTGCGCGAAATCAACCCATCATGGATCGGGACCATCGTGCAGAACTTTGTCTACGTAGAGAATGCATCACTTGCGCATTTGTGTTACGAACAGCGACTTCTCACCCCTCCAAAGCACCTAAGTGATGACATTGGTGGTCAAGCATTCTGCGTAGCAGACGAAGGTCCACCTCCGAGTTACGGCAACGTTTACCATGCGCTCTCTATCCTTTCACACGGACGGGTAACATACCCAACCCTCTCACCAACTCTAATGCTCTTCATCTCACACATAATCGAGTTCATGTACCTCAGTCGTCAATTTCTCCTCTCTCTATCAACCCTACCCACCCCTCTCCACCTTCTTTCATACCTTACATACCTCGTCCCACGACTCCCCGCAGAAGCACTCAACCTCCAACCCTCCCTCTTCGCACTCGTCATGGTACACATGATCTTCTCCGATACGCGCGCACGTTCTCCCTCCATGCTCAACTACAAACCACAATGGACGACCTTACAGGGCGTCTGCACACTTGTTGATTCTTTTGAGCGGAGTGGACGCGCGGAGGAGGCGAGACAGCGTTCGGGAGGTGGGATCGGTCTTGGCCTTGGACTGAGTAAACTAAGAGCTCGTTTGGACCTGGAGAGGTTACTTGGATGGAGAGTGGGTTTGAAGGGGACGAGAGCGGGTTTGAGGAAGGTTGAGAAGACGGCAACTCCACCCGCAAGAGACGTTGACCCGGACCTTGACTTGCAGGTTATGAGTGGCGTACACAGGGATACATGATACGCGAAATTCCTGGCAGGTTCAAGTCTTTTCCCGTGTGAAAGCTGCAAAGTACGAATACACTTTGGAAAACCTGCTGCCATTGTTTTTTTATCCCTTATGTCGGGTTCAATTGTACTTTTCATGTGTTGTTTTCTGACATTGCACTTTCCCGTGGAATCCATAAAATATCAATATGTACGTATAGAACAAAGCAATGTACTTGTGGAGCTGGGGTGTCATTATGGAGAACCTATCAATTAACCATCCTAATTACTTTTAATGCCCCAATCTACTGCTATAAGTATGCACGTCTAATAGCAAGAAATGTCAAGTGATTAAGAAACAAAAGGCCGTTTTCAATTTACTGCCTGATTAAATGCCTATAAGAACTCCACTCCAATACCAAGTTGGAACCCACGCCTATGCGCATCCGTTTTGTTCGCAACGAGGGGGACGCCGAAGTTGACCTCGACGCGGACAAGATCGAGGCGATAGAGTAAGCCCACTCCGGCAGAGACACAGGGCTTTGAGATGCTATCGCGGACGTTGTCTGTTAATGACCGGTCTATGGATAACACAACATTCAATAACCAATATCTCTCAATTGTTAATCGAAGAACGAGAGAAGGAAGTATCCATTTGGATAAGAAGGGACGATTGGAAGGAAAAGGCTCACTTACCTCGATTAAGAGTGTCAAGTCTCCCAGCATTTACAAACACATGTGTCTTCACAGGCCATTGTGGTCTTCTCGGCAAATCCGAGATAACACTGAGCCCAACGGCCCAGAACAAGTCACCACCAAGTGCGTTCGACCCGTCTCGAGGACCCAAGCCACTCTGTTTGAACATTCTCACATCGAGAGGTCCACCAAGTTGAAACCGGTCGTTGAAGCGCGGGGGGCTGGCAGGATCGAGGCTGTACAAGCATCCTGCTCGACCTGAGAGAGATATCGAGGAGTGAGGGAATAGGCGCCGCGCGACCTGAAAAGAGGCTTGTGATTTGAGGAACGCGGTATCGCCACCGAGCCCAGCCAGTTCCTGAATTGCAGATAATCAGCTATTGAAACGGCCATTGTGAAAGAGTATGGCGAATTACATTATAGGTACGGAAATACCCTCCACGGGATGGAATAGCTTTATCGTCGCGCGAATCATAACTCCAAGTATGCGATAGAGAAGACTTGACAGAATGCCCAGCGGCTTCCCGAATACTCAGCGACGCAGATTCAGTTAGCGCGTGAATATGCCGCAGCGCAGCTTCGTATGAAACCTCGTTTGTTGTATGCCGATTGATAGACTAAAAATACGAATTAATTTAATTTTCGTTTTAATGTAGTCAGAGGCTGACCTAGCTCACTTTAATGGCAGCACGAACGCCGCGGATCCCTTCAACGCAGCTTGCATATGCAGTCAAATCTTTCTCGATCCCGAACACGGATAATTCGCCGCGTGTACGCAAGCTGGGTGTAAGAGGGGCAGAAATCGAGACATGTCCCGCGAGACGTGTTCGCAGACCAGATGAAAGTGTCGTCTCCAGAATCTCCGCACCGCCAAATGCATTCCGTATACGTCCCTGCACACTCACGGAGCCTTCTTGATCTCCAATCTCCGTTGCTGTTTTGAGAAAATATTTGCCCTTTGGACGTGTATGCAAAACTAGTTCGAGGTCACCCGGTCCAGCGAGTTCACCCCTGGATTGCTCGAGCCGTGGAACGACGATAGAAAATACATCTGACTCGAGAAGTTTATTACTTATGCGTTTTGATACGCCGAGGACATCGTTGAGCGTCGAGGCGTCTGTGCGGACGTCTGAAAGGTGGGGCTCGATGAGCCAGTGGAGGAAAGACGGGCGTGTCTTCCCGGCACCTTCAACGCGCACCGAGGCTATCCGCATGCGTGCATCCAAATTATCATCTACCTTGAAAAAAAAATCAATTCACACACTCCATCTAATTGTAGTACTAGTAGGATCGCAACGTACCAGCTCACCGAGCCGCAGAAGGGCAGACTCATATTCACCACGTAACTTGCGCCCAATACGCGCCTCCTGCCAAGTTCTCAGTTTTTCAAGGTCTGCTGCGTCGGGCTCGCGGTCACGCGGGGCCGAGGTGTCTTGGAGAGGAGTGACGATTCGTTCCGCGAGCGGCACCCGTTCGGTGTCATCAGAGCTCATCGTCAACGGAGCACTCAAAGCTCAGTGCAGACGGCGAGGCAGAGAGCTGACTTGTAGTTCAGGATGACGAGACGCGGATCACGGGACTCGATAACCACGACGCGTCTTGTGAGTCTGACTGCACGTATCTCGCAATGCTCATAGTTAGTTCTCCTTTTCTTCCGTTCAACTTCGAGCATCACAAAATGAAAGCAGGTGGTACATAAAATGACATGGAATTTCCGACACATGTTTTACACAGCACAGATACGTGCAAGTCCAGATATACAGACACGCAGGTCAACGAGACCCTCAATTGAACTAAAACCCTTCCCACCACTTCTGTTGTGTCAACTTGCCACTACTTCTGTTGTGTCAACTTGACAACGTTCAAGCTAAACGGCGGCGCAGTAAGAGTAAGGTCTCTGCGTCCATTAAAGTTCGACGTCTTCGGTACGACCGTGTTCGGAGCCGCAGGTGTATTACTATCGTTTTGACCGCCGGAAAGTACTGTCAAAGTTGCCTCTTGCGCAACGTTGAACGGAAGAGAGAAGTTTACGTTCGCACTGTCTGACCCGGCATTTGCGACCTTGATGAAAACAGTTGACGTGTCGACATCGCGTGTTATACTCCAATGCACCGTCCCTCCGTTCTGAGGAAGCGTACTCGGAAGGTATTCGGTACCCTTAGACAGGCCGAAAAGCTACACAGGGGTGACATGAGAAGAAGGAAACACAACAAGTATCCTGCAACACTGAACATACCTGTTGAACGTAATAACTAGTCGAGCGGACGACGTTCGCAGCACTGCAAGAAAGAGGAGATTCATAAGAAATTAAGAATGTCCTTTAATCAGGATAGAACTAGACTCACTCAAAGCTGATCAGATCCGGGGTCTTGGAACCTCTTTAGAACATTGCAGTCTCGCAGTCTATTAGATTTCTTACCCATTGGAAATTATTAATGTTCTAAAGTCCGCAATGAGAACCAAAAACGTATTCGCAAGTACTAGAGGCTGAGGATCACTCGACTCACCTGAAGGACGGGTGCGTATGACGCAGCAAAAACGATGTCGGCGTTCCGTTCAAGGCCAGTCATAAATGCGGCTTCGCCGGCTGAACCTATTTCAAACCAAGCATATGTCAGTGTTAAACCTGCACTTTACCGGCACAACAGTAGCAATTTGAGGACGAACGAACCAGACATTACTGGGAATGTGAAACGTCCATCGGCAGGTGTTCCAAAGATATCATTCGGGTTTGATGATATAGAGGCGTATTCACCCTACGGATGCTTGGAAATTAGCTAGCCGACCGGCGAAGAGAAATCCGAAGAGCGCCACCTCAAAGTATTTCGTTCCATTGCGCTAAGGAATCTTAGTACAGTGCATCTAAGGTAATGTTTAAGACACGTACTTCAAAGCCATCGTAAATAAAGGCGTTTTGGTAGAACCAAGCTTAATGACCGCTATTAATTTTCATATGCGAAACAAAATAAGAAGGACGCACTAGGTGTCTGATAGACATGTATGTCGTAAAGTTCCGAGTTCGGAGTCAGAACAGGGTCGAATGTATCCGTCGTTGCAAGGAACTCTGTACGGAAATGACTAGGCACGGTTCATTTGCGTAAATCAGCGACTCTGGTACGTACGAATATCCGGAAAGGCTGCACTGAGGTTTCCAACGAAATCGGGCCAACGATATGTGGCGTATGTATCGGCTGCAAAGAAGTCCTCATTCCCGATCTCGACCCATTTAAGCGCATAGGGTTCCGGATGACCAAGCGATGCACGTAAGGCAGCTTAGAAACACTTAGAAGGTTCAAAGACATTTGTACTCTAACTAGGCTTGCTTACCTGCGTCACTCTTGGCCGGGTCGCCAACTACGAAATTAATCTAACGAATCATATTAATCTGAAAGCATATCTCGCAGCCGACTTGCTCGACTAACCTGGTCGATCGCAGCTTGTATGTATGGAGCAAGGTCATCCTCGGCCACGGTTCCCCCGAATGAAAAGCCTAATAGTAAAAGGCAGTACATTAAGTCGCAAGGGGTCATTAAGGAGAGCGAAGAAACCGGACCGGCCCAGACAGCCATAATTGACTGCATTCCCATATCCTCGATGAAGTCGAGATACTCTTTGAGACCAAGCCCACTTGAAATATAACGCAATTCAGCTCAACCCCCAACTGACCTTGTAAAAAGTTGCTTACTCGGTGTTGATGTAGCCCCAGTCACCTAACCGACCTGGTCGATTGGCGAGCGGTCCAACAGTGTTATTCCAGATCCATCGACCGTCAATGGTTTGTCCCTTCAAAGAATTCAGGTCCCTAAACCCAGTAACATTAAAAACAATCGTACCTCCTACTCAAGTCGTCAGCAAACGGTATCGCAGATGACGAAGAAGAATAGCTCTCACAAGGTTGTTTCCGCCGGGGAATCGGAAGAATGCCGGCTTCATGTCTGCAAGCGTCTCACAGATGAATCCAAATTAGCTCGAGCCCACACAATGGGAATGGAAGATGCTCGGAATAACCTACTTCGGCAAGATCAATTCGTATTCCGTTTGGCCTGCCCTTGAAAGTGGGTGGGAAAAGGGAAAACAATGAGAAAAAGATGGTTTCTCCCGCAGCAGACTCTCCATCCACAGTGATAGTGAAGGAGTTATTAGTGTCCCGTGCACTAGTCGTTGGCTTGAGTGTCACGAAAAATTCCGTCCAATCCGTTGCGCTGGACCCCGAGACATCCTGAGACGAAGAGGCGAGTACGCTGCCATCCGAGGCGACAAGGGATGCCGTAAGGCTACCTGTAAAAGTAGATCCTTCCGCAAATTTGAAGTTGACTGATGCGTTGTACGTCCACGACTCATTGACGTTTATACCTATTTACCAGCGAAAACATGGTAAGAAACTTAGATAGAGGGTAACTTCCACCGGATGTAGTTGTACCGAAATAACCGGAATTCGCGACCCCGACGCGTCCGGAGCTGCCTGAAGGGATCTGGACCTGCAGGGAGTTCGGAAGCGCGGAGGACAGCGGAGTCGTTGAATCAATAACTTCAATTTGTGCACCATTAACCGCGGACCAAGCGTTGAGGGAGTCAGCAGAACCTACAGAATGATACATGTAAGTCACGAAACGTGTCAGCCAACGTGTAGGCCCAACGTACCCGGCGTGACCTGTTGAAATGCCCGGTTTTGTAGGACTAGTCAATCGTGAGAGAGAGTGGGTACTAAACAACAGTTATTATATCGTACGTTCTGCATAAATGCCCCCATCACCACTCTGAAACTCTGTCAATCCCAGTTGTATCACCGTGAATCAGCTCATCCTTACATGCTATAGTGATTTCCATGAGCGATGCGTTGGAAAGATGCAGTTGGAGAGTCAACTCACACTAATATCCTTTACCATACGTAAATGCAATTCAGCACTGCTCGAACAGCTTGAACAACGGGAACACCCTTACTTCAAACATTACCCCAACTAACAGTCTTCGTCAACGGCAGAACGACAGCCACAGTAGTAGTTTCACTCACATAACGTCTCTGGTATGGCATGACTGGGCGTGCCGTTGACTACAACAGAGAAGTCCGCGGCACGGACCGTAGTAAGGAGGATGCACAGTAGACCGACAGTGGAGGGATGCATATCTTGACTCTTGCCTCAAGAGAACAGTTACCGCTACATTTCTTGAAGTTGAATTATTTATGCTCTGGCTGAAGCGCTGACGGGCCGCGACGTCACCGTGAACGACATGGTCAGTCCGTGAAAGAAGTAAAACATAAATTGAGCACTGGGCATGTGCTCGCATTGAAGAAGCATACTAGCTCTCGGTTGCGGAAGAATAGTCCCGTGACCGATGGACAGAACGATGACGGGACCAAAGGTCAGGCTGGTCAGCAAGGACTTTGGGTCCTGGGGATCCATAGACCGCTTATGTGGTTCTCATTCTTAACCTTTAGCCCTACGAGGGAAGTCCTTGGTAGACATGACGCATTGACTGGCCAGCAAAGCGCGGCCGAATTACACGCACATGGAGCATTCTGCGGGTACATTCGCAATTTACTCGCAAAAGAGGAGAAAGATCTCGCAGGCTGCGTAGCCGAGTCTGTATATATCGTGTGGTCAGTGTGGAGCCGGTCCGTCGAAGGAAGCCACGAAGTTGTGATCTTGCGAGTCTACTCGCCGAAAGTCGGCTGAGAGGAATGGGCGGGGACACTTGCAAATATGCCAAGGTCAAGAAAGCTGGTGACTGATTCTGTGTTGGTCTATCGTTGTGCTACAGTGCAAGTGTCGGTCAAGTAAGCTAATCGAAGCTGTAATAAAGAATGGATGATAAGCCTTCCAGTGTTCCAACTTCCAAAAAGGAGAGGCAGAGGACTGATGGGTCGCGCGACTCGCGGGCGCTCCCTGCAACTACGCTAACCTTGCATTTTTGAAGATTGCAGTAAAAATGCAATACTTCCCTTGCTGTCCATAATTACAGTATACCCTATATCATGTGACAAGGCTCGATTCACCGTTCAAGTACTGTCAAGGCGCCTATGTAACAAAGTGAAATGTACCAGCTTCTTTATTTATGGAGCTTCATTTAGGTACTGTACCAACTTAGGACTCTGCACAAAAGTGTAATGTAGTCAATCTGACACACTCAGGCCGTGCAACTGACAACTTGTTTGCTTATACACAGTGTGTCTGGAATACATACAACAAAGGGGTTGTATATAAAAAGTATCAAGCAAGAGCAAACATGTATTCCGATTATGTCATTTTTACCAACATTGCAAAATTATAACAGGACTAGAACCAGAATTTCTGTGTACTAGAAGTTGCTGTCAGTTCCTTTACATCTAATGAGACTTCCACTATTGTAGTTTAGTCAAGGAGAATAGGGAAAACAACAGTGGATATGGAAGAAAAGTGACAGGCATGTATATAATCTTGTACTTTTGTCAGTATAGTTTTGACAAACAGGACTGGTAAGTTTGCAAACAGCTCTTTTGGTCACCATCATTATTAATTATGGCTCACTGATGGTGATTGATACCACAGTGTACAGTCAATGTTTCTATCTAGTCACCGCTAATTCTCACTTGTAGTACTTTACTGTAGACAACAAGCATGCATTTACAGTAGTTGCAAATACATGCAGGCTGTGGAGCTACTATATATTACGAAAGCAAATACACATCACCTTACCATGCCCCAGTAATGCCTCATGTGGGTTTTGCATTATTGTATGTGAAGGGAAAAGTATGCAATTCATTTACTTTGTATTGTTTTTGAATATAAAAGACGTGGAAAACTTGCCAGGTTCCTGATGCACATTAGACCCAGTTCTTTGGAGAGAAATCACTATGCTGCTGGATGAAGCAATAGTGACACTACTAGCCCATGACCCTTATGCACTTTACAAAGCGTTAGAAATTGATACTTCCAGCTGCCAACTGGCATCACAAGATGATATCAAGAAGGCGTACAGAAAACAGGTTTGTAATCTTGCTAAAAGCCAATGCAAGATGCTTACAGTTTAGCTATGATCCTGTAGGCCTTAAAGTGGCACCCAGATAAAAATAAAGGTGACCCAGTAGCAGCCGAAAAGTTTAAAGAGGTATTGCTAGTTCTACATCTCAAGAATAGCATTCAGATACTCTTTTCCTTGCAGGTCACACAAGCGTATCAGAACTTATCAGATGAAGAAAAGCGTCAGGAAGTGGACATGTGGGTTGGCCGCGAAAAGTTGAAGCAAGACATTGAAAGAATGGAACGAGAAAAAAGAGAAAAAGAAAAGCTAAAGCGAGAAAAGAAGGAGCAAGAAAGAAGAGAAAAGAAGCTGAAGCAGGAAAAGGAGGAGCAAGAAAGAAGAGAAAAGAAGCTGAAGCAGGAAAAGGAGGAGCAAGAAAGAAGAGAAAAGAAGCTGAAGCAGGAAAAGGAGGAGCAAGAAAGAAGAGAAAAGAAGCTGAAGCGGGAAAAGGAGGAGCGAGAAAGAAGAGAAGAAAAAGAAAAGCTGAGACAAGGAACGGGCAGAGCAGGTTTGATCTTTTGCTGCATCCCGTTTCCCACGCCATTATGTCCTTACAAAGTATGTATTCTTGCAGCACCTTCGGTTAGTGCAAGTAATGCTCGGTTCGGTGAGCATATTTATTGGACATCGCCATCATAGACTGTTTTTATAACGACAACAAAAAAATCTAGCGACTGGTTTCGATGGGCATCCTCCTTTAGATGATCGTAAGTAAACGCTATGATCATTGGAAGCATATACATGATCTATATTTCATACAGGGGCCGAGGCAGCCGATTTCTTCGCAACTTCTCGGGGCCAGTTCACCAGCTCACCGGATTTTATTGAAACGTATGTGTACAACTACGATCTACTTTTCAAATTAATCAGTATCTCATCATTGTGCGACGTAGTTCTGGTCATGGGAAATCGAAACCAGCTGAACGCGAACGTGAGTTGTCATACAAATCTCTTTCTCGACATGCACCATTTTACTTAACAAATAAACAAAACACTAGATCATAGGCCTCATAAACAAAGTTAGTTTGTTTGATAGAATCCTCAGTTTTTGTGGTTAGATCACTGACCCGCGAAACTCAGATCACGGGAGAAGCCATCATCATTCAAGTTCAGACGATTCATATGATGCGCGCAAACACGATGAAAAGAAGTTTTATGGCCAGGGTACGTCTCTTCCCCCTTTCTCGTAAGTAAGGCAGACTTTCGGTTACCTTATAATAAATCCACAGGATCTAGCAGAGGCAATGGTGAAAGATCGAAACACAGTAAAGAAATACCGACTGGAAGTCCTGGTGAGTCCTTTTATCACTAATTTATAAATGGCTCCTGGCTCAAAACGGTGTTGGATCAGGCATATCAGTTAGCAAGAGTCACCGTGAAAGAGAGAGACCCAGCACCGGATCTTGTGAGTCGATCATGATCGCTTCAGGTCCTATGTATGTAAACAAGGACAAACTTATACTGTAAACGATAGATCCTGCAGGCTACGGACTTAAAGAATCTGCGACATTCCATGGCCAATCTTCCGCAAAGTTGCCGAGAAAGGCAAGAGCATCTACATATGACGACTACAAAACCAAGCAAGCAGCAAGACCATCACAGCCGCCGCCGTCGCCTCCGCCGTTCGATTTTAGCGAGGCAAGGCGTAGCGCAAGGCCATATGGTGGCCCTGGCAAGTCCTTTTGTCTCTCTGTCTCATAGCAATCCTTGGCTTATCTGGTTATTTTATTAGACATATCAGGTGTCAAGAGCAGGAGTCACTTTGAAGGGGCAGAAACGAGTCGTAACGCTGGACCCTGTAAGTCGATCAGAGTAGCTTTACAAACTGTCTATGTTAATAGGAGATGATGATATTGCGAATGACAGATCCTCAAGACAGGTCTTTTACACTACCTCACCGACCTCCTGAAAGGATGCAGGGCATACCAAGAGCAGCAACGCACGACGTATATGGCACAACCGGAGCAGCAGGTCCATTGCCACAAGATTTTAGCATGCCGAGATACAGTCCAATGAACACTCGTGAGTCCGTCTCAGTCTTTCCCGAATAGAGTAAACAACAAAATTTAAATGTATTTGTAGAACGACTGCTCGAACCGCCTCATCGTGAGCATCGCAATATGAATGTACCCGCACATACCTACTATGAGGTAACAGATAAAACATATTGGACATACTTAGGATGTACGTTAGAGCCGAAATACTCTATTGGCATGTTTCAAAGCCGAGGAACAAAACCAATGCCAGTTAGAACACAGCTTCGAAATTTAGTCATAGACAAGCCGTTCACAAACTTGCATTTTTTGTTTGGCAAGAGAAAGGCTGATAGGCCTGTAGATTATGAAGGCAAAGAAGGAGACATGCTTTGCCTAATTTCAAATGGTATGCCCTTTCCTTGCCTGCCTCAAGCTCCAAACGATACAGTTGTTGTTGTGAGTAACATCTCCTTACTGTATAACCCTTTTTACACTCTGAACTCACTCAATTCAAGCATTTCGACCCAAAATTTTATGATCTTGCCTTCTTCCATTACAATGATCCAGAGACTGTTGCTTGGATAAAGTATGGAATACCGCCTAACTGTTTTGACATTAGAGAATCCCAATACATTTACTGTCGGGGTGTAAGGGTGCGTTAAATAGCAGATCATTACTCCTTGTATTTGCTACAAGGAGCTAGTGATGACGTGGAATAGAATTGATAGTTGCTAAAGCTTATGTTGATCTTGGACACAATGTTAAATTTGAATGCCATTTATTTATTAGCAATCCTTGGAATACTGAACCAACTTTGGCGGCTTTACACAGCACAAAACATATGGACTGTTCACTTGCACCTTGTATACATGCAAACTCATGGCTGCATCTAAACAAGTATATTACAGTTGCTTACATGCATATGGAAGATGTGATCGTTGTTATCGTTGACCAGCCTGCGATGGAATATGAGCGGACAAAGACATTCTATCTTGTCGGAGCTAGGCTAACGTGGACGCCTGCCTAGACCACCAGTTCCTCCCGAGTTCGTACCTTCAGCGCCGTCATCGCTTCTGCCAATACTATTAGTACCAATTTCAGATGACCGCGTCTGTTGTGCCACGGAAACCGAGCCCGAGGTTGAAGCAATGTTCGGAGGAGCTATGCGCCTTGTTGAATTGGGCTGGAACTGGAAAGCTGGACTAAGGCGTGAGGTGAAACCCTGTCCTGGGTCAAACGGCAGGGCACGGGAAGACAAGTTCGAGGAAGCATTGCTACTTAGATTGGTGCTCAAATTGGATGGAGCGGAAGGAAGTTTAGAGTGATTCTGTCGACAGGCTGCAGCGGGGGTAGAATTCACCATTGCCATCGATGAGCTGCTCTGTTGAATCACTCCTGGAGGTCGGCTGGATGGAAATTGCTGTCCGACGGATGGTGCACTCAGGTCAAAACTGACTGGTCCATTATCAATCACCTCAAACGCTCCAGCATCACGTGCGACAAGCTCCACCTCTCTGATTAACTTTGCAAGTTGGTCTTCCAGCTTTGGCAAAGTATCACCAGAGAGCTTTGCTTTCTTCGCTTGCAACTTCTCCAACCGACCCGTCAACGCCGACAGCTCATTTCGCAATGCTTCCGTGCGAGTACGGTCAGAACGTAGCGCTTCTTCTGCTTCCTCCTGCGCACGCGCCGCCTCCGCCTTTACATTCGCGTGTTTCTGCGCCACTTCATCAGCCAGGGCACGTATTGCGGGGAGCGACGACTCGATTTCGCAAGCAGATTCTTCTGCATCTCGTGCGGATGCTGCAGCCTGCTTTGATGCTTCCTGTAAAGCGCGTGTCTTCTGTCGTCCGCGAAATTCCGCGGATGCATGCTTTTCTGCAGCCCGTTTGAGCATCTCAATCTCGTTCCGCTTTGCGGCATCGGCCTTGTGTGCTTCCTTTCGCGCAGCTTTCAGTTGCCCTGCTAGACCATCACGTTCAGCATTCAGTTGACTTAATTGAGCTCGTAGCTGAGACGCGTATTCGTCCTGAGTGATTGTGCGTTGGTGAGGAGTAATAGCGGAGTTAGATGATGACGATGATGGAATATTGGACGCAGCAGTCATCGCTGAGGAGGAAGAGTCTGTTGAAATGTTCGCAGAATCGTCAAATCCTGGTTGACCCGCTATAATGATATGATAATGAGCTTAACAGAAATGTACAATTGGTAAGTCAGGTAGAGATAAGTTCCGCACGTTGGGGTTGAGTGACCATCCGACTGTGTAAAACCTCCTCTCCACCATCTCCAAAAAGAATCCCTATCTCAACATCATACTGCCTCCCGGGCATGAGTCCATATAGCACCAAAACGGCCTCATCACCCTTCTCATCCATGCGCATCAGTACTCGCTTCCATGCAGCACCATTTACGTTCACAGAGAGACCCCGTCCCAATGCGTCGGACACCAACGATATTTTCGACATCCCCAGTCGAGTGGCTACGACTGAAGTTCCCTCTCCTTCTTCGTCATCGGAGTCAGGTACAGAGGAAATGCCAAGTGAAGCAAGGCTAGCGTCAACACCATCTCGAGCACATGTCGACGAAAGGACGAATGTAGTTGATACGGATGTTATTTCTCTGACAGTGAGGAGAAAGCGAGGCGACCATGGGCGAACTGTATGCCATTGTGATTGGGCAGAAACATCTGGCATCGTCCTCAGCACTGTTCCTTGCGCCGTCGTGCCGGTGGTTTGCCAGTAGTAAGTGAGCCAACAGTGCAGTGAGACCTCCTGTCCACTGGACAGGTCACGTGTATGCTTGCACGTGCAGAACAGCATCACCCAAAAAAATGAACATTTTATATATTTTTTAATTCTCTTCTTGAAACTGCAACGCGACACGTACAGATCACGTATGTAGCATAAATTACTCATCTTTAATGCCGCCTATATGGCCATCCGCTACGCCGCATGTTTATGAGCGTATAAGTCTCTGTCACACCAGGAGCTTCTTTTAAACGAAGAACATACGCGTACTAATCCGTCCTGGGCATGTTCTAAGTACCGAAAAGATATCCATGACGGCACCACATGGTCAATGACCAGTACTGTACGTAGGAACTAAGGAAGGTGCTGGTGCCGAAGTTCTTCGGAGACAGAGTTCACAATCACTGGATCAGTGTTTCAGCTAGAAGAAGGTTGGACGGGAACTATGACAGCACCGGCGGTGCTGATCAAACAGCTAGTCGGAGAGTAAGGAGCAATTGAGCTACTATCATCAGGACTGGACACATCTGTGATACGTTGTGCTGTACGGCATCCGATGGGCAGATAGGAACGTAAAGGGTGTGGAGAGGTATGGGCATACATCATCCAGGCTCCGATCATACCTAATCGTGGGTCGGTCCGCTTGCACAGATGGAACGTGAAAACACAACAGACCCAAGTGAGTTGATTGAGCGCGTATCAACCAGGGCAGATGATGAAGTAATTACAATATCGCTGAGCATCTATAGACGAGACACAAGATATATTTGGACTGACGAGGTAGAGACAGATTGCTGGTGATGTGAAGATGGATGGCAGCCGGACGCATGCGCCACGAGTATCGGACCTCACTTGCCCAAACTCACGGATTGACGGAAGCAATAACAAGGGTGCATAACCTTTTTACTGTAATTTACTCGCTATATCTCTCTTTGAGAACAATTGCAGGCCCATGGGCTGTGAAGATAAGATGCATCCTGGTTACCGTGGACAATAAGTCGCGGATAATAAACACAGGCCGTGGGATTGTGACGCTCAGCCATTTGTCATGTTGTTGCTCACTATTTGGCTAACCGACATTGCAGTCCGACACAAGTCGACTGCGAGCACATTCCAAGGACATCATAAAGGGAGGTCAAAAGGGGCAGCGGCGCATGCGGGATGAGAAGCGGGCCGCAACAACAAAGAACAGCATAGACAGATGAATGGACCGGCCGAAATGGGAGAAGGACAAAGAATAGCGGCTCGTTGTATGCAGCCTCCTGCCAAATATGGACATCCTTAAACAATAAGGCGCACCAACAAAAGCTCGGCACTCTCCTACTGCCAGTGCTAAGTACTATATAACAAACAACAATGTGCCCGCCTCCGTCCCTTTCTGCCCGCATTTGCTCCTTCGCCCTCGAGCATTCAGCTCATCACATCATCCATGATGGCTTATGGTCAGTACTACAGTAACAGCACTCTCGCAGTGGTATTCATGTCTGACCGCTCTATGCTCATTGCCCTGTAGTCGCTCATCCCTACGCCGCTGCATCCGCGAGCAGTAGCACAACCGCATCCACGATTACACGCCACAAGCGACCCACAATAACGACGCCATCCATTTCTCCAAGCTCCTTTCTGGATGCGACCTCACCCACTCGCTCTCCATCGCCGATCGTCTTTGCTCGTGCCAGCGTCGTTTTTCCACACCCCTCTGCTTCCACATGCGGCAATCATCCCGAATTCGCAACTGCACGGGAAAAGGAGAAAGAAAAGAGAGACCGAAGACGAGGTCTTATGGCAAAGGAACGCGTTGTACACGCAGGTCTAGACGCCTTGCTACGCGCACCAGAGGCTGCTCCACGCAGTGCCCCGAAGCCGCGTGCTCCACACTTAGTCCGTTCGCCGACGAGTTTCAGCGTTGCACCAGTCATTGAGCACTCAGAGTGCAGCTCCACGACACGCAAGAGCTGTGACAGTGTCAGGTCTGGACGTTCAAGTGCTGGTAGTCCCACGCCGAGTTCGGGATCTGGCTCTGCGCCCTCAACGCCTGGCCAACCCCGCACGCCTGTGTCAATCGAGTTTGACGCCGGTTATACTTATCCATCTATCCCACCTTTGACAATTTGCAAGATGAACCGCACTCCATCACCCTCCCCTCCTGTCAAGCATCTATCTTCCTACGTGCCTTCTCCAACGGCCAAGACGACAGAAAATGACCCGATTGCAAGGGCTAACAAACGGCGAAGCCGCCGATTTAGTGCACGAATGGCAACTGCTGCGCGTGTTGAACAGGTATTTGCGCCGCTCGAAATCGACACAGCTGCTGCTCGTTCTCTCGACCTGTCGCTGGAGTCACCACGGGGCAAGCCCACTCTTACAGGTGTCCTTGCAGAGCTTGAACGTGAAGCAGAGGCCATCCCGCCTGTACCAAGTCTCACTGCTGCAACTATGCCTAACAAGCAGGAAGATAATGATGCCGAGAGCGAATGGCTCGACATCGAAGATGACCCTCTTGCAGATGCCGAATTCTATCGTGCAGACATTGCCTCTCATCTCCAGCTCTTTTCCTCAAGTTACTCCTTCCCTCCTACCACGCGCAAATCGTCTTACTCGCGTCATCAGCGGAATGGCTCCTCTTCCTCGTCGGTATCGCATTGGCAGCTCCCACCTGCAAGACCGGATTCCCTTCCACCGCCGCCTCATTTCCTTCCCTCTTTACCTGAGCCTGCCACTGACTTTGCTGCGCCTGTTCTATCATCCGAACAAACACAATACTCATCTCTCCGGCGAGCTTCGGCCTCATCTCTTGCATCAACTAATTCTGGGCGTTCTGTGCGATCGACGGGTTCCGCATCTGGTAAATCCAAACGACGTGGTTCAAGAAACTCGAGGCATTCAATTGCACGTCGGAGTGCTGCAGTAGGAATTGGTCGTCGGCGGAATAGTGGTATTCTTGGCGGAACTAGGCCTTCAAGGACGACCAAGGAGAAGCAGCAAAGACGACCTGGTCCGAGTGCATTGCTCGATCCGACATTTATGGAGGTTGAGGAGACTGTCGAATGTACAAGGCCACCTCCAAGGTTTTCGATGCCAGTAAGCATTGACGACGACGTTTTCGACGATGATGTTGCCGTTATCGGTACGAGAGCCAATAATGGAATGGGGAAACTGGTCGAAGAAGACGAAGACGATGATTATTTACTTGATCCGTTTCTCCTTGACAAGTTTCCAGTCATTAACGCCTCCAGCTCCGCGCCTCAGGAAGAAGTAGTTGATCCATTCACCATGCCAATACGGACTGCAGATGTTCCCATCTCCCCTTCGTCCTTCTCACCTCTCTCGCCTAGTCCTCAATCCCATCTTGAGCCTCAACCATTCCTCCTTGTCCCCGACTCGCCAAGTGCTCCATCTTTCCCAAAAAGCGGGTCTTCAACAGGTACCTTCGACGCTGAATCGCTTTATTCTTCCTACGCCGCCATGTCCCCTCCTCCGTCGACGGATTATTCAGGTGCTTCAGATTCAAGTAGCATTCGAAAAACCAGTGCATCAAGCATTTACTGCGATGCATCTGGTCGACCTCTGCAATCCCGTTGGTCTGTCAGCACGTTCGCATCCACCGTTCCTGCCACAGCTTCCTCCTCTCGCTCCTTCTTCCCAAAACTCACGACTGTCCCGTCTCGTCTCTCAGCGCGTCTCAAGGCAGCTCGTGAACGTGCCATGCAGCAAGCCCGAGAACGTGAAGAACGAGAAAAGGAGAAGCCAGCAGTTGTTCGTCCTTATCCGTTCTTCCCTACACCTCAGCCCGTCGAGCCAAAGAGGAAGGCGCCCGGCCCGTATGTGCCCAAGCCGGAGCTTATGCCAGCCTCGCAGAGGGCGAAGCTGGCGACGGAGTCATCTAATGCTAGTACGGTTACAAGCTTGCGTTCACCAAGGACCTCGAGCTCCAGAGGTTCGTCACGGAATAGTTCCGAGACGGATGGCACATGCGTGCCGTCCCCGCCTCCCAAAGATAGACCCGATGGCAAGGAGAGAGTAAAATATGTCGAAAGCCCAGCATACAAAACGCAATTCGCACAATACCACACACACAAGCACTCCCCTGCCCATGCCGCTCATGCTACACCGTCTCCATCGCGTTCCGTGAAGTCTAGGAACGGTTCAACGGACTCGCTTTCGGCATTCCCTTTTACGTTAGGTGGTGAACGACTTAGCTTGTCTGGTTCCAGAGCAAGTTCCGAGGCGACGCGAGAGCGGACGATTAGTGGTGGGAGCGATACGAGCTCGGGTTTACGGAGAAAACCCATTCCTGTAGAGCTCTTCTCGCGAGCGTGAAAGTCTCACTCATCCCACTCTCCTATCTGGAAAGACTTCCTCATTTGTTCTTGATTCACGAGTATTTCTATTCAGTACTATATTCGTCCTTTAAATCCAGACCACTTTGTAGCATTTGTACCAATTTTTTCACTTGCAAACATTATATATTTTTACTGGCATTTCGATCTCTTGAATTGACTTTTGTTTCACAATCACAAATTTTCATTGGGTGGTCAAGTCATTAGTATTGTAAATACCTACAACATGATCGTAATGATACACACGAGGCCGCATTCATTAACGACAAAATCACAGCAATTATCTCAAACAGCCTGTTTTGCAGTGCTATGCAACCAAACCTATTCATCCTTATTTTCAAATCGAGTTACCTTGATTTTCGTATGCTAACTAACGCTGTGTGATTCATCAAACGACCCTAATAGAAACGATGAATAAGAATAATGCTTGCTTTTCTCAGCACGTTTTGTCTACAGATAATCAAATCTGAATTTGTAGGAATGACCCAAATTTGAAAACGGGCCAGTTCTGAACTTGACTACTAATTAGGATGTTTTGTAATTCATTCTTGTTTCTTGTTTCAATGTTTCTTTGTATTTCTATAAGCGGCCAAGTTGTTTTGACCAACGAAGTGGCAGAAGTAACCAAGTTCTACAAGATACATTTTAAATTACCACTTGTACATGGCACCTTATTCTTTTCCTATATTTGAATAAATTTTTATGCACCACTCCTCCCAACTGCACGCACACGTGTGCCTTCCTGCAGGCGTATGCTCGGCAGCTTCTCATCTGAATCGTCCGCGGATGGCACGGGCAAGAATCCCGACTCTACCAACCAGGCAAGGTACATGCCCATTAATCCACCATCCACTGTAACATTCTCTTTTGCTCCTCTACTCTTCAATAATGCACGTGTATTTTCATCGCTTAGCTCCGGTGCCTTCGTGCTCGTTGGTAGGTCGTCAAGTACGAAATGCAGAAGCGGGAATAAAGCGTTGTCCTGTGATGCAAGGACGTGTTGCTCAAGTCGTCGCCTCCAGACCAGGTATTCGCATTGAGAGACGGCATAGCCATACCGGCGAAGAGATGAGAAAAGCGTATTGTACGTTGGCGGAGGGCGGGCAGTGACATGTAAAACCGGAATGCCGTGCTTTTCGACCGTAGAAGGGGACACAGCAGCTGCGGATATGATGTACGCAACATGGTCTACTGGGACCATGTTGATGGCGTTGTTTATATCTGGCACGAGCCCAAGCTGGATGCAGCCTTTAACCAGTCTCCAAATAAAATCGTCCGTATTGGTAACTAAGCACAGTTAGAAACGAATTAAATCTCACGTTTCCCGTATTTTAAAGTCGACGTACCAGCAGACTGTGAATCTCCGACAACATATCCGGGACGCACAATAGACCCTCTGAGACCCCTCCTTCCTGCTTCATTCAAGAGCTTCTCAGACACCCACTTTGTCTGTCCATACCCGCTCTTCAAACCTGTTTGTGACCCATCGAGGTTGTCGCTCTCTGGCACACCCCCGCCACCACCAGTACGCGACGATTGGTCAGAAAGTTGGACGTAATGCGAGCATTCAAGCACTGCCGTGGATGACACAAACACAAGGGCCTTCGACTTTTGTCCTGTGGAAGCGAGGTCGATAGCTGTTAAGGTGGAGAGCACATTTGCGGAGCGAAGCTTCTCATATGGGTAGACCCAGTGAACCTATCCAGAACAAGTTACACGTTAGTAAGTTTTGGTAAGTCGCGAGTTGCAATTAATATGGGGCCGTACCAAAGCGCCGTTATGCACGACGACGTCCACTTCGTTCGAAATGCGTTCCCATGTTGCATCGTCCAAACCAAACCTCTCACTTGCAAGGTCGCCGTTAACGACTTCCAAACGCTTTGTCTCTAACCATCTCTCATCCCATACACCGCGATCACCCGCGCCCTCTTTGAGCCGCTCCAATCCTTTCTCTCGTGATGTTGCGCGAACATGACAGATTACCTTCTGCACACACTGATGTGACAGTAAGTCGCGCAGAATGAATGCTCCGAGAAAGCCGGTTGCGCCAGTTAAGAAAACCGTCAACATTGACGACGATGGGGATAGCGCGTCATACTTCCCCCTGAGGCGTGGAATCAGGGTCTCGAGGTCCTTCGCGTATTCAACTACCTGCGCGCGTTTCTTGGGAATACCAGGAACATTCAGCAGGTTCCCATCCTGCCTCGTAAGAGCTGTCGTGCTTCCCTTGTCCTGGTAAGCCAAACCTAAATCGGAGTTGCGCAAAGCATCGAGCTCGGAAGCTTGCTCTCTGATTGTCGGATGGTCAAAAACAAGACTTAGAGGAGCGTCGACGACGAAAGCCTTTCTAAGCTCAAAGATGAGCCTCGTTGCGAGTATGGAGTGTCCACCGAGGTCAAAGAAGCTTTCATCCAGTGCAATTGGCTGCTGCATTGTAGTGAGAATGGTGCCCCAGATAGTCTGGATATGCCTTTCTGTCGCAGTCAACGCGCCGGCTTGTTCAACATTGGGGCGTATGTCAGACGTGGCAGCTTCAGCAGTATCCGGGAAGGGAAGCGCCGGTTTATCAATTTTGCCGTTCGGGTTCAGAGGCATGCGCTTCAAGGGTACAAAGACTAAGAACATCAACAGATGCAACGAAAATTAAGTGAGAAAGCAGATTTCAAAGCGGAATGGGAATTGCAAACCTGTAGGCACGCTATAACTCGGGAGCTTCCTCTTCAGGTGTTCCCTAATGTCTTTTATGAGTCGACGATAACGCCTTATACCAGAGAACAAAGCACGGTCTCCCTCCGCATCTGGCACATCGCTGGCGTATTCATCAAGTGCAGTACCTTCCAGCGGTACGAAGTAGCTAACGAGCGTCTTCTCCTCATTCTTGTCGCGCCTGACAAGCGTGACGTTTTCGCGTATGAGAGGATGCTGACTTAAATGAGTATCAATTTCGCCCAATTCAATGCGGAAACCGCGAATTTTGACTTGATCATCTGCTCTACCAGTGCATTCGACAATGCCGTCAGGTAGATACCGGCCCAAGTCACCAGATCGATACATACGGTCGCGTACACCCTTCCAGTAGCGTGATTCCGGTCCTGCAAGGCCTTTGGGTGGATGTAAAATCGTGTCCGGCCAAGTTCCAGAAGCGAACCAGTTCGTAACAAACTTTTGTGCCGTCGCCTCCGGATCGGAATAACCCTCCGCCAGACCACCTGAACGGACGTAGATCTCACCAACTTCACCTATCGCGCACGGGATGCTACGGTCATTGCGATTAACAACGAGTAATTGAACGTCGACCATGCCTTCTCCAGCGGGCATAATGTCTTTCTGTGTTGCGAGGAAGGTTGGGTCTTCTGAGACGCTTGGGATGAGGAAATACGACACAGCTCGTTGCGTCTCCGTTGTACCGTACATATTGATGATACGCACGTGCGGTGCGAGACCCTGCAGGCGGTGACAGTCGCGCTTCGTGAGTACATCACCAACAAAAAATGCTGCACGAAGAGAAGGTATTTGACGTGTCGCCTGTGCAGAAAGAAGCTGACCCATAGCAGGTGTGAGATGCGTTACAGTCACTTGACTGTCCGCCATCCACTCTGCGAGGCGTCCTGGTGTTCCAATATCCTCAGCCGTAGGTACGTGAAGGGATGCACCGAGGAATAAAGGCGTAAACACTGTGATATTATGAGAAGATGATTACGACTGGGTGATTACAACATACTGTCTCGTTGAATAGGATCGTGGGCAATCCCACTTAGCATTGTAAAGCGAGATTTCTCATCCAATTCAAAACGTTCGCCCATCCAAGGGAAAAAATGCGTAAGGCTGTAGTGTCTTCCGCGAACACCCTTTGGAATGCCGGTGCTGCCTGTTGTAAAAGATAATGTTCCAATACTATCGGGGCCAATAACGACATTTGGGTCTGTGTCAGCAAGGTGTATGTGTGCTTTCAAGACATCCTCCGTGGAACCCGGCGCTTCGCCTCCGGCTATAGAACCATCTGGAAGGAGCTCCAAAGCAGGAACTTCGACACGAATATTTGCTTCCTCCGAGATGAATTTACGGACAGATGGATTAATGATCCCTGCACCCTTGAGTACAACCAATGCTCTTGGTTTGGCCACCTCCAGGTAGATTGTTTGTCGAGAAGGTGGATACGCAGGGTCAATCACGGAGAATGTCGCACCGGCTTTAAGAACGGCCATAACTGCTACAACAAGGTCAACACTGCGATGCGCGTATACCATGACCACTTCCTCTCGTTTTACGCCACCCTGAAGGAGATGGTGAGCAAGGATGTTAGCTGCACGGCGGATCGTCGCGTAGGTGTACACGATCTTGTCGCGAGTCGGCGTGTACTGAACGACACACGGGCGTTCAGGATGCATGCGTGCATTTCGAGAGAACACGTCGGTTATTGCGCCTTTAAAGTCGCACCAGTGCAAGTCTGCTGTCGGGTCGGGAAGACGCGACCGTTGTGGAGGAGTAAGAAGCGGAATACTCCCTACGGCGGCAATGGGTGATGAACCCAACTTGCGCAAGAGCACAGAAAGCTGATCTATGATGCACTCTATCCGAGAAGGAGTAAAAAGTAGCGAGTTGTATAATATTCTTAGAGAGATGCGCGGAGCCAGCGATGCGTGAGACGAAGAAATTGCTGGGCGAATGACGGAGATGGTCAAATCAGAGATTAAACTCGTCGAACGTACAAACTCATCGTGAGGCGAATCTGTCTCGTCGAAGAATCGGACTCGAAACAAAGGCCTGTTGTCTTCAGTCTTAAGCGCCTCTGCTATCGTTGAGAATGGGACGGAGTCATCCTCAGCCTCTTTTTCCACCTGCTGCACACGCCTTACAATCGCCCAGAAAGGATCTGTAGGGTCTACTGATAACCTGAGTAGCAAGGGGTCACTCGCAGATGCCGAGGACGAGGCAATAACGATATCAGTATCGCCGGTGTATCTATGCAGCAGTACGGTAAATGCTGCTAGTAAAAGCTGGAAAAGCGATGGTCGATTTTTCAAGGCCAGATCATCATCGTCGTCCTTCTCGCTATCCTCCTCATACAATGCGAGTTTCAATAGAGATAGCGATACCTGTTCCGAGAGCTCAACCGTCTGGACAGCTTCGACGACTTTACTCGTTCCAGAGGGCCTTGGGTAGTCGGTCGGCAAAGCGATTGCAGGAAGATTCCGCAGTCTTGACAGAACACGCTGCAGACGAGCGTCACCCATACTCGCCAGAGCCAGCGAAAGTGACCACAGAGGTGTACGGCGCCAACACGTACTTTGAATTCATTTTGATGACCCAAAATATTCGGGCGATCGCCTTTTTGACTCTTTTTTTTTTTTCTTTTTCCTTTTCCCTTTTTGCGCCCATTCTCCTGTCACGGGACCAAGACGCGCCACGATGCGGCATCTGTTTGTACTACAGGTGTGTGGCAAAAGTGTTCGTCTTTCCTCAATAGGTAGGTACATTATTAATCGATTTGTGTTACCTATTTGAGCTGTCGGAGACGCGTCAAACCTTCGTCTCGTGTCTCTGACTTGCGTGAACACAATATACCTACAAAAAAACATAAACATTAATTTTTGTAAAGTATATACTTAAAACTTGAATACATTAATTAAAATTATAGTTGTCTATAGCTTGTTTAGAATGAAAAAAAATGAAAAAAATGACTTTAGTAACCAGTGTTTCCTCCACAAGCAATAACAACTGCATCAACCCTCTTTGGCATGGATTCAATCTGTTTATTAATTTGATCCAATGTAAGATTATCCCAAGCTTCCCTAGCCATTTCCTTCAATTCCTCCTTAGATGTTGGTGTCCTTTGTTGACCTTGAAAAATGTTCTTCCAATCAAACCAGACTGGTTCAATAGGATTGACATCAGGTGAAATGGGTAGATTATCAATTTGAGGAATATTGTTCTCCTGCAAGCATTGCTTTGTAACTCAGGCTGTGTGGCATCTAGCATTATCCTGTTGGAATAAGAGGCCAGGACGTTTGATTTGAAGCCAATTGAAGATTGGAATAAGGACAGGTAGCAAAACTTGCTCTTTGTACCTTTGTACAGTCATTCCTCCTCCTCTCCCTCCAGGATAATCAAGAATAACAAGAGGACCTTTGAAGTTATGAGCAATACATCCCCAAACCATTATCCTAACTGGATTCTGGTATGGCTTTTCAAGAATGCATGATCTTTTATAAACTTTATGTGGTTTTCTGGTCACCCAAACATTTCCAATGTTTCTATCCACACAAAGGTAGGATTCATCAGAAAAAACCACATTAACCCACTCCTGAACCCTCCAGTAATGATGGTGTCCTGCCCAAATAAGGGCCTGTTCAGTGCACACATTGCACTAGATCACAATCCTGTAAGATTGTGATGTACACAAGTGCACATTATGATGTCAACCATAGGAATATCTTGTACTTTTTTCTCACAGTTAGCATTTGAGTCGTCACTGATTGCTCACTTTTTGTGAATGGCAAGATAAGTATATTACAATGCTCATAAAAATAAAATAAAGCCTGATTCTGAAAGGCCCCTACAACTACATTATTTTTGAGATTTTTTGAGATTTTTTTTGTAGTGTGGTGTGTGCTGAGTGGATGAAAAACAAAATGAGATACTGCAATCTCATTATGAAAAATGGGTCTGAGCTGTTTTTCATTTTTGGCAGGAGAAGGGCAATGCATTGTGAGATACTGTTTTGAGATTGTGTGCACTGAACAGCTTGTAGACTGTGACGTGACACACCACAATCTTGCAAGATTGCACTCTCTTTTTTGGCAGGAGTATCTTGCAACATCATGCGCACTGAACAGGCCCTAAGTCTCCTTGCCTCCTGAATTGCATTTCTCTGCAAACATCTCCTAACTCATCTTCTGTAATAACCATCCTTTGCCAACTCCCTCCTAACTGTTTCCCTACTGATTCCTATGTGGTTTGCAAGGTTTTTAAGAGGCATGAACCTGTGAGTAGTAGCCAAATGAATGAGAAGCTTGTGTATGATTCCATCAAGGAGTTTTGGATGTCCAGAATGTGGTTTGTTAGAGGTAGACTCGGTTTCCTTCCATTTCTTCCATATTGATTGAGCAGTGGTACAGGGGATCTCCAGAACTGCAGCAGCATGACAGATTTTTGCTCCAAGACATATAGCACCAATGAGTTGATTTTTTTTGGGTGAGCTGAGTTGAATACAAGCCATTTTGTTTAAATTGAGCAAAATTCTTTATTTTTTTTGTGCTTCGCAACATGCAGATCGCGCGTCACGAAGCTTTGATCTACCGTCATGGACCGGTCCTTGTAACACTACATTTTAATTCTGAATCTACTTCATTTTCACACCTTTTAACCTCAAACAAAAAATACTAGATGAAAATAAATACTGTTTAACATTACTCTACAAATTTCTGTGACAAATAAATGAGAAATAAATTAGATATAAAGGATAGATGTTTTGTGCCCAAAAGAGCACGTCACTATTCCTTGTAACAGCCATTTTCCCACGATGTACACACAAGTAATCTACCTTGTCTGCATTATTTTTAAAGTCATTAAAGCAATATAATATTTGTATTGGACTTCTATATTAGTATACTCAGATATTTAAGTCAATATTTTAACTGTGTGGCCCTTGGTAATGAGTGTATCTCTTGACTGAATATTGCTCAGTACAGTCATGTGACTAAAATAAACTGTGATTTGTACTTTTTAATTTTTATAAATTGCAAATCTTAATGAAATTGTCTAAAAATTTGTATGTATACTTATTTTAACATAACAGATAGTCTTGTATTTTTTAGTTGAAGTTGTGTTGTAGGAGGAGCCATGACTATCACTGGAAAATCTGAGCATTTTCTTGATTATCTAGTTTTTACCCTTATTTTCAACATAGCTCAACAAATTCTAATATGTTTGCCACAATTTTTTTACATACACTAGGAAGATATAATAGAAATTCATTTATATATTTTTTGAGGTAAAATTGTTGTGAGTAGTGGCACTATGTATAGGGTGTTACAAGGAATGGTGGTGTTACAAGGACCGGTCCATGACGGTACCTCTAATTTCTACATAAGGTATGCTAATCACTTACAAATGGCCTTACCTTTTGAGGAAAGACGAACACTTTTGCCACATACCTGTAGTTACGTATTGCTGCTTGCCAGGCTGATAAATAACCTAAATTCAATGTCAGAAATAGACGCAGACATCATTGCAACTTTCCACCAGCAGTGCTTGCAGCTAATATTTAACTGTTCACTCTAATCCCGGTACAGAGCATTTGGGCCAATCTTTGCTGCACAAAAAACATTTGACTTGGTTTAGGTGTGATTGTGACATCAAGTCACACTATGTGACCAGAAGGGTGACATCATTGTGGCAATGATGCTAAAGTGCTACTACAGCAGACCACTACTTAGTGACTACTATGTTCATGACTTCAACCATCTCTTCGTTGCGATCCTCGCATCCACGCTCGTGGATTTGATTCCCCTCAACTGCCACACAATTCTGGAGCATTTCTTCTTGTTGCTGCAGACCTTCCTCAGTTCAACTTCCTCTAGCTATTAGTAGCTAAAGGCCACAATCACATACCTGCGTTATGGCAAATTTTGTGCGCCGAATTGTGTCAGGAAACAAGGCTCGCTTCAAAGATAAACAATTGGATATGGAACTCGACCTAATCTATCTAACTGACCACATCATTGTAATGGGATTCCCAGCCACCGGCGTGGAGGGCTTGTATAGAAACCGCAGAGAAGATACCAAGAAGTTCCTCGACCATCGACATGGAAAGAACTATTGGGTATTCAACTTCTGTCCACTCCGGGAGAACTCCTATCCTGCTAGCTTCTTTGAAGGCCGAGTAAGTCGTTATCCTTTCCCTGACCACCAGTGAGTGCTGCTTTCAATTAGCGGGATTGGTAAATATGACTAACTGAGTTGCAGCGCGCCTCCTTTGGCCATTTTCCCCCTTTTCGTTCGTGAAGCTCGGGAATGGCTCTCCGCATCGAAGGATAATGTTGCCGTTTTGCATTGCAAGGGTATGTCAAAAACATTATTATGCCTTGAGAATGTGCACGATTAACCTCTGTGTTTAGCTGGAAAGGGGAGGTCAGGCACACTCGCATGCGCGTATCTTCTCTCCCTCGATGAAACACCCTCGCCTCCAAAGCTCCAGCGTAGCATGACCAAGAAAGAATGGGCAAAGAATCGGGCTGAACGAGTAATGGAGACGGTTGAAATCGATGAGATGGACGAAGTGCTCGTACAGGAGGATACGAGCGTCCCCTCGGGAAGGGATGCGTCCAAACCCATGTCTGAATATGTCGGTGAAATCACACTGCCTTCAACCTTAGAACCAGAGGCCGAAAATCCAGAGCCGAGGAATAAAGGCAATGGCGGTGATGGTAACGCTGCAGCCACGATCATCGGAAAACCGAAAACCGAGACACCCACAAGTCTAAGTCCTCGTGGTGGATCTATCGCAGACAATATTGACCACGATGGTATGCAAGATGTGAAAGACAGGTCGAAGGCTAGACCCTTTACACTTGAGGATGTACTTGCTCTCCACACAGCAAGGCGTATGAAGTCACCTTCCTCGCCGGATAAGAAAGTCAAACATGGCGTTTCCATCCCAAGTCAGAGACGTTGGTTGAATTACTGGTCGTTACTTCTTGCAAACGAGGCACCGTCAGCCTTCTGGCAGTCACCTCTTCCACGAGTGCGCTTACGTGAAATACACGTACAAATTCGCGACTTGGGCGGACTGAAAATGAACCTTCTCAAAATTGCGAACCACATAATTGAGAAGACAGGTTCTGCAAAGTACGGCGTTCACGAACATGGTCAAGGCCCTATATGGGTTTCACTCGCGCGGTACAATGACGAACTTGTTGAACTTTTAGAGAGGTGGGAGCATCATACGAGGGCCGAGGATGGGAATATGGGTAAAAGACGGCTTGGAACGGAGTACATGGCCGGAACTGCATTGCGCGAGATTTTTACAGACGGCAAATGGGACAAGAGTAAAATGATCAGAAGTTTTGCACGCCTCGGTGCTTCTGACAGTAAGCGGCCAGAGGTAGGTGCTTGCCTATTTGCTCCACTTAGTCATAGCTAATCATGTATGCATTTATTGTTATCTGACGGCTTCAAGGGCGGGAATGTGGTGAGCTATAAGTTACAACCGCTTGCAGACCAGACGTGGGAAGCCCTCCAAGAGGAAATGCAAGAGTCTGACAGAGGTCCAGATCTTGACCCCGAAATGCGTCAATCCCTCTCAGCGGCAGAGTCAAGAGCGAAAGAAATAACAATGTCAGCCAAAAGCTCCGTCACCGACTTTGCGCATATAATAGACGATACAAATACGGAAAAGGGAGTGATATTGGATGCCGCTCGGGAGGTTCGCGCTAAACTCTACATGGGCCAAGTCTTCATGGGGTGGTTTTGGTTCATCCCAGCCTTCCACATGCCTCCACCTCCTGTAGACTCGAAGCAACGATCCTTGCCGCCTACCGTGACAAACTTCGTACTTTCGCGTAAAGAGATTGATTTCCCTATCGGTGCGGGTGCCGCACTGGTCGACATCGATGTCGCTCTAGAATGGGTTATACCGGACCTGGATCCGGTAGCCGCTAGTCGTGGTCCGCCGAAGACACAGACTAGCGGAGATTCTGCCAAAGGTACAGGCGGGGAACCCGGCGGTCCTGGTGGTATCGCTGGTAGTGTTGTTGCTGGTGTACGAGCTGTTGTCTCAGATTCTACCGGAAGGGAAGTGGTTGAGGCACTCGAGGCGGGTGAACAGTAACAGGCAATAGATTGTGGTCATTTATTGTACCTTATGATACCCCTCAAAGCTAAAGGCATCATAAATAATGACGTTTCAAGATTCCTCCTGGTAATCGCATGTTGACCTTGTTGCATCTATGCTCTATTGAACGGTCCGAAGGAATATATTTCTGCCGTGTTGTCACACAAGGCAATACGTTCGTCTGAATTTGTGTCGCGTTCAGCCAGAGGGAAGAATACAGGCACCGCTCGCGCACCGTAAGTGGTGAAATTATGCTTTGCGGTTGTTTCATCGACACGCGTTCCGCGTTTTTAAATTCCCCAAGTCCCAGGACATTGGTGTACAATTTGTAAAATTAAAGAACAAATTGTTCCTCATGCCGGATGGATGTTTTTTTTTCTAGTGGAAGGTGTCCGATATCGGCCAGAGGAACAATTCGACGGAGAACTTGAAATTGAGGGCGGGAGTTATTGAGAATGGTTACATAATCGAGCCAGTGACGGAGCGAAAAGCAAATTTCGGAAACAGATCTGACCTAGCGTGAAGGGCAAAGGTCCGAGATGTGAACTCTGTTTCCGTATCTGGGCGCGCGGAGATCCTCTGCTTGCTTCAGCGTGGATCGACCTCTGATTAGCTTTGCTCTGGCGGCCTTCTCTTCTTCATCGAGGCTTCTCTATCACCTTCACAACTGTGCCTACTGCAGTGCATGTGAGTGCGTATTCCTACGCAATTCCAGTAAAGTTCATCGAGTACGCGTCTTTTCGAGTTAGAGTTAAGTTTCCGGGTGAACAGAACTATATTCTACCACGCGGAAAGCCTTAGCCGATTACATAGTGCTAATACTTATCGCGATTCAATCCTGCCGTTTAGCACCCCTGTTTGTCAGGTCCATGTTACTTAGGTGAACACAGGCTATATATATGTATAATCAGAACTTCCGAAAGACTCGGGTTGCGCCAAATAGACGAATATAGGCGACGGAAGAAGCAACTTTTCAAATTCTCAGGTGAAAATGTCGAAACACGGGGGTATGGGAGATTGGAATGTCTTGGCCGCAGCCAATAACCGATCCGTCGGCAAAGGGACCATAGGAATCAGATCCCTGATTCCATCAAAACCACATTTGCCTCTTTACCAAACTTGAACCGGTCAGGGTAGAATGGGTTACTGTTCTTCTCGTACCTCCAAGGGCTCTCTTGGTACAGCCGTAAAAGTGCGCCCTGCCTTACCTTCTTCGCGAGTTTTGCTGACCAGCATTTCTGATGCCGAAGTCGGTGTTATTCTCTCACCTATATTAAAGTCCTTTTTGCAATAATGGCAGCGTACACTGGTCCATTACGCTCTCGCGCGATGTCCTTCCCTACGAAGCCAGTCCTTAAAGATCTTTTTCGTCGACGTGCTTCCGTGTCTCTTGATTTTCTCGTCGTTGGAGGCAGTATCGCAGGTCTCGCCTGTGCGTACAATCTAAAACAAGCTGGGCATAATGTACGCGTATTAGAGCGGTCTAATGGTCCAGGGAACGTACGTACCAATTCACTTGAAACGTGCATCATAGATTGAGACGTTTTGCCTTGCATGTGCGCTATGTCCTCGTGTATTGATTCAACAGGTATCTGGAGGCATCCGAGTTCCGCCAAATATGACGAAACTTCTTATGCATTGGGGATTGGGTGACAGATTGATCAAGACTGGTGTGCGGTGTCCCTACATAGAGTTCCTCGAAAGTATGTGTTTTCGCAATCGGCCGCCTGATTCAGTCTTTCTTACCGCCGGTACCAGGCGATACCGGATCGTTCCTTAGTTCTCTGGTGTTTCACGAAGAAGTGATGAGAGAGCTTCAAGCTGACATGTATGGATTGACAGTGAGTACAAAAATAGCTGGCGATCATCTCGACACGGCACTCATCCGACGCCCCGATCAACAGTATTCGGATCTTTATTCAATGATATATGACATCACGGTTGCATCGGGAGTTAATGTAGAGTACAACGGCGAGGTGGTAGATGTGGACGTGGACAAGCCAAGTGTTACATTGGCATCAGGGCGGAAGTTACGTGCGGACATTATTGTCGGTGCAGATGGAGCAACAAGTATAGTGCGCGAGAAATTGGTTGGACGTAAAGAAAACCATAGACCAGGGCCGTTAAACGGCTATACGTGAGTGCTTGAACAGCATGTGGTTTGTGTCGTTTGATCCTTAGATCTGTTCAAGATATACTGTCCCTGTCAGTAAGATGATGGAAGACCCCGAACTTAGGCCACTAGCGGAGAACAAGGGAGTGGTACGTCCCCGGTGTTGTGTAGCCCTTAGTAGCTCATAACTAACCATTATTAGTGGATAGTTTGGATGGGAAATAATACCTGCGTCTTGACATTTTTGGTTGTAAGTTTATCAACTTTATCGGAGATGAAGATTGACATACACACATCTCTAAAGCGACCAGACGAGTATGCGATTCAACTGATTCATCCCACTAAGAATGCCAGGCATGACTGGTATAAGCTAACGAATATGGCGGCAATTGTGGGTAAATTTGATGACTATGAGCCAAGGTGAGATTCTTATAATTCGCCTTGCTATCTGTTAGCGTTGGACTCGTTTTGACAAGACTATTACTACCTGGCAGAGTGAGACGTCTTTTGCGGCTTGCAACGCAAGGTGTCGAAACACGGCATATCATACAAGAACCGCTGGAAGATTGGTACAGTGAAAATGGCCATGTGGTAGTCCTTGGGGATGCAGCCCATGTATTGAACGTACGCTTTTACGCTCCAATTTTTTTTCGTTTAGTTGGGCCCTTAGATTTCTTTCTCAACTAGCCTGGAACGAGCCATGGTTCTTCACTGGCTGTGGAAGATGCCGCAGTTCTCGGTTCTCTCTTCTCTCGGTTGCGTACACGTAGCTCACGCGAAATTCTGCGATTGCTGGCTGCGTACCAAGAAATTCGAGAGGACCGCTGTATCGAAGTCACGAGAACCGAGTACGAAACTTGTGCATTTTCAGTTCTGCCCAGGGGGGATCCTAGACGCGAAGAGCGAGATCTTGGATTTGCTGCCTCACGGGATATGAAGGTTCTCGATTGGGAAAATCTCGACGACCCGTTCCTACAACGCATTTGGGAGCAATTCAAGGGTTCTTTCGGCTACGAGGCGTACGATGCCGCGGATGATTGGTGGGTAGATTGGGGTATTATGCAAGAACGGATGGCTGCATCATCAATGGCTGTTATCGAGAGCTACGAGTCCTCGCAGAACGGCGAAGGCACGGATCTATACAACTAATGTTCGCTTCTTTTTAGACACTACGTCCTTCCTCGCTTTTTTATATATCCTTCTTGCTCAATCGATGACTTTTGAGTGTTGCTGTCATCTCTGGGCACAATCTTCGTTCCTCAGCCTAAATTGGTTACCGTTCTTTACCAAATTCGTAGACTTCCTTTAACTCTTTATATTTCGTGTACAACTCGGAAATTTCTGCTTAGTCGTGTTTAGTATAATAGCCGGTCAACTGTTCTTTCATTTATTCTCGGAATTAGGGGAAGCAATCTTAGACGATGGTCTACTTTGGATAGCATGAGTTGGGAGCTTCGGCCTGGCCACCCCCGGATCTTCAGTTTTTCAGGTAACAAGAACACTAATTGATACGTTATGTCATTAAACGTCAAGCGGAGGTTGCAATACATTGAGACAGCAAAGTAACATAGAGAACAGATCTCATAAGGATGCCAAGTACAGTACAGCGTTGAACAATCTCGTGCAGTTGTCGTGCTGTTCCTACGAGCCAGTTGATCTAGACAAATTGGGCGGAGGCGGCAGCTTGACGAATTAAGGCTTCCGCCTGGGCAGAGCGTGGAGTGATGGAACATGGGAACGGCTCAGGATGCCTAAGAACAAGATGATTAGTACGAACTCGGCAAAAGTACACATGCGGTCTAAACGCACGAAATGACACCAGAACCAGCATTAAGAGAGACAGGAATGGGCATCCCAGCCTTATCCTTTGCATTCGTGATGTTGAAACAGTGCAAAACGAGTGCTATTGTAATGAATATCGTATTCTCAGCGAAGTGCCATCCGGCGCAAATCCTTGGATGAGATCAGTGGAGAACTAGACCACTCGGTTACTTAAAAATAAGTACGCACCTTCTGCCATAACCAAAAGCGAACTTTGACGGGTCCGTGGCGCCGGAAAAATCGAGTTTGCCTTCTGAATTAATAAAACGTTCCGGCTTGAACTCCATAGGGTCTGGGTAGAGTGCCGGGTCATGCGTAATATTCCTGGTGTAAGCAGCAGCTTCAGAAATTGTTTCGCAGTTACAACACCAATGCAACATTACCAAGTATTGCCGATAACAATGGATCCTGCTGGGATATGATAACCATTATATACGTCATCTTCTCTGAGGGTATGCGGGAGTGCTGAAGATCGCGTGTGAGTATCTTTGTAGATAATATAGACAGAAGACATCCGAACCCTGCGGAGCTACTGTATGCCATCGTATTGTCTCCTTCATGATGGCTGAAATATATGGGAGATCATTGCGATCAGCGAACGTAGGGAGCCTCGAAGTTCCAACGACTGCTGCAAGCTCTTCCTGAGCTTTCTTTTGAATTTCCGGGTGAATAACCATTGCGAGAACGAATGCAGTGAGCGTTGCGACGGACTAATCAATAGCCAAGTATTAGTATTTGATCATTGGCAGAGCTTTGAGAAGTGATCGTACAGTGTCGGATCCCGCTACAAGTTCAAGGTCGTACATCAATGGTCGAAAGTGTAGTCATAAACTTCAGGCTTACCTCCGTATGCGACAGCCGCACAATCTTGAATCATCAGTTCAGCGTCTTTCTCGTCATAGCCGTTTTCCTCTAGCTCATCAGCGACAAAGGACGGAAAAGGTGGCGCTTTGCCGTCGGCCTAAGAATCGAAGAATCATTAGTGCCAAAGAATTCAGACCCACAGTCCAAATTACCAATTGGTTCTTGCTCGCAAGAAAAGGAATGAACCTAAGCCTTCGAACTTCCGCAGCCCAGCCCTGAGCAACACGCTGATAATGCGCTCCAGGGAACCACGTTGGTACTTTCTTCACTAAAGGCACAGTCGTCGTCAGCATGGACATTCAACTTAATTATAAAGTCAGGTGGCTGGAGCTCACGGATCGGAAACGCGTCTACCAGGTATGCCCCAGCTCGTGCAGCATCAGAAACTGAGTCCATCACGGCTTGGGCAATTTGAATATATGGATGCTGTCTTGAATCTACAAAAATACCGTATGTCGACATCATGATAATCTGACCCGCATGGCTGTCAGAGAAACAAATTTAGCTTGCTGTTCTGTGAGCTCAACAAATTACTAACTTACAGGCGAAGATGATCTATGAAGTCCTCTGGAGTATCCAAAAACCGCTGTAGCAATAGGCCCGAGACACGCTCATGGATTGGATTGAAGATATGAGCAGCGCTAGCTCCGAACTTGCCCACAAACATGCGTCTATACTTTCTCCACTCCTCTCCATAGGGCATAAAACCGAAGTTCCATTCAAAGTCTAGTCTATTAACTTCGCTCAATTATCATACGAAGAAAAGGATACGGATACTTACAATTCTGTGAGTAATGGTAAGCGAGGTTTATCAGAATAGATAGAACCCCTCTTGTCGAACAGGTCGTTCACAACTTTGGCAGAATTGAGGAAAATAAAGTTCTGGCCGAAGACGCTGACATGAACAATATCACCTGCAAATTCTCCTTTGTCATCTCGAGTCAATTTATAATCGCCGAACAGAACGCACCATATTCATTCGCCCATTTGGCAAATGCCTCCCATTCACGTTTCACAGGCATATCAAGTGCATTCCCAAGAAACGGCAGTGGCTTAGGCCCAGGCGGAAGCGGAAGACCATGTCCTCTGCTCTGTTTGCTGGGTGCTTGAGCTCGCTTGCTAAGATACACGAAAAGACCCAAACATAGGGTGCAAGCAATTCCTGCGGCACCTATGATTGGTGCCATGCCCAGTTCTGACGTTACCAACTTGGAGATGGGATACATTGAGAAAACAGTCAAGATGTGCGAGCAAGTCCACAGCCAGTAACAACTGAGTTGCAAGGAAACGAGATAGATGGTGCACAGAGAGCAGAAAGAAGGCGCTGAGCAGTACACGGAGGAAACAGGACTCCGTTCGTCAGGACACCAGCATCCTTTATTCGTTTGCACGGCACTACTTTAGGTCGGAGAAGTTTGGAGTTAGTGAAGTCCATCTCAGGTGCCCAACTTTCGCATGCGGCCTGCGGACCATGCCGAAGTATTGTGTCTCGATCATTCACTAACGAAGTCAGTTACGGAACAAGATTCACCGATTTCCAAGGCCCGTGCGCCTCCGATAGTATTTCGACATCACGTTAGTATGTAAAAGACTGCTTGAGTCGTTCATAACCCTGAGATATCTGGCCATGTTAAGCTAGGGCAGAATGCGGCAGGACAGACCCAAACGAACATGTGAAGGCGCCATGTGGTGTCTGAAATCAGTAAACGATAAGGAGAGATGAGAAGACGAAGACGAAAGAGATCTAGTAGAAAGTAGCACGCCTCAAGGTCGTGTTGTCCGATCAAATGAGAGTAGATCCTACTGCTCAGTGGTTTAGTAAATAATAGATGTATTGACCGATGGTGGCCTATGTTCTAGGGCGCATTCATATCTTAGCTTCAGAGCGGAGCGTGGAGGCTTCGGAGTTAGACTTATTCAGTTTGTGCTTCTGCCCCATCTTGCTTCTTGTCGAGCGCGGGTGAAAGGTTAGGACAGAAAGGGTCACGAAAAGGGTATCAGTCATCAACGTCACGCCAGACACGTGCCAATTTATTTCCTTTCTTACTCAGCATTGAGTAAAGGTGCCAAGAACTGTCTAACTCTGTCAAAAACACGACGCTTGACTTTTAATATCTCCATTCATATTTATGTATAGCTAGGTACGCCAGTGCTAGGACATGACATTAAATGAGGCCTTATCAATCGGACATTCGTAGGAAGCCGTGCAAGAGACACCAGATACCTGAAATCGTGAGATGATTAGGGACGCGCAATATGTTAAGTAGGCAAGGACGCGCAAGCGAGGTTACTTATGCAAAATTGGCATTGGCAGCGGCTCGGCGAATTATGGTCTCCGCTTCTGTAGAGCGTGGCATAATCGAACACGGGAATGGCTCGGGATGGCTGGGAGGAGCGATAAGCATTTGACCCTCAAAGTCTTACAACTGCAGCTATACTCACGATATGACACCCGAGGAAGCGTTTAGAGTAACAGGGATAGGATTACCGGCCTTGTCTTTTGCATTTGTAATACTGAAAACCTGCAAAATGAAAGCGATTGTAATCCACAGCGTGTTCTCAGCGTAATGGTATCCTGCACAGATTCTATATTCAAAAGGACAATGAGCGATGGCTGTTTAAGTAATTGGCTCCACTGCAAACGTACCTTCTGCCGTAACCAAATGCAAACTTTGCTGGATCTATGGAGGCGTAGTCGAGTTCACCCTCTGAATTGAAGTAGCGTTCTGGCTTGAAGTTCATTGGATCTGGATAGACTGTAGGGTCATGCGCAATTTTCCTGAAACAGCTAATTAACGACTCCAGACAGAACTGCCACGCAAAAGATGTTACCATGTATTTCCAATAACAATAGACCCCGCTGGAAGATAATAACCATTGTAGACATCATCTTCTCTGAGAACATGTGGAAGAGCTGAGGTACTATTGAGTCGCATTTTGAAAAACCAAGCTGTGACACGCACCCTGTGGAGCAACTGTGTGCCAGCGAATCGTCTCCTTCGCAATTGCCATGATATATGGTAGATCCTTTCGGTCAGCGAACGTGGGGAGTCTAGACGAACCAATGACAGCCTTCAACTCGTCTTGACCTCTCCTTTGAACGTCCGGGTAAAGAACCATTGCGAGGATAAATGCCGATAAAGTGGAGACAGACTGAAAAAGGAAGCTACTGTTGAGCTGCCACGTCTTAGAAAGTGCATCATCAAAAGGCACACCGTGTCCGACCCCGCTACAAATGTGGCTGCGTGTAAGTAACGCACAGCACTCCTTGAAATGCAATCATACCTCCATACGCGAGAGCTGCACAGTCCCGGATCATATTCTCAGCGTTATTTTCATCGTAACCGTACTCCTCTAGCATATCAGCAACAAAGGTTGGATAGGGCGGTGCACCATCTTCCTAAATTAATCGGTCAATTCCGATGTCGAGAGCTCAACTGTAGGACCAACCACCGACCAATTTAGTCTTGCTCGCAAGGAAAGGAATATACCTGAGCTTTCGTACATCGGAAGCCCATCTACGTGCAATGCGTTGGTAATGTGTGCCAGGTAGCCATGTTGGTAATCTTTTCACTAGAATCGTTCTCGTCAATGCAAGGAATCGCTTTGAAAATTCATAAGAACTGATCTAACGTACGTATTGGGAACGCATCAACGAGATATGCACCAGAACGTGCCGCATCGGAAACGGAGTCCATCACTGCTTGAGCGGTCGTTATATACGGGTGCTGCCTTGAGTCGACAAATATACCGTAAACGGACATCATTATCAATTGACCAGCATGACTATCAAACAAGATGAGTCTAGACTTCCATCCGCACGAGGCTTATATCAATTCGAACGCACAGACGGAGGTGGTCAATGAAGTCCTCGGGGGTCTCCAAAAGTCGTCCCAGCAGAAGACCAGAAGCACGTTCTTGGACTGGATTGAAAGTATGAACCTTCGTCGGACCGAACTTGCTCACAAACATTCGTCTATTCTTTCGCCATTCGTCTCCATAATGCATGAACCCGAAGTTCCACTCAAAGTCCATCCTTGATCCGCTGCATATCAGTTGCACATAGAGAATAAGCTCTTAAGCTACTCACAGCTCTGCAAGTAAAGGCAAACGTGGCCTGTCGGAATAAATAGCAGATCTTTTCTCAAACAGGTCGCTCGCAACTTTGGCAGAGCTAATGTAGATAATATCACGTCCAAACACCTTGATATGGACAATATCACCTACGATCAAGCTAGATGAGAACCGGTTCCGAAAATACTAGATAAGGCGCACCGTATTCGTCTGCCCATTTTGTGAATGTCTCCCATTCACGCTTGTTGGGCATATCAAGAGCATTGCCAAGGATGGGGAGTGATTTTGGTCCTGGAGGCAACGGGAGACCATGTCCTAGACTTTGTTTGCTTGGGGTATAGGCTCGTTTACTAGCGTATAATCCAAGACCGAGGCTACAGAAGAGACCAACGAGGCCGATAACAGGGGTAAACGTCTGTTCAGATGTCATCCATCGCAGTACGGGATCCATTGTGGTGAGCGATGAGTGACACAGAAAATACAGTACAACAGTGACCAACAGAGCCGTCAGACGAAAACCGGATCGATAATTGTACAAGGTAAGTTATGTGCCATTAAGGCTTGAAGTGGGAGACAGAGCATCAATTGATGTATTGGAATTATTTATTACTCCAAGACGCGGTCGTTTACGCCGGAGGAGCTAAGAGTCGAGGAAACTGATCGCAACCACGCGCTATCCTTTTTTCTCCTCACATGCTGCGAGCCGACGCGTACAGTTCCTCCGATGACTAAATATGCCATAACACGCACAGAACACGAGTTGTTGGAATAGGATAAATTTGTTGCCTAGTCAAACGTTCCTCCGGCGCCGCCGGAAGGCCGCCTCAGACCCAGTTGCCCAACGACACAAATGTGCACTTTACAGGAATCACGCAATCCGGCCCTGAGAGTCGTACTGGACCTGTCAAGAGGCTGAAGGAAAGAAGCAGATAGGCAGGTCGGACCCAAGCAAATGTACAAATATAACAGAGGTTACCCTGGATGAGACTAGACAGGAATCAGGTGGGCGGTGAGGCAGATTTAGCAAAACTTCCGCGCGCCCCCACATTGTGGCGTTCACGTCTAGATTGATTTTTAGTACGGATTTCAAACCACGTTGCTTCCGGGGCGTTGTGGGTCTTTGAATACGTTCGGCGGGACATCCGGAACACAATCTTGGCCTAGATTCACTATGAGTGTTAACTCCACAGATAAGTTCGCATCAAGTGAATCTAATAGACTCTTGAACAAGTATGGATGAAAGGGACATATCAGAAAGGCAAGACAAAGATTACGATCGAGTGAGATTAGATACTATGCTCAGTTTGATGACGCGTAATTACCCTCACGCCGAGGGCACGTGCCTTTTCTTTTTTTGCTCGTTATTGCATTTACACGACGAACACAATTCGACCTGCCCGTTAACGGAATAATTCACGAAAATGATTCACTACGCAAATACTGCGCTTACTGAAGGGTCGGCCTCGACGTGATAGAACAGCAGCAAAGTGCATTGGAGGGATTTTGCGTATACATGAGATCATTCGTACAAGAGCAATCGGTGTCGTAACGTAACAAAACAAGGAAAGCACGTAGCAAAACACATGAGAGTAAATCGTGGCGGCTATCAAACATCATGATTCAAACAATCAGGAATGAAGAAATGGAGTAGAGAGTCTACGCAAGAGAAGCAGAAGACATTGATTCCTGGCGAGAAGAAGAGTGACTAGGAAAGAAAGATCTACGCGGAGAGAAGTAAAGGTAGTGTGGTTGGCAGATCGGTAGGTGCGCATAGACTTCGGCCCGCTTGTCTTCAGCAGCCTTCGGCACTATGTCCTTTTAACAACAGCTCCTAGAAGTTGCGGCAGAGGAGTAAGCTGTGTGGTCGTCTCCAAGGCTTCAGAACACTGGTGCCTGAGCGATAAAACGGAAATACGCTGGTAATGCGTGTGCGACGGATAACCAAACCTATAATGCACAACTGAGCCTCGGGAAAGGAATTCTGTCGTAATGGAAAAGGACGTACGTTGTAGAGATAAAAACTGCGCTGATCTGCCTTGATGGACTTAAGTGAAACGAAACGTGCTCCAACTGCTATGGCTAGGACATTGAAAGCAAGGGCTACAGTAGTGCTGAGCTGCCAAAGCGTGCTTAATCCGATAGACCACGCCAAAAGCGCGAGCAGAAGAGTAGGACGAGCAACTGTCGGCGCAACAATGGGTAAGGTTTTCCGGCCCACAAGTCGATCACCTTCAGTGTCCTTGAAGTCCTGGGCCTATTTTTGCAGTGAGTTAAACTCATCCCAAAATTGCCTCCATTGTTTGCTTACCTGGATCGTCGTTGCAAAGATCCCTGCACTGCATAGTACAGATAGCCAACTTATATGATCAAGCGCATGTCGATTCGAACCTTGAGATGTGCAGAGGGGGTGTAGACGGTAGACGTTAGTCTCACACGACGTGAGCTCGAAGAATGTAAGAATTACCAGCAATGAGACAAGCTCCAACTTCGAATGACATGAAGCCTAAGGCATTCACGAAATTGCGACCGAACCAGTGACCAGCAGCATAACCCATTTCGTCGTATACATATGTCAGAATGCACAGTGCGATACTCGCATACACAGTTTCAACACTGTAAAAGGATGAGAGTATCCAACACGCCGGGACGAGAACCCAACGCAAAATCAATGCATTGCGCCAAGTGATGCGCTTTGCGGGCAGAGGACGGTCTCGCTTGTTGTACTCGTCTTCTTCTGGTTTCAGCGTCTGGTTTGAGACGTCGAACTGTAGGACATGAAACCAAATCCAGAATATAACATGTGGAAGATGTGAGATATCGCCAAGTGGAGCGGACGCGACGGCCAGAGAAGTCTAAACAGCTAATGTGTGAGCGTGAGGTGTATAGTATTTTCAAAGGGGAAACATACTATAGGTATTACAGTTGTCTTAATGTCTGACTTCGTGAATAAAAATAGCGTCCATAGATGGTACAAGGCGTATGAAGGGAGTTTGACAATGAAACGTAGCACTGGCAAAGCGAAAGACGACAAGAAGTCGACTTCAATTACCAATGAGGATGGCGAGACAGAAGGGAAACAGAACTGGGTGAAGGTACGAGACATCTTGAGATGGGATTCTGAAAACATTCGAGTGGTTCATCTTATATCGCATGAGGCGAGGACCAGCTCTAAACCAACGCTATAATCATAGCGCTTCGCAGTTGTCTCCTCCGATGTGAGTCCGGGACTGCGTACGTCAAAACCTCGTAGGCGGTCCATAAAGAGAAGAAAGGAACACATCAACGATTTCGAACCAGCTAGATCTTGGGAAAGATTGGCGCTCTACCGAATCTGGTCCTCTTTACATCAGGGACAACGAACACGAGGGAAAGGCGGACGAACAGGGAAAGGATATGCCGTCGCTTAACGAAGGTTTGGCGAAGATGCCGCAAATGCTATTTCTTTTAGCCGAAAACCTAAGGATGTACCTACCTCCTAAAGATTACCAAGGGCAATAGGGAAGTCATGCCGTGCACGCATGCTCCTCAGTGTCCCAATATCAATCGAGTCCCAGCCCTCAGTCATGATGCGAGGCAAGTCCAGGGCCGGTTTCCGATCTACTTCACCACTAGGAGACCCTTTTCTGGATGAAAGATGAAACTAAACTTGCACATTCTAATCATGCAGATACTGACACGGCCCATAAACATGACATGTTGTGCTTCACGATTTTTCTAGGTAAGAAGAACCTTTGCAAAGTAAGGATATGCCATGGTACAGTCAAAGTTGGAGAATATTCCTAGCACCTGGTCATTTAAGACGCAAACTCTCGGTTGATCGCCTGCTAGGCCTTTGATCTACTGCCAGAGCTTTTGGCTGCTGCATCGCACCGTTGTATAATCGACCTCCCGTACCCTTGTGCCAATCCTTACCAGTTTGAAACTATGTATTTGTCGCGGTTATTTTTTCATGCGCCTTGAATAGAAATCGACTAGATAACTCCCTAGTGCATGCTTCGTCGGCATTAAGCGATGGAGCACGGTAAGTTCGAAGGATAGCGGAAGTAAAAATATGTCAAGAAGGACATGAGTTATCCGAAGCGTGTACTCACCAAACGTATTTCCGCGCAGGAAATCTTCGCGGCGTCAGGTAACATATATTATTTGGACGATGATTGGCGAGGGATATCTGTACCACGTGGTATACTCTTTACAATCTGTCCGAGGCTGGTAAGGACAAACTAACAGCACACTCGTCATTATGAGCCCAGTGGAAGACTGTTCTTCGGGGTCAAGACAAGTGGTCAAACCATCACAGGACTCACGTTGAAGATACGTTCCTTCAATAGTACTCGCAAGCCTTGTACATGGTTCTAGCAGGACGGAACAGAATGCTGCACCTCTCAAGATAGTCCACATAGAAAACCAATAGTTTGAGGTTAATGCTGGGGAAGCACCGGCTGGTGGTAAGCATGGGGATAAGAATGACCGTTCTCGTAATGCCTGGCAAGTACAAAGACTACCACGCTGTGGAAATTGTTCCATCAGACCTCTATGTTTACTCACTTGAAGCACTTCTGACGCTTTATTTTCCTCGGACATATTGTATTCAGGCATTTAAGGAGAATACTCTGTTCGATTTTGTTCATGTGTTTCGTCCTTGTTACTTCTGAACCGCTGAGTATCCTGGAGCAGCGTCATCTGACGGAGTCTCGGTCAGATTGCGCCCGTTAGCAGACGATTATCGATGCCTAGCGCTAAGAAAGCCGTAACTCTCGGACATGATGCAAGTTCCTCGGTGTTCCGGTTAAGAGTGTCCTTCTTGAAGCGACGACGGCTTTCGAGAAAACAGCGCGGTCCTGAATCAACCGCTTTGGATCCTTGCTCTCGGTTATATGACCCTTTCAGTATCCAGGACGCCAACGAATTGGTACGGCGGCCAGAACGGACAAATCGGACATGAAGGTGTCTGTCTGACTCCCAAGTTTTACTATAATTTTTTCTGTTTCTGGTAGGGTATCACGTGCGAAACGCTTCATTTTCTTGACCACTAGCAAGCCGTCAGAATCGTCGAGGCCATGGTATATATCGGTACATTTTCGATTTTGCTCTAGGAATTCCAATATTTCGTTATTCTTACACTGCGGGGCTCAGACACCAACAAAAACTCGTGTCAGTACCGTATACGTTTGCTAGCACCTGCATTCCGGCAACTCAACAACGACTAACTACATCTCAATTTACCTTACTGCCTTATTACATGCGCGGGAGTTTAACCACGTATCTTCTGGCCACTTAGGATACCTGATTGATGCTGTTTTGTGCATAAACTCATAGCCGAAAGTGCTACAGCCAATCTAGATGCACGGCGTTCCTCCTGTCCTTTCTATACACTAGACTAATTGGACCTATAACGGGCCTTGGAACACGTTGAGAAAGCCTTGCCCATGACTAGCTTATCCTGTATCTCAGTATAGCCGGTCGACAAAACTCACTCATGCCTAGTCCTCTGGTGAATAGCTTGGGGCTATACCACGATTCTTTTCTTGCGGTGCACGATTAGGTGTACGTTACTTTTCTTTGATGTATCTTACAGCCTCATTGGGTAAAGACCGATTCCCGCCGAAGCTTTCACCTGTAGTAGGGATCCATGACGCTCGTCTTTACTACTCAGTGCCCCAAATCTCACAAACGCCATCTTTATGGGCCATCGGCGACCTTAGACTTGCGCAGTGGAATGTCTTTTGCCCTGCCCGAGGACCCCGTTGCAGCGTCAAGAGAGTTGATTGGTACTTAGGTTTGTTAGGAATATTCAAGAGCACAGCTCTTCTTCATTTAAACCACTTCACGCTTTTGGATCATGCAAGATAATCCAGCACACTCATACGAAAAACTGTAAGGTTACAGTGGAGGACCCTTGCTCCGCAAGGCTTGACTAATCGAATGTAATAGGGGCTAAGTTATCATGCACTTTCTCTGGCCTACCCATTAACATGGATGTCAATTGAGTTTAATGCTATTCGAAGGCATCGTGGCTCAGCCTACCAGGCCGAATTTAGCAGTCGATTCACAAGTAGACTCCGACGATTCGGAAGTTCTCCGCGATAGTCAGATATTCCAAAGCAGTCGGAATGCCGGCATCGCCAGCTAACGGCGTCACTGACCGTGTACACCAAAGACACAGGTTTACGACACATGTATTTACGCAAATATAATGCAAACCCGCGGAATGAAGTTCTTGATTGTACTTGGACATACGATAAAGCAGGCGTGATAACTAAAGCATAATGGGCATAGTGGGCGACGGATGATGGTGATCGATGATTACGACACTTGTGTTACACTCTACGTAAAAAACCTCCAAAGCAAAAAGGGACAGCAATAGCCAACGGTGAAAGTAGAAGGATCAAGGCGCAGTGATGTACAGTAGTGAATGTCATGACCAATCGTGGTTAGAGCATAGGTTTAAAACCAGAAAAAACATGACGCTAATTTTCCACAGTAGTAATAACAGTCTGTTTATGCAGTCCATCTAAGATAGACGTGCGGAGTCCGGCTTGCAACGGTGACGAGCACTCTCCATTAGAAGCATCGCCATCATCGTCTATGGTACTGGCATTCTGAGCGGCTGATAGGCGATGTACCACGATGCCCCAGTCAACCCACCAGTCATCCGCCGCATCGTAAGCCTCGTACCCGAATGAATTCCGAAACTCTTCCCACGCACTACGCAGAACGTCTTCGTCCACATTCTCCCAGTCAAGCATGTTCTGCTCGGATGCCCTGGCAAAGCCTGCGTTACGTTCGTCACGAGCAGATCCTGGGGGCAGCGTGGAGAATGTCAAGAGCTCGTTGTCAGTTTGTAGTATGGCATTGCAACGATCCTGACGGATTTTCTGATACGCGGCGAGAAGACGGAGAATTTCTTCCTGATCTCTCGACTGAAGTCGCGAGAACAGGCTGCCCAAGACCGCGCCATCCTCCACCGACAAAGCAACTTCATTCATAGACCCTGCCTAAAACAACATCAGTTGGTATTTATCTTTCTTCACTAGCCGTATTTGACATACACTTGAGAGATGAACGGAGTTTCCGACAAGGACTAGTCTGCCATTATTAGAATACCAACTTTCAATGGGGGTTTGTACGATATGCTGGTTCTCGGCCGCATGAGTACTGAGAGACAGAAGTCGTTGCACTCTGAAAGTAACACATCTCAATCGGTCTGACAACAGCAATTGCACGTAGCTTACTAACCTCTCTTCAAACGCAGAAAAGTCAAGTTCGGATAATGGAACAGTTTGCTTCCATCCATGTGTGCCTGTGTTTTTCGTATCGATATGTTGCACGAGGTAATGATCCGGCGCCTAGGACATAGTCAAAATCGTTACTGGAGCAATTTATAAACAGGTGGATCGCTTACAGCAAGATAACCAAGGGTACATTGTAAATCCCCCATCCATAATGTCCACTACCAGACAGAACTTAATTAGCCCACTGAACAATTCATGAGCAAGATACTGACCGATCCATCTTCTGTTAGCGGTTGAAGAAGCGGGTCCTTCTGTAACGTGTCAACGGGGACAAGATAACTTCGAATGGATGGGAAGAACCCTTGCGTAAGCCAACCTAGTGTCCACCCGCCAAGGAATTAAGCACTCACTTGTACATTTTAAATGGCCCAAGTGGATGAACTTCTTTTTTCCCTACAATCTTTTCACGTAGGAGGCTATAGGTCCCATCTGCACCGACAATCAAGTCTGCATTGATTCTTGACCCGTCCTCAAGAAGCACAAATGTGCAATCTTTATCCACATCAATCACAGTCGTGTTGTAGTCGATTTTCACACCGGAGCGCAATGCGATGTCACGGATCAACTCATACAGATCGCCATACTGATAGCGTTCACGAAGAGAAGGGTAGGTTATAGTTAGAACCCCGGCGGTGCGGGACGGTGAAGACCATGGGAAAGATGAAAACGATGCGTACCCGCATATTGTACATATCAGCTTGTAGCTCTTTCATCAGCTCCTTATGATAAATAAGGGTGCTCTGTAGCTCGCCAGTCATGCCTGTTGAGCCATTCCCGATAGTATTGCATACGGAGGTACGAATAACGAAGGAAGCCAGTCGCACAGACAGAGTTCAAATCAGTCAAACCGCGGCCCGGGAAGAATGATCGGAGAGAACCCACCGTCGACGAAGTTTATTTTTGGGCATTGTGTGATCCCTCTCGCCTTCAGCTGTTCTCCAACACCCCAATGCAGTAACAACTTCGCCATATTCGGTGGTATACGCATCGCAGTACAAGTCTGCGTGCTGACGTCAGAGCGCAACGCTTATCTGATCGGTTGAAGCACTGCTCACCGTAAGTTTTCCATTTGACTTCTCCAATACACGTACGTTGTGACCAGCTTGCTTGAGGTTGTACGCTGCAGACAGGCCTGCAATACTCCCACCCACGATGACTACATCCAGCGTAACAGCTGCACGCCGGTGGAAGAGGTTTTCATAAACAGGAGAAGTAGGAAAAGGCATGACAGGAATACGAGGGTGAGGCAGTTTGGAAGGCGTCATTGCCGGAGAAGTCATTGGCCTTATATGTCGGATGTACGGGCGTCGGAAAGAATCGAAAGCAACGATGCTCTCACGGCCTCCTACTAGGAAACGGGGAGCTGGAAAGGAGAGTTAGAAGGTTTGTTGCAGATGTACGGATGGTCGCTATAGGATAGAAGCAGTCTATGGACATGATATATTTAACGGAAGGGCAAGGGTTCCAGAACTAGGACGTTTATGTCAAGGAAGACGCCTAAAAACCGACTGTCAATAGGATTCCAGGGGCGCAGGCGCTTGCCTCGCGAGCTAATTGTCTGTCCTCTACTGCGATTTCCCATGTAAACATGACCGAAATCCATCTTCCACGATCATATACAAGGGTATGTTCTCCTTGTGGAAGGGCTCAAATGGTTAGAAGGGTCATTTAGTCTCCTTCGTCATGCCTTCATTCAAGTTCGTTGATTTCAGCCTTTGCAAGGATGCTGAAATTAAATCAAACGCCCCTTCTTTTTACTTGATAATTCAGGACTAGTGCAAACTTCACATCAGAGATGAGACAGTTGGACTTATGCTTCCGAAATTTCAGGGTTGAAATTTCTACAAAGAAACGACGTAACGCGTAGTACTAGTCACGCTTATCAGACGCCCAAATTATTTTTGTCCATCTTGCACGGCACGAATGGGTTTGCTTCAAAACCGTTTCCACAAGCGTTAGTTTATTAATCACAATATTCGCATGATTCATTCAGTGCCGTGCAGAAAGTGTGTCTTGAATAAATAGAAGAAGTTATCAGTCAGAATTTCGACCAGTAGAGGCTTGTTTGGTCCCTGCGACGTAAAGCAACAGTTACCCGAAGTGTAAGAGCTCACAAGTATGCAGCAGCAGTATTTAATTAGAACTGAGAGGCAATGTCGGCTGAAAGGGACAGAAGAAAAAACGCCTGCTGGGAGACAATATCAGGGATTGTATGATGGCAATACGTAGCAATCGTGCCGCCTTACTGAAGGCATTTATATACTATCACAAGTATGAAAGGAAAGATGCCATGTGCAATGAGAGTGATCAGCCTCAAATAACAGCCTCCAACCGGGATACGCCTGACTTAAAAACTCCAAGGGGTGGAACGTTGTTCTGAACATCAGAACAATGTGTCCAGACCTTGACGCGAAGGACGGCCTACCAAGCAAAGATGCAGACTGAGCCTGAATATATAACTATATAAAGACACTAATTGCGAGACTAATATGACAAAACAAGGAGAATAAGAAATGGAGAAATAACAAGACATGGAAGGAAAGCATATATAGACATTGGATCCGAGGGGTCATACGGACTTTCTTGAATTTATGGATAGAATAGCTTACGATTGCTTGTCTGGTTTGCGATGGTGTACAGCGATGCAAATGCGATGCAATACGAATCGAAGACGATCTAAGATGACGGCGCATGAGGGGTATGGATAATGAAGGTTGAAGATATAGTGCATTGAATCCCACGATGACGAAGTGTGCAAGGTGAAAGAAAAGAATCAAGGAACCCATATAAAATTTTGGCGCAACTTTTCTCCCTATAATGGCTGATTCTCTGCCTGCAATGCCGCGACTTCCAGAGCATGTCGACGTGCCTCTGTCTTGAGTTGTGGTAAATCTGTCGCAAGGTCCACCATCGACCGTTCGTCCCAACGCGCAAGTGCCCACTCGCGTACAAACACGCTCACCTGAGAAAAATACTGAGCAAGAACTATTGATCGCTTCGCTGGCAAACATACCTTGAGGTATCGCTTAGAGGCATACTTCTTGTAAAATGACTCATGAGCAATTGGCTTTAAGATGTAGTTGAGCATAAGATTGGCGGTCGGAATAAGCGCTTCTTCGGGGTATGACGAGTAGTGTCGGAGGTTCGGTGTCTGATTTCACATGTCAGTAAAAATCACGTAGTATGCGCAGCGCTGCTTACCCAGTCCGGACAATCAAGTACTAGTCGCGCAAGCCACATTGAGGCAGCAGCCAAAAGTGACGGCGGAGCAGCAATCAACCGCCACTCAAGGCACCCAATTTCAGTGAGGTACTTTCCAATCGTGCGCACCTGCACATTGTAGTCGTCGGCTTTGCTTATTCGTCGTAAGAAGTTCAGCGGGCAGGGATAGCTCATGTTCCAATCAATAGTTTTGAGGATGTATTTCTCAGCCTGAAGAATTTCTTGCTCGCTGTATGACGAGTCTGCGCAGTAAACAAAATTTGTAACTGACGGCGCGACCGTCTCCTCAACCTTTGCGGCGACGAACATGCACGTGACTCCAACCAGTTGGAGTTTTGCCAAAGAAACGACTCGAGCAGACAAGAATCGGTCGATTAAGTTGACACACAGGAATAATGTTTCCGGTAGAAGCTTGAAGCGAGAGTGCACTTGAATGAGCCAGTCCATGAGGATACCACGCATTTTCCATGCAAGTTCTTTTTGGTTCTCCATGTAGTTAGGATTAGGCATAGTTGTTTGCTGCGACAATGATAACGTCAGCTAAAGGATACAAGTTATATGGCCAAATGAAACATACCTCTAAAGCCTTGAGATAGTCAAAGATATCCGCAACGTACTCGGCGACCATGAGGGGATCATCTTCATCATCCTTGTCTAAATCGTCCCAATCCCGTAGTTCTTCTACTTTCTGCTGAGAGCTACCGGGAACGGCATCGTCTTCCTCTAATACGGGTTCGGATTCCTCCACGATGTTCTCGAGGAGAGCCTTATCGCCAACTTCTATAATTTCATCGCCGATTTCTGAAGACGTCTTCCTACGCTTAGATGCTGGCTCATCGTCTGTATCGGGCTCAATGCGGGCCACAGGAGCTCTTCGGTGGACCGTCCTCCGGACGGTGGTTGAGGTGACTGTAGTCGATCGAACACTGCGCCGAGTAGATTGGGTCGGCTTAGGTACTTCGACAACCGGGACGGGTTTCGTAGGATGATCAACGGACATAGGCTCGGACTTCTGCACCTTGTTGTGAGTAACAGTACTTCTCGTATTCCGAGTAGCCACGGGACGCAGTGGTGCACGGGATGCCATCGTCGACGTTGTATTTGAAGAAGCTGGTTTGGACGGTTTCGCCGTAGTTGCCTCCTTGCCTTTGCCCTTGGAATCGGGAACCGCTCGTACCCTGTTGTTGACGGACTTGCCTGTGACTTCTCCTAAAGCCTCGCGCTTGCGCTTCTGTATGTTAGCATCGGCCAGAGCAGAAGCACGAGTAGCCACGCCTGTAGCGGCAGCGGACGATGAAGACGGCGGTTTTGAGCGGGTAGTGATCCGGGAAGGACGAGCATTAGCATTTTCGTTATCCTTCGTGGTGACAGCGCGAGTCGCGCGAGTTACTCGCCGAGTCTGCAGAGCAATCGGAGTGGATGAGTTGAGTGACCATGACTGATGTTGAACTTTCGCCGAAGACGTTGGAGATAACTTACAGGTATATTCGACGACATGGCGACCGGCAAGGGGAAAGGATGATCGAACAGAAAGGCTCTGAGGGGCGAATGGTCGTCGTTGTCGGCGTCGGTGAGGGAGAGCAAAAGAGATGGTAGTGGCTGAAGAGCAGGATCGGCTCGGGCCATTTAAACAGTGGCAACATGAACCGAACGCGTCTGCACAAACAGGCACAAGCAACGCGTAACGCGCGCGTCACACTCTTTTTCTGTCGGCCACTGCACACCTCAAGGGTCAAGGAGTCATGCAATAATCTATTATATTTGCATCTCTGCTGCTTTCGACGATTATGCTAATATGCAGGGCTTGTCGCAGACAATTCCATTCTTCTGCACTAGTCAGGGCGACGGACAACTCGAAGGCGTACGCAAAGACACTCCGACTCCCGAAGTCAGCCTTTCCGCAGTGGTGTGACCCGCAAAAGTCTGAATTGCCGTTCCGGAGTAAAATATCGGGTAGTCTGTACAAGTGGCAGGTACGTATAAGTTGTGCTTCTCGCAAATCTGGATGAATTGATGAATTTCTTCTTTTTTCAGGAGAAATTTACAGATCGTCCACTCTTCGTATTTCATGATGGGCCACCATACGCCAATGGAAACCTTCACATGGGTCTGTCGTTCCCCATGCTCGCATTTATTATTATATAGTAACTGGTTTCGAAGGCCATGCGATGAACAAGATTCTAAAGGACATGATAAATCGGTTTCAGCTTCTTCAGGGTAGAAGAGTCAAGTGAGTATGTTCTCTCGTTTTCTTACTTCTCTCTTCGCGTTAGCGATGGATCGGAACACCGTCAGCGAGCTCTCAGACGTCTCCCCTCTGTGTTGTATGATCTCTCAAGCAGGCTCAGTTTTGTATAACTCTTCAGTATACTCATTAAGGGCGTTTCAAGTTATCTTGCGATGCTCGAACGCCTCTGGCTGCTTTAGCTGCTCAGTTGTGCCCCACAACGCTCGGTTGCATGTGAATCATATCTTAGCTATACAATCTAACATTACTATGGTACATTCTCGCTAACAACTCGTAGTTATATTCCAGGATGGGATTGTCACGGATTACCAATAGAAGCTAAAACATTGAAAGAGCTGAAGGTTCGCAGTTCTCCAGTTTCTGAAATATATATTAATAAATAGCAGAAAGAAGCGCACGACCTTCCGGCTCATATCATTCGTTCGGCCGCGAAGACCGTAGCAGAGCGTGAGATCGAGGTACAAAAGGAGGAGTTCCAGGAATTAGGTATCATGGCGAATTGGAGCAAAGAAGGAACTTACCGGACCCTTGGTAGGCATGCGAAATTGGTCCAAATCCGTATCTCTCATACTCGCTTTTAGACAGATCCTATGAGCTTCGACAACTTCGCATGTTTCAGAAAATGGTTGAGAAAGGTCGGATTACTCCGCCTGGCTTCATACCAGATATTTAACTATTCATCAGGGCTCATTTACAGGCAATACCGCCCGGTACATTACTCGCCATCCTCGCGTTCGGCACTGGCCGAAGCCGAACTCGAGTATCGCGATGATCACGTCTCTCGGTCTGTATACGTCCTCTTCACCTTGGATTCGTCAACAGTCTCTTTCAACCCTCTGTTCGCGGAGCTTTTACAAACCAATAGACGTCCCATTAAATTGATGGTCTGGACGACTACTCCATGGACTCTGACTGCAAACATGGTAAGTTGGCGGATTAACTTCGCCTCCTTGTTCTGACATTTCGTTCAGGGGATCGCAGTTAACCAGGAGTTACGGTACAGCATCTTGGAGACAAGATCGGGTGAAAGCATTATCGTTGCGCAAGACCGTATTCTGGCCCTGCAAGCTATTCTTGGAGATGTTAAGGAGTCACTCGTCGTCAGAGGTAATTGGAATAGTTGACATAACTTTGAATTTTCAGATTAATCCCGAGTCAGGTACGGACCTCGTTGGGTTGAGCTATCTTCCTCTGTTTCCAGACACACCTCGAAGCATCGCACCTTTCAAAGTCATTTCAGCGGCGCATGTGACCTCCGATTCTGGGACTGGTCTTGTTCATTGTGCTCCAGCTCACGGTGCAGAAGACTATTCGTTGTTCCGTGCTCAAAATCTTCTTCGTGCTCAAGGTCCGGGTTCGCTCATTTGCCACGTCGATAGCGAAGGACGCTATAATCGTGCCATCATTGATGCCGTCGGTGAAACTGTTGGACAAAGACTATTAGGCCTTGACGTCTTAATGCGAGGCACAAATTTGATTATAGAAATGTTAAAGGAGATGAAAGGCGTGCTAATGAGTGAGGAACGGATCACTCACCGATATCCTTACGATTGGAAGACTGATAAGCCAATTATCGTGACGTACGTTACCACATATATAACCACACCCATAACCTCGTTACTAATTCATGCCTAAGTGCGACTTTGCAATGGTTTACAAGTCTCAAATCCATTAAAGAGGAGGCGTTGGATGCTCTTAAAAACGTGATCTTCCATCCGGCTGAATGTATGTTTCTGAAAATTGATGATAAAACCCACACTGACTGACGCTGGCTCCTGATAGCTCGCAACCGTCTTGAGTCCTTCGTCCGGTCCCGTTCGGAATGGTGTATTTCTAGGCAGCGCGTATGGGGTGCCCCGATACCGTCTTTACATCATCTACCGAGTGGTGAAGCAGTCTTGACACAAGATTCACTAGCTCACATTTTGTCTGTATTGGAGGACAAGGGTCCCGGATACTGGTGGGATGGTCCTGTTGCTGAATTCATTCCGTCTTCCATGCGCAAAAACCGGAGCGTGTCGTCTCTGAATCGCGAGTGGGCTAAAGGCTCGGATACTATGGATGTTTGGTTCGATAGTGGGAGTTCCTGGTCTCTTCTCGAAGAGAAAGGATTTCGTTCTGCGAGTGACGGTGCCCCCGCATATGCAGATGTGTGCCTGGAAGGATCGGATCAGCACCGTGGATGGTTCCAGAGTATGCTGCTCACCGCAATTGCAGCCAGTGAAAAGGATGGATATACGCGTATTCTTCCATATAAGTCGCTCGTCACCCATGGGATGGTTCTTGATCAAGCAGGCAAGAAGATGAGCAAGAGCTTGGGGAATGTCATGAGCCCCATGACGATTATCCGGGGCGGAAAAGTATGTCCATTCGCCAATCATTCATATAAAGCTGTTGACTTCTTTCATTTCAAGGATAAGAAGAAAGAACCTGCATACGGCGCTGACGTGCTGCGATACTGGGTCGCTTCGGTGGAATTCTGGCGTGATGCTCCGTTAGGGCCAACGGTACTCGCACAAGCTGTCGAGGCATTGAGGAAGATACGTAATACGGCAAGATTCATGTTGGGCAATATCGGTGACCTCGGAAATCAAGGAGAGATCATGTGTGTGGGTGAACAGAACATGAACATTGTAAGCTCTCGTTGATTGGCCGCAGAAGCGCAACTGATTGTCGCTGTAGGCAGACAGATATGTTATGCGTGAACTTTTCCACCTCGAAAGCTCTGTTTTGAACCATTACAAGCAATTGAACTTTCCTAGAGGTTTGTGCAGTGTTGTTCGATGGGAATGAAACGCTGATTCTTGTCTGTGCCAGTGGTTCAAGCGATCTCACGCTTCGCTAACATTACTTTGTCCGCTCTGTATTTTGATATCACAAAAGATGTCCTGTATGCCCACAGGCTTGACAGTACAGAGAGAAGAGCGGTTGTCTATGTTCTCAACCAAGTAAGTGGGCATGCGTGCTACGTATTTGCCATACACCTAACCATCTTCACGGCAGGTTTTGGAACGTTTGACTCTCATGCTTGCACCTATCACACCTCATCTTGCAGAAGAGATCAACCACTATCGAAACGGTGCTCGAATAGAAAAGTCAGACTGGCCGTCAGTATTTGTGAAACGCTGGACACCGTTGGTGGGCTCTCTTCCTTAGACTACCTCGATAGCCTCAGCTGAATATGTTACATCAGTCGAGTGACCCTAGTGAATCTAAATGGGATAATGACCGAGTATTAGCGGATATGGATGTTCTCTTGAAAATACGTGATACGGTTCTGGGTTTGCTGGAACAAGCTCGTGGCCAGAAGTATGTTTCGTATCACACCTTTCCCTTGCTATCATTAAAGTGGAATTTCCAGAGATTTGCGAAGCTCGCTTGAAGCGGAGGTGGATATTATCATTCCGGATTATGAATGGCTAGACCGTGAGGGCGAACTGGCAAGAGTACTTCGTCAGCAGAGTGCGTTATCAATCGCTTTCTATTTATCACTTGCTTAAGGCGAGTACAGGAGACTTTCTAAAAACGTTGTTCATCGTTTCGGACGTTTCAATCGTTGACGAGGGTTCTCTTGGGGCGAGTGGTGACGGGTGGGTGTATACATCGTCGTTTGATGCGTCTGGTAAGAATAAGTGCATCATTCGATTACTTTGAGGACTTACGCTTCGCTTAGACACGGAAGAGAGTTTGGGAATCCGACTTCGACCGGCAACTCGAGCAAAATGCCCGCGGTGTTGGACGTACACACGTCACGACTCGGACGAACTGTGTGGAAGATGCAGCGACGCAGTGCAATGTACGGAATAAAATAAGGATAGAAAAACCATACAGCATAGAGTACTGTAGATGTGAATAATTTGGTAATTACAATAACGCACTCCCCCTCTCATTCTTTTAGTCTTGCTGACGCCAGTACTTCGACATCTCCGAATTTTTTCAGAGTCTTCTTTTCATGTGGTGGGTGATACGTACTCGAGTGGCCATTCATCCTCAATGCCTATCTGTTCGTGGCAAACGTATTTTACTGAAGAAAATATGATCGAGCCTGCTTCCTAGACTACAGCTAGAGTAGTGTTGTTGACATAAGTATATTTACACTGTATGCGCAGAGTTTTTGAGTTTGTGAGACGATCACCGGGAAAATAGCTGATAAATTCGACAAATCTTTCACGACGCAGACTCTACCGACACAACGTTGACGCCAACAAACCCCGCTTCTTCATTGCCAAACGCTGGATGCTGGCACGAAGATGCGTCGCTGGCGTGGTTTTGCGTCTGACTCGGGCTAACTCATATCACATACCAGCGTTCTGCCGCGTCCCACTTCCCTTTGCCCACGACCTATCACCAGTACATTTACAACCACGTCTTCGACATCGTAAATATTCTAGCAAAAGCATGTCTAGCGTCGGCATCGTCGCTGATCGGCTATCAAAGCTCTCAATCGCACCCAGCGCATCCATTAAGCATGCAGTGACGAATTCGCCAGCAACATGGCGGGACGCGCTCGTTACTGCGGGCAACACGCCTGAAGGATTCCAGCTCACCAAAACGCTTGTTTTCAAGCCGAAAACCGCAAAATCGGCCACAACTGTTCCTGTGGTAGTCATTGCACGCGAAGAAACGGAAACAAATTCAGCGGCTTTGGGAAGAAAATTGAATTTGAAGGAGTTGCGCCTTGCCTCGCCAGATCTGTTGAAAGATTTTTTCGCATTGGATAAAGACTCTCGTAAGCATTATCCATTTCAGTGTAGAAGGTTTGTTAACGATAACATCGCAACCGTTCAAGTGTCTCCACTGGCGCTTGACGCTACCACATTCCCTAAGGTCGTCACTGTCCTTGATACATCGCTTGCATCTTCTCCTGGTCCTTTCGCCGTTCACGCGCTTGCCTCTGACTCCACCATCTTTCTCTCTGGGAAAGAGATTGCAACATACCTACGTGCTCTTGTAACTTCGGAAATTAATCTTCACGAAGTCGATTTTGCTGCTCTTAAAGCTGAGGCAGCCGCCGTTCCTGCTGGTCCTACGAGTGCTGCTGCAGCTCCAGAAAAGGCGATGAGAGAAGAGGGAAAGATCGAGGGTGCTGTACAGATTGCTGTCGGTGTGAAAAAGGAAGTTGATTTTGCTAGCTGGTACACCAATGTTTGTCCAATTAACTCTGTCACTCAAACTTTTTGTCTAATGTACGTTAAAGGTGCTAGTAAAAGCCGACATGTTGGACTACTACAGTGTCAGTGGATGCTACATTCTCAAGCCATGGTCATACAGCATTTGGGAGGTGATCCAAGGTACCGATAGTTCCGTGATATTTATACTGTCAGTTCTCATGCGTTTCAGAATGGTTCAATGCGAGAATTAAGGAAATGGGTGTAGAAAACGCTTATTTCCCCATGTTCGTCTCTCAAAAGGTGCTTGAACGTGAGAAGGACCATATTGAAGGCTTTTCTCCAGAGGTAGCATGGGTCACGAAAGCGTAGGTTTTACTAGTCGTTACATCAATACTCCGTTAAAATACCCTTTCCAGAGGGAGCTCAGATTTAGAGGAGCCAATCGCGATTCGTCCAACCTCTGAGACAGCAATGTACCCCTACTATGCGAAGTGGATCAAAAGCCATCGTGACCTCCCACTCAAACTCAACCAATGGAATAGCGTTGTTCGCTGGGAGTTCAAGAACCCACAGCCGTTCCTTCGTACGCGTGAATTCCTTTGGCAAGAGGGCCATACTGCACATCTTACAAAGAAGGAAGCCGACAAGGAGGTGTTGGAGATCCTCGACCTGTACAGACGCGTCTACGAAGAATTGTTGGCTGTTCCTGTCATTCCTGGAATTAAGTCCGAAAAGGAGAAATTCGCAGGTGGACTCTATACGACAACAGTGGAGGGCTTCATTCCGACGACTGGTCGTGGCATTCAAGCCGCAACGTCCCATTGTCTGGGCCAAAACTTCTCACGTCCCGAGATGTTCAACATCGTTGTGGAAGACCCTGACGACCCACAGGGTACTGGCCCGAATGGTGGAAAACTCTTTGCCTGGCAGAATTCGTGGGGGTTAAGCACACGCACGATTGGTGTCATGGTCATGATTCATGGTGATAATCAGGGACTTGTCCTTCCTCCACGTGTTGCGAGTGTACAAGTGGTCGTTGTGCCATGTGGTATCACTGCGAAGACTAATAAGCAGGAATTGTATGATCGAAGCGAGGAACTCACCAAGACACTGAGAAAGGTTGGCATTCGTGCACGGGCAGATTTAAGAGATGGGTATACACCAGGCTTCAAGTTCAATGACTGGGAACAGAAGGTACAACCATAGACTTCTCTTGCTTCTCGTACGATTAAAAAACTGATGAGCAATGTTATCTAGGGCGTGCCACTCCGGCTTGAACTTGGTCCTATTGATATCCAGAAGAAGCAAACGCTTTCAGTCCGACGGGACACAGGGGTTAAAGCACCTATACCGCTCGCGGACCTCGGAACTGCCATTCCCGAACTCCTAGAGACGATCCAACGAGAAATGTACGAGCGCGCGAAAGCCGCTTTCGTGTCCCGCCTTCGTGTCGTCACGAAATGGGATGATCTTGTTCCGACGCTTGATGGTAAATGTGTTGCTGTACTTCCATGGTGTGAGGAAGAGGCTTGCGAAGACGATATCAAAGAAAGGAGTGGGCGAGAGTGCGTATTGACACTTTTTAGTACTTTTCGTTTCGCTTTACAGCGAAATTTCTAACGTTTCATCGTTACAGCTCTGAACCACAAGATGCACGTGCTCCGTCAGCAGGTGCCAAATCGCTCGCCATCCCATTCGACCAGTCGCAATATCCGCCGATCCAACAGGGCGTTACGAAGTGCCCGGCTTGCGGAAAGGACGCCAAGCGCTGGACAATGTTTGGGCGATCATATTAGCGGCGGAGCTGGTTAAGCGAAAGAAGGCGAAGTGCTGTCCTTGTTGCATCACCTGTACTGAAAGTTCTTGCTGCTTGTATTCGTGTATGACGATTTGTTGTCGATTTACTCATTAGAAACTAGACCAGAAAATAAAAGATCGGGGAGTAGACATGAAGGTATATTGGATGACTTCCCGTAAGGCTTTCTAACGAGAAAAATACTAAAAACCGTGTCTAAATCATCGGTCCGAAGGGAACCGACTAGTGTACCATAGTTTCGGTCAACAACACCCCATGAATAAACTTAAAATCTGTACAGGGCCCCCCTGTACAAACCTCTAAACTTGAGAAAAATAAATATGGTAATATAGCCAACACTTATGACAGTATCCCTGATTGCCTGTCACTTTGTCATCAGAGTTACATCTGTATTATTGATGATCAACATGTTCTCTCAGAACATTTGCCCTTAGCTATAGCATCTATGAATCTTGGTGTTACGGGAAGCAAATTTTGTCTAAATCTATCCTATCTCGCTTATATACAGAGTTTATGAAAATAGGATGCCTTTTTTCTAGCAGAATTCTTACGGGAAGTCATCCATTGTCTATTCGGAGATTGCCATACATTGGACGTTGGAGTGTAGGCGTCATATAAGTAATTGTGTATTTGAGGCGAAATGGCAGCCTGTACAGATCCTAGGGATACAAGAATCAATTAAAAGCTGCACTCGACTCGGAGAACGGGATCAATTTCGTCTTTCTCAATCGGATTGAAGTTCGCTAAGTTGACAGACAATTGTCCCAATGTGCTACTATACGCTACGATCGAACGATCCTTAATGTGAAGCCAGATTGATACCGACAGGCGACTTTGTGCCCCTTACTCGAATGAGATTTTGGAAACACGGGAGCGGTATGCATGAACAAAGGGAATGGGAATATTGGATCAGGTCCCGTGATCCTAGTGGTTCCTTTCACTCTTCGATCGAAGTTCATCGAAGTTCGCTTTGCCTTCTGGCTTCAGCCTACGCAACGATGGAAGAAGGCTAGAAACCAGATCGTCTAGATTCGTTCATGGCAAGTGAGATCTGTAGCATGGCCCCTAAAAGCATCAAGCACAACTCTATCTCCTCATTTCAAGTCCAACTGTCTTGACAAGAACGACCATTGCGCCCTCCGTTCGGCTGCTGCATCAACATGGCAGACTCGTTTACAGACATTGAAGGGCCAATCACAGCAGTAGCAAAGGTCTGTGTTGCAGATTAACGTTGCACTAGTTTTCCAGTTGTAATATGTTCAATGCGATTTGACAGTTCATTGCGAAGCCAGAGCACGTCGACGAATTCGCAACGTGGCTTTTAGCATATGCAGAACGTGCAAAAGTGGCTGACGGGACATATTGCTTGTCAGTTGAGATTGTGCGGCATGAGAACTTGTTTATGTCGTGGGAGAAGTACGAATTCAATCTACTTCGAGCGTATACTCCTGACACAGTCTCTTTGCCTTTATTGCACACCAACTAACAGATTCAGTGGACCAGAGGCAGTAATGTGTACGTATGCCGAACATGCAAAATCACAGGAGCTCGTCAATAAATGGTTGGCCGACGTGAGGTTTCCTTTCCTCTGTAAATGAATCGGATTTTGCTGAATGTGTCCTTTCCTTGTAGTTACCCGAGTTGAAGTTCTTTGCAACAAATTCCGTCGCAAAATCTTCATGATGTCAATTTAATTAATGACAGGTGCTCCCACTTTCCAGGCGCTTTACTAGTGAGAGTGGATGCTGGAATTTGTTATTTGGGACACCTCGTCCTTGATTCCTTATTATAAGCTTGTGACTTTGTTTTGATTGCTTTGAGATTGCTTTACGCTGAACATATATATGCTTTAATCAGTTGGCTTTATGTTGTGGATTCTGCCGCACTAGTTTATTTTATTTTGTATGCGAAAAGCTATATGGGCATGGCATATTATTATTTAAGAAATATGTCCGTCCAATACAATAGCTTTATCAAAGATCCGCAAACAACAAGTAGCGATCTCCTTTCAATACCAAAGCTAAACAATTAGTGGCAAAAGTTCAATTGGCTCTGTTACCTGGTCAATACAGTAGAGGCCACTTAGCTGCAACACCTATCAAATTCGAGTGTTGCAGCACGTAATAGAATAAGTTACCGCCATTAGAGGTTATCAATAGCTTACTATATGGAGAGTATGATTTTAACAATTAGTAGGTGGTGGCATGTCTCCTATTCCACAAGCTTGATTAGAATTTAGCTTCTGATAGACTCGAATCATTTCCTAGACTAGACATATAGCTGTAATTAGTTTATTCCTCTACCTAGTTCCTATATGCATAACATGACAACTTTGTCACTATGATAGTCCATACAAAACCGAGGACGACCCTGTGAGAATTTGGGAAGATAATCTTTAGCTCTCAATAACAGCAATTCTTGTCCTGTCTCAGTAGATAAGGCTTTTTCGTTAGGAATAGCGCGTACGGCGCTGGTTTGCAGTACCTCATGAACGACCACCACACAGCGGTTGACTAGCATAGACCAGGACGTCTAACACATTGTATATCATATGATACGTGCACACTCCAAAGGTGCTGCGAGTCGGTAATCGGGGTCTTGTGTAAACATGTGAGTCTGGTTTGCTTCCGGTTGGGGAGGACGCGGCTTGGTCAGCAGTGTACTGCTTATTTCGTGCTAACTTTTTTTAGCAATTATGAAGCAGTTTGGATAGGTGCAAGGAGGGTATCGGAGTGCGGGAAGCCGTCAAGAGACGTTGGCAAGAGAATTGACGAAGAAATAAAGGGAGAGAACGGGCGAAAGCTTCCCCACCCCGGAGTACATTACCAAAAGAGGAGTACTCGGCAATGACCGAATCCCCAAGATTTGCACTCTGGTCGCAGTTCTAAATTGGAATATAAACAGCGCGAGTGGCAGAATCTTCCAAGTCCTCGCCCACCTCCTCTATTCCTTTCTTTTTCCTTGTCTGCTACCGCCGGTGATCTAGTCGACGTTGGGGACACGAAACACTCTTTTTCATTTTTTTACCGTGTTACGAAAAAGGACTAGCCATGGCCGAAGCAGTTACGCCCTCGCTCAAGACGCCTCCACCAGACATTGCAGCCAACTCGCCACCTGAGTCTCCCAAGTTTCTGGTGCGCAAGGCAAAGGCTTTCAAGGAGGAGAAACCTGCCGACTATGACATTCCCGACAACTATGTCGCGTGGACTCTCAGGAATGCGAAGCCTCGTCCACCTCTGTCGTGGAATAACATTCTTGGCGAGCTCAACTACGTTTCTCTTGCTGTCCTAACGATCACGCCTACCATTGCTCTCTTGGGTCTCATGTACGTTCCGCTGCAGTGGAAGACGTTCTGGTTTGCCGTTCTATACTATTTCTTCACTGGCTTGGGAATCACTGCGGGTATGTTCAATTCGGTTTGTTTCCGTGCTTTACGTCAACAGATTTAAAAAAAAATTCTCAAGGCTACCACCGCCTTTGGGCACATCGCTCGTATAACGCGTCGAAGCCACTGGAGTATTTCCTCGCAATGGCTGGTACTGGTGCTGTAGAGGGTTCTATTAAATGGTGGTGCAGGGGTCATCGTGCACATCACCGTTACACCGACACAGATCTTGACCCGTACAATGCCCACCGCGGATTATTCTGGTCGCATCTCGGTTGGATGCTCGTCAAGCCACGGATTAAACCTGGTGTTGCTGATGTTAGTGACCTCTCTAAGAATGTGGTCATCCGGTGGCAGCACCGCTGGTATATCCCGCTTATCCTTACTATGGGCTTTGGCGTGCCGACCATAATTCCCGGCCTGCTATGGGGCGACTATTTGGGTGGATTCGTCTTTGCCGGTGCACTCCGCCTTACCTTTGTTCACCACTCGACCTTCTGCGTAAACTCACTTGCCCATTGGCTCGGTGAGACTCCGTTCGATGACAAGCACACTCCTCGAGACCACATGATTACTGCTTTCGCAACTATTGGTGAAGGTTACCACAATTTCCATCACCAATTCCCGATGGACTATCGAAATGCCATCAGGTGGTACCAGTATGATCCAACCAAGTGGTTCATCTGGTGTGCGTCGCAGCTCGGCCTTGCCAGCCATTTGAAAGTCTTCCCGGATAACGAAGTCCAAAAGGGTCAGCTCACAATGCAGCTCAAGAAACTCCGCCAGACACAGGATAAGATTGCCTGGCCGAGCGATAGTAACGATTTACCTATCGTGTCTTATGCAGACTGTATGTTTCATGCCCTGCAGTGTCGCCCGTGCTGAACTGATTTCTTCGTCACTAGTCCAGAAACAAGCCGAGAAGCGACCCTTGATTCTCATTGCGGGTTTCATTCATGATGTCGGATCGTTCATGGATGAACATCCGGGTGGACGACATCTACTTGCTAAGAACATCGGTAAAGATGCAACAACGGCTTTCTTCGGTGGTGTCTATGACCACTCGAATGCCGCGCACAACGTAAGGACTTTCTTCCTAATAGGAAGCAATCAGACGTACTGACTCGTATCAAGTTACTCGCGATGAAACGGGTTGGCATTCTAAACGGTGGAATGCCGCACGGTTCAGAAGAGCGTGCCATTCCTCCTTCACAAAAGCTTCGTATTGCACGATACAACGAAATGGCCTCTCCGTACTGCTCGTCAACTGCCGTGTCTGACGGCGAAGGACTGCTGGGTTGAACATTGCTTTCCATACACCCTCGGAAATGATCGATCCAGCTCGGATTGAACCATCTCATGAGAATGAAGAATCTCTGTGGCCAAATGCTTATTCAATCAATCACCATGCACTTCTGTTTTCCTTTCCATTAGCTTATGTCTCGCGTCCAGTTAGAATGTCAACTCCTGCATGAATGCCCGTGTTGAGTAAAGAGAAAGCGGACACAGCAAATTCGGTATTTACTGTACTAGATTAAAAGTCGAAAGGCGACTCAAACGAAACATCACTGCTTTAATGTCAATGTAATAGAAGTTGAAGTTTTTTGGCGATGATACACGTTCAATGTGTCCATATGGATAAAGATTATTTCCTTATTTGGCCAATATTGATTTCATGTGGTCCTTGCCGGCTGTTGCCGCTGCATACAAAGCGCTACCTACCAATGTCCGCAAGCCACTTGACTATGCAGGGCACATGGATTGCTCTTGCACCTGAACATACTTGATGCATAGTTGGTCGAATGGTCCAGTCGTTCCTTACTTTGTTATGTTATTCTATACTGGTGTCTTCAAATCCTCTGCCTTATGCCTCAACTACAAAGACTGAGACATACAACCCTCCTAACAAACCCTATGGCTAGCAACTACATCAGCTTATCTTTCCCTCGGAGCTTGTATTAAGTACATATCCTCCGCACTCAGTGAAAATGCTTCTGCAAATACATTCCATTTTGACTAGATACAATAGTAGGCAAGGCTCACTGGCAAAGTTATTGATGAAGCACTCTCTGCATGAGTCTAGGAATGCCTCCTTGACGTCTCCGCGGTCAATCGCCTCAATAGATGGCCACAGTAACCCATCTGTGAAAAGAAACGTGGCGTTAGGCGCCTCTAGACCCTTCGATTCTACATTTGTCAGTATTATCCAGAGTTATAGTAGTTATCTTATTAGTCGCCGCTCTCGGGGTGTACTCGTTCCGCCTGTACCGATAGCTAGGACCAGATTATTCGAACCCTCTCGATTTAGATCAGAGTCGTCTTAGGGAATAGGTGAGTCACATTCAATAAGAGAAAATAGGGGTTCAGACAGAAGACAGTGGCTTTGCCATTGTTGTACGCTGTTTTCTTCAGTAGTAACTCTGCTGGAAAGGTGTTCCACTGCAAGTTTAACCAGCGTCCACTAAGTCGTACAATTGAATCGCCAAGGCCAGATCACTATCCAGGTACCCGGAACTGTAGAAATTTTGTGTTCAGCCAGGGGGTAAATTTTCTCGTTTTAGAGTGAATGAGCACGGTTTCTTCCTCGGAGTAAGGTTGAACGACGTGTCTTCCGCATTGAGGTGGATCAGAGTGCAAGCATATATTCTCCCTTTCCATCTTAAACGTTGAACCTAGCTGTTTTTATCTTCTTTGGTTGGATTGGCCACAGGGCTTTAAGTATATCGCCTTAGCCTGAAAACATTCGTTACGGAAGAACTCCACCGTTGAGTTTCATTTGTACTCATTATCAAGGACTGATTTCAAGACAAACGGGGAGCATTTTCATGTTTGGAGTGTATGTATAGACACGGGCTATACAATGTCCGAAGAGAACTGAAATGGCCTGCAGGAACCGAGCTGGAAGAGTGGCAGTCGAAGGTTATTGAAATCTTGCTAAAGAATGGGTCGGTAAAGTATTATCAGATAGCTGCTGAGGTTGGGTACGACCTTCGCATGAGATGCAATAACGTGCATGTAGCTTTGACATCTCTTTGCCCGGATATCTGTAGAGTTTAATGGCCTGTACAGCCCCGAAACTGGTCTATAGTAACCTTTGATAAAAATACCAGCGTTTTGCGTTTCTAGAAAGTTTTGGGCTGCATGTGTTTAGGGTTTAGATGAGCTTAACAGCAATCTATTTTCAGAAAAGGAAGTAAGGACTACGGAATTATGCGCCGTTCCCTTGTCATTATGCCATGGAGTCTATAATCTACGCATACGGTCGACAAGAGATTGCGTCCGAAGATGTTCACAAATGCGGAAACAGTAGGATGAATCTGCGGGGCGTCACTAAAACATGCCACACCGATGAAGTCGTGGAATGATGGTGCTCCGCCGGTAAAAGTCGTCTCAACAAGACCGGACTTGACGCTCACACTGTGCTGTATAAGATTCTATTCAAACGTTCGTCACTGACATATTCCAACTTACCCACAGCGGAATTGACTCACATGTCTTTTGATCAGGCGGAGCACATACTAGAATAAAACTCGGCAGCATGGGAGCGTCCAATTCGTCGCAAGCTCCGATTTGACAGTGTATGGCAACCTTCCGAACCATGTTCCTGTCTGACATTGCGTAGAAATGATGTTCTGTGTGAGAGTTGGATTGCGATAATCACTTACGGGGCCGAATCTAACGCGGGTAGCCGTCTGAGGTGCTCCCACGAGCTCGAAATCACTGACTCGAAATAACGACTTGAATTGAAGAAGCGAGCGTATCCTTCAGAAGTTCAGGTACATGGCAGTTTTAACGCGATTGAAAAGACAAGTCTGGAACGGAGGCATGCCTTCCTATGTCCGGCGGCTTCGGAAACGATGGTCCCTGAAGGTGAGATCTCAAGTAACTCGATGGATACAGATACAGAGTATAGGGCTTAAATGAGCCCGTGCCGGCAGCACATGTGGCAGGCGGTTGTGGGAGGGAAGAGCCTATGATATATGCTTGGGTAGAACCGTAGAAGCAGCAATGGTCTTCCTTACCACGTGATCAATATTTCCTTCAATCCGGATCCGCACGAAGGTTACAACTCACCAGCGTCTTTCACGTTCATGAACCGCTAAAGGTAAGAACTCTCTGCGCACGAATTTCCCGTAACTATTATGTTGCTTTCCTGCACATCGCCTCACCTTGCGCTGATCAAGCTTGGAGAGACTATTGATGGCATTTCTTGTACTCAAGATCGGTCCAAAAACCAGCGGATCCTGAGCTAGCGAGTAGCCTTTCGTTGTGACTCGAGCTTGGTATCATCCCGGTCCATATATCCATCCACGACATTATATTACTTCCGGAGAGCTTTAGTTTTCAACTACAGGCGAAGACCAGGGTGCCTGCATTTGTCAATGTGTCTTACGACTTGTCAATGTCCAATTGTGACTCTTTTATTCCCCGGGAAAAAGTTATCGTTACAGGGGATTGCTCTCCGTGTGCTTGAATGAAGTGATACTTATGGAACAGAGCCCTGCAAGTCTGATTGGAGCCAGCAAGCGCCGTTGCACGGAATTGCGGAACCCCCCTCAACATTCCTTCAATTCCGATTCCGGCTCATTCGACTGTATTTTGATCTAGCCGGTAAAATGCCTCATGCCTCGCCGACGTTTATTTTGATGATGCAAAGCAATATTCGAGATCGGCTTTTCTCGCACGCAAACGATGCCAAGGTCATACGTCTCCAAACTTGTGGGATTCGTCGGTTCCGAATTCATCCTGCTTCGTCTTCCTAGGAGAGCGGCCACAGTGTTCCGTAAACCTTGCATGCTTGGCTAGAATGAGATGCCCCTCAGCAGCACCGGTATAAAGAGACGTTCTGGAGCCACCAATTTCTCCAGTCGTTCCTCTAGAACCTTTCTCTAGTCTCTAGGACTCAATATGCGCTGGCATACTTCGCCTGCTTCTTCCGCCCTCGCTGCTGTGCGACTCGCTGCGCCAGCAGTTGCTGCTGTCCAACGATTTGATTTGGACATTGTAAACGCTCAGCTAGCACCAAATGGCTTTAGCCGTCCGTAAGTCTCGAAGTCTTCTATCCTCTGACTTGCTATCTGATGCCCAACACACCTAGGACTGTCGTCGCTAACGGTGGATTTCCGGGGCCACTCATTACCGGAAATATTGGAGATCAATTCCTGGTATGTGTCTGAATCTGACTATGTTAGCCATAAGGAGAGTCTCGCTGATGATAGCCATATCTAGATCAACACCACTGTCAGCACAACTGATACAACGATGCTGAGGGCAACGTCTATCGTATGTGATTCCCCTTGGGCAATCAGCGATACGACGCTCAGAGCTGACCTTTTGAATTGGTCAATAGCACTGGCATGGTCTCTTCCAAGCCCATACGAACGAGATGGATGGGCCTGCATTTGTAAACCAGTTCGTCGAGCCGTTTGTGCTACATTGACGCAGAAAGAATTTTACACAGTGTTGCAGGTGCCCGATTATTCCGGAGCATAGCTTCTTGTGAGTCACTTTCATCTATCTACTTGGATAGTAAAACTCATGCTAGGTACGAAAGGTACAATTTCTCGGTTCCAGGACAGGCCGGAACATTCTGGTACCATAGGTGTGTTTAGAATTTCATGCTCTACTTGATTCCGAACTCAGAACTCTCCCCTAGCCACTATTCTACACAGGTATGTTGTCAAAATCCTTACTAGATGGAGTCTAAACCAGTTCGCGTCATGACATCAGTACTGCGATGGATTACGGTGAGTGATTTCACAGCAGAGGGTGAAATGAATATGCTTAATTATTTGCCTCAGCGGAGCCTTTGTCATTTATGACCCGAATGATCCTCTTGCTAATATGTATGACATAGACGACGGTAAGAGCTCTTCCGTACATTGCCTTTCAGTTAGTTGACAAACTGTTTCTTCAGCGTCAACCGTCATAACGCTTGCAGACTGGTACAACCAGATAGCTCCCGATCTATTCCCCAACCACGGGAACGCGACTCCGTAAGTTTATTCTTCACGTTCGTGGGTCACACCTGTTAATATAATTATAAAGGATACCCGACTCCACATTGATAAACGGGTTGGGTCGTTCGAGCGCTGGAGGTGACCTTGCTGTTGTACGTGCTCAACCAGGCAAGCGTCATCGGTTCAGGCTCATCAACACTGGGTGCTTCCCTCCGTACGTTGGATACTACAAGTAAACTTGATTGCTTGCTAAGAGTAATCTAAGATACCAATTCTCGATCGACAATCATCGAATGACCATTATTGAGGCAGACGGCATTGAACACGAGCCTCTCACCGTTGATCAATTAGAAATTCACGTCGGTGAGCTTACAGTCTGACACCCGATCGATGTTCTTTCTAAGTTTTTCTTCTATTACCAGCTCAACGTTATTCAATAATTGTGAGCAGACTGCCCTTAGGCTAGAAACGCAGTAATGACCTTAAAAATTAGGTGACCGCGGATCAGCCAGTCGGTAACTACTGTGAGTTCCTATCCCTGCCGTTGTTTCCTGGGATAATCAACAGTTTCGCAATCAAGGGATCCGAGCAATCCCAGTGTTCCCCACGGAGTCCAAACTTCAAGGAACTCCAGGTGGAATTAACTCAGCTATTCTTCGTTACGATGGTGCACCCGACGAAGAGCCTACTACGAGTGCACAGGCGAAACCTGTAGTTATGAATGAAGCGGACCTTCATGTATGTGGTGTACAAATATTGCACGTTCCAACGATATACATATTACTGACCTTTTCACGGACGACAGCCCCTCATTAACCCGGGAGCTGTGAGTAAACCCTTAATGACCTAATTGAAGATGGCGATTGACTGACATTGGTACTATTCGCCAGCCTGGTCCACCGGTGCCGGGTGGAGCAGATGTGAATCTCAGACTGCAGGTCGGACGTTCGCATGCGGAATTCAACATCAACGGTAATACTTTCGTCCCACCGAGTGTACCTGTTTTGCTCCAGATTCTATCTGGCACAACGGACGCCCGCCAGCTTATGCCCCAGGGCAACGTGATTGGCCTGCCTCCAAACAAGAGTATTGAAATTGTCGTTCCAGGACGCAATTTCCACGTACGTTGATCGTTCTTTTCGAAGGAGGGACCAAGTCTGATAAAATTATTTTAATATGCATGAAACGCAACGATTGACATTGCATTACGGCAGCATCCAGTTAGTCTTTTCTATCTCTAAGCGTTCACGCACAGACTCATGGTCAAATCCAGTTCCATTTGCACGGACACGCGTTTGATGTCATCCGCGTTGCAGGTAGCAAGACATACAACTTTGCCAACCCAGTGCGCCGCGATGTCGTACAAACTGGTCAAGGTGGGGACGAAGTCACGTTCCGCTTCTTCACGGACAACCCTGGCCCATGGTTCCTCCACTGCCATATTGACTGGCATTTGGAGAACGGCCTTGCAGTCGTTCTGGCTGAAGATCCTGGCGACACTGCGGCGGCGGACCCTCCAGGCGGTAAGTCATGTGTTTTTGCTCGCTGTAGGATTGTACCGCTCATAACTTCCACCATTAGTCGACTGGCAACAGTTGTGCCCATTGTACGATGGAAACAACCCCGACACTTCCATCCTTGCTCACGGTTGAAAGCATCGAGGTTCATGCCAGATGGATCTGAACGTACATCTGTTAACTTTTAATTTCAACACTTCCCAAGTTGAACAGTTTTCTTTTGTGTCATGAGAAATTGTTGCTAGGTTCTTCGAACACTTGAAATAAATCCTATGTTGCGTATTTACATAAACCGAGGGACGATATATTTGATTACAAATATGAACTGCTTTCATACTATGGAAGAAGGGGTTAGGCATTGATGCCAAATGACTCACTGAAAAATAGTTGGCGGATCACCACAGTATTACTTTTTCGAGTTGGAACCTTGCAGTGTCCATCTACTGCAGGCTGTTCCTGATCTTAACGACTCAGCGGCCGCAAATTGTCACATGATACTATTTAAGACAGGCTCTGATCCGTTACTAATAGCAATGACCTCAGCGCTGAATGATTGAGCATTTGAGTGTCCTCGGTTAATTCACATCAAAGATTGTTCATTACGCGTACATTCGGCAGGTCTCGAGACTTTCATATAGCCAATGATGAATCAGGGCATCCAATTTCTTGGTAAACGCTTCAAAGACCTTGATATAATATGTAAGAGACAACTGATGACCGACCGAGCCATCCTAATCGTCCTTCTATAATTACATCGATGTCTGGGTACCGAAGCTTCGCTGTTGCTGGCACGGGTAATGTTGGCAAGTTCATCATTGATGCCCTGCTGGAAAAGAAGGCCATAGGAGTAATTTCCTCCATCACTGTCTTAACCCGCTCTGTGAGTAAAAACACACTATCGACTTAAATTTATTCGAGTGGACTTGCTCATTTACTGTTATTACCGGTAGTCTGAGGGCAAGAATGAGCTAGAGTCAAAAGGAGTGAAGGTCGTTGCTGTCGACTACACTTTCCCCTCCTCACTCGAAGCCGCCCTGTCCGGTATCGACATCGTAATCGCAGCTTTGGGTCTCCACGGAATCGAACATCAGGTCGCACTCGCTGCAAGCGCAAAAACAGCAGGCGTCAAGCTTTTCGTACCGTCAGAGTACGGATCCGATCCACACGGACAAACCGATCATCCACTCTTCAAGCTAAAGGAGGTAGCTAAACAGAAGCTGAAGGAGCTTGGATTGCCATATGTCGTCTTCTTTGCTGGACTCTTTGCTGATCAGGCCCTTGCACAGTAAGGAGGTTATTCACTTTATCATTGAGATCTTAAGGATAAATGATGGTTACTGATTGCAGAGGTTTCTCGGTGGCATTGGGATTTGACTTTGTTAACGGAGTGTTATCCATCCCAGGAACGGGAAACCCAGCTTTATCTTGGGCTACGAGGGCTGATACAGCGAAGTTCATCGTACACACACTAACCACGCTTCCACAAAGCAAGCTCGAGTGGCAGACATTCCGCATCGAAACGGACCGTATTGTAAGTCATCCCGGCTTATTTTATTCCACACTCGAAAATCGCGTTTCTCATCTTCTGGTGGTCCCTATTAAACGTAGTCCTTCAATGACCTCGCTGCAATTTGGAATGAGCGCCAAGCGAAGGCAGGGAAGCCTACTGCAACAATTACACATCGCCCTCGTTCCCAGTTCGAAGAGGCTCTGAAGAAAACCCCGAACGATATATTACCCATGTTCTGGTTGCTCCTCGAAGATGGACAGCTGGTTGTTGGTCGTCCGGAAGGCATTTCAAATTTCGATATTCCCGGTTGGTCTCCCAAGCGCGTTTCCGATGTACTACAGGACCTGTATAGATAAATCTAATGTGAATAAAGAGCAGGAAGGAAGGAGCAAGATCTCTTTCCTGAAATGTGTACTAGCAGAATCAATATGTGTACTGTTCGGCTCTAAGGCCAATGGGAAGTCCGCGTACATTGGACGTTTGGCCCAGCAGTTGCACTTATTGCCTCAAGTCAACTCATTCCTCAAGAATAGGTGCCCAACTTTCCAGACGTTTACCGTGCCACCAAAGTGACGGACGACTGTGAATCATAGGAGTCTGTGTCATTTCCCATCGCAAATCGACATCCCCACCCAGAACACCTCCGCTCCCGCCAAGAGCTGGATTCCAAATAGCAGAACCGAATGAATCAAGGGGGGACGCTGAGTCTGATTCCTTGTCACTTGTTTGAGTGGGATGAGAGGAAGTAACACGCGGAAGATGTAATAAAAAGAAAGGAAGTGGAGACGACATTGCACATAAGATAGTCGCTTTCGTGAATGCTGATTCCGATACCAGAAGCGCAACAGTCGGTTGCAGCTTCGTATTTCTCTCTTCCTCAGAGCCAGGAAGATGAAGATGCCGGTGAAGTACACCTTCCATCTCACGCACGTAGTTTGGACCGAGCTTCTTGCGCTCAGCTTTACATTGCGCGAGTACACGAATGCGGCGGCGAGGAATTCCAACACCGTCAGTGGTGCTACCGGATTCTTGCTCGTGAGCTATGGGAGACGGGTAGGGTACCCACCACCAGCCCTGCAGGTCGATACCACCGTCATTTCGACCACCGATTCGAGAAAGTGACATAGATAGATTGCGTAGCATGAGCATTGCACGGTTCTCAAAGGCTGTTCCACGATGTACGTTTGAGAGCAAGGTATCTTCAGATGACAACGTCGACGCGTTTGAAGACATGAGACGTTTCAACGGATCGCTGTAGCAAGCCATCTTGATGCAAGTATTTCGTTTGGGAGCAGAAAGCAACGACGGCAATAATTTTGCCACGCCCATTGCCAGTGGTAGTTACAGGTAAAGATAGCGTCGAAATGAAAAATGGCGGAATTATTATTTAATAAAGTATCGAGGTCGGGTCAGGTGATCGTCTTTCAGCGACCATCTCCAATCATTACTCAGTTTACTGCCTTTCTCTGTCCTTGCTCTCATCACCAGCCTGAGCATTACGTCTACGGACTATCATGTCAACATTTAATAACGCCGTCTTTAGTGCGGATTCGGACGATGAGCATGACCCAGACTTCGTCCCTAATGAACATTCAAGTGCGTGCTCTTAAGTCTAGTCTTGTGCGTATGATGTACCAACATGCTGCAGGCAGTAGTGACGAGGAAACCACGAAGACAGCAGCAGCCCCTGAATCTGACCCTGTAAATAAGGAAGCAGAGACAGCTGCTCAGAAAGAGTTAGTTCTTTATTTTCTACACCAAAGCCAATGGTTGATTCATGTGACTGTCAGAGCTCGTGCGTCCTTATGGGCAAGTTTCCAGTCCTCCGTTTCTGGGACAAATGGCGAAGGTTCGGGCGCTTCAACACCGCCCGTCAAAAAAGCTAGGCTTGTGAAGGTGGAGAAAAAATACAGATTCGCGGGTGAGGAGGTATCGTGAGTGAGTTTTTCGCAACCTGGGGTTCCAGTTTTGTTCTCGAATTTAAATGTTGACATTGCGTTTCGCTGATATAGAGAAGTGGTTGAAGTGCCGGAAGACTCAGAGGATGCAAAGAAATGGCCTTTGTGGAGGCAACCTTCTCAAGATGCCGAAAGGGCAAACGAGGCCGAGCATAAAGCAACTCCTCCGGACAACATGGCAATTCAACCATCTCTGGAGTCTGCATCTCGAGCTTCTGGGCCTTCCGGACCGACTTCCATAGCAGAGTCTTCATCTCGATCCTCCACACCTGTCACAGCGCGCCCCAAACCAGGCCCACGAAAAGCAAAGACTGTGCTAACGCCAATGCCCAGCGCAAAACCCAAGAAACTCACAACACTGGAGAAATCGGCGATGGACTGGCGTGCACACGTCGCATCGGAAGGCGAACAGGGAGAATCGAGTACTAAGGTGCAAAATGGCGGGGAAAACCTAGCTGATGAACTGGAAAAGAATCGACGAAGTGGAGGCTACCTTGAGAAGGTCGCATTCCTTGAACGAGTTGGAAGTAGGAGGGAAGAACTATTTGACGAGAGTAGGAAGAAGCGCAGGAAGGGTTAAGGTCCCGTCCCTTCCCCTTCCACCGTTTCCTACGCAGGTTTAATTTTACGTATATTTATCTTAATTTTCTTGATGTTTGTATTTGTGATTTTTATTAAAACTTACATGAAACTAACTTAAAGTTTCGCACGTGACTTGTATGAGTTATGATAAATAACAAATATTCCTGAGACGCCGAGAGCTGTTCTTCATTAATCCTGTCCTGTTGTACTTGATAAACCCGTCCTCGTCGGCTCCCGACAGTCCAGCGTCAATCGAGTACACAGCTCTTCAACATGCAATAACAGCCTCAACACACCTTGTCTAGAACATCCACCACCCTCACTGTTCTGCAAATTTCTTAGCATCTGAGGCAGGAGTTCAAGTAAACCATGGAAGCACCCTCAGACGTTATTCGTGATGCAGCCATCGTCGAGGGCGTTAAGGACATCGCTTTTGGCAGTGTACGCATCTATTTACTCCTATTACTGTTGCACGTTGAGTTCTGACTTGTTGCGAACAGATAGCCGGCATGGTCTCAAAAGTCTTCGAACACCCATTCGATCTCTGCAAGGTGCGGTTGCAGGCTCAAGTCCTCGACGAGACGGCACGTTTCAATGGACCTATGGACTGTCTAATGACGACGTGGAGAAAGGAGGGACTGCGAGGATTGTATCGCGTAAGTACGATCATTGCTTGTGTTCGGATCGGAACAAGCTTCAACTTGTCTCCGTGACTTGGCCGAACCGAAAGACATATTATACAAGAAGGTTGTGCGTGTAACGATCATGCGGAACCAGTATGCATATTTCCTTGGCCTGGTCCCACAAACAACCGCTACCTGTGTTCATAAATCGGGCGGCAAATTCAAATTCAAATAGCGTTCTTGGCCTAAATTGCTAATACTATTCCTCTTCTGCAGGGCCTTCCGGCGCCGGTGGTCGGTGCCATGGCAGAAAATGCCACTCTCTTCCTAGTTTACGGCCAACTTCAACGATTATGTCGCTGGTGGTCAGGTGCCGCCTTGAATGAGTTCTCAACCGGGCAATTAATGTTTTCCGCCGCTGGTGCCGGTGCAGTTACAAGCTTCGTGTTGTATGCTATTTCTATCCTTGCTTTCATATTTTATTCATTTTCAACTGACTAATTGAAATTCATAGGACTCCAATAGAACTAGTAAAATGTAAAATGCAAGTCCAACTTCTCGCTCAGGAGGCTTCGAATCCAGCAGTCGCGCTACAACAGCTAGAGAGTGCAGGCGCGGGAGCGGCGATACTCGGTGCTGCTTCCCCTGGTCATCCAAAGAAACCCAATTTCAGCGCTCTCCCAGGGCCAATATCCGTCCTACGCACCGTTCTCAGGACACATGGTCTACGTGGTCTATGGCTTGGTCAAACAGGGACATTAATCCGTGAAACAGGCGGTGCCGTTGCGTGGTTCGGTACAAAGGAGGGCGTTTGCGAGTTCCTCTTACGTCGTCGAGCACGTCTGCAGGGCCCTCTAGATCAAACTGAAAGGAAGTTAACGAGCAAGGACCTTCACGCTTGGGAAAGCGCAGTGGCAGGTGCATTTGCAGGCGTATCATACAACGTCGTACTATTCCCTGCCGACTCTGTAAAGAGTGCCTTACAAACAGCCGAGGAACTACGCCCTGCCAACGGACATTCAAAAGCTGGTGCTGCTGGAAAGACTCTACATGTCCCGTCACCAACGTTCTGGGGCACTGCACGCGAAATGTACGCGTCTAAGGGCATACGCGGGCTGTACGCTGGAATGGGCATCACTACGGCACGCGCAATTCCGAGTAGTGCTATGATTTTCTTGATTTATGATGGATTGAGCAAGAGGTTTGGGTAGGAAATATGTGGAAAGAGAAATATATATAATATAGAGCTTTCTTGGATGTAAATATAATTCCATAGCCATTATGCACATTCTGATAGGGGACCAAAGCAAGCGTAATGGAACTGCTGTGCTCCCATATCATGATTAAATTCAAATTTGAGGTCGTGTCTGGTTCAACAATAGTGGAGTATGTGGTATCGAAATTCACTTTTCTGGTGTGCTTGCATTGCATTGCTGTTCTCAGAACAATCGAATGAAACTCGGCCTTCGGAGACGTGACAACGTATCCATAAGATTATAGGATGTCATCTATTGAAATAATGCATTTATATTCCGCGAATCGACGGATACACGACGAGTAACTGTTACTCCTCCGTCACTCGTCCTCATATCCCGATACTGGTCGCCTTGGTCGTTTTGGCACTATAAACGCACGTCAGCACATACATACCAACGTCAAAATACAGTAGAGCAGAAAGAAAGAAAAGAATATAGGGCATATACAAACAGAGTTACGAAGGTTGCAAACAGAAGTAGAAAATGTTATAACAAGGCAAACGGAGACGCACAAGGATACGAAGTAGGTATCTCCGGCGTAGGTTTCCATCCCAAGCTTTTACGGATAGGCGGGACGGCAACCGCGAGGACAGGTCCAGCGAGTCCAAAGACGCATGACCATAGGATGACTGGATTTTCGTGTGCTTGGCGTTGCTATTAGACGGATTAGACGGATTCAAGTAGTATATGTATGATGGAATGAGGTCATTAGGTTAGAAACGACACAGCAAAGGGGATTCGTTGAAACGTACAAGGTAGCGGTACGTTGACCGAAATGGGGATACTAGCGACGCCATTGTCGGCTTCACTTCCCTCAACGGTGGATTCGACGGGCGTTTTATGGCGACGTTGAGTTCGTTAGCGTTGATGCCTAACAGCAATTGGACTTTGTCCCTTCAACGGCAAAGGTTGGATAAAGTTTCTCACGGTAAGCGCGTATGGTAATCTTCGTCGTAACACCTTGCTCTATATTTCATAGCCATTGCCAAAAACTCTACGCAGTTCAAACAAGTCGCGTTTCTTCCATTGCCTTACTTTACAGTCATATCAAAAACAAAAACAAACAACATTCTACAGTTAGCAAGAAAAATAACTGAAAAACAGATAGTCCTTTTTTAAAAATATTTACATTCGCAGTAAGTTCTTAGGTCAGGTATCTGAACAATGGTGCCTACAAAACAAATAGCAAAAGACTTCAGAACAGTATACTTGGAAGCGAACGATGTGCCGTACTTTGTCAGCTAGTTCACTGGTATCAACCTTAGCTTCTGGCTCTGGCTTTCCATAGATGCGATCGCGACGGCGATTATCCCAAAAGTATGACGCCTACGGAAATTAAGCGTGGTTTAACCGGGAAGTCAGTATGGAAAGCGCTGCACGTAGAGAAAATGTCCTTACAGATAGGATAAGAGCACAGATTGCAGCAAGGAACTCGAGTGCGCAGGACACTTCGGAGAGTTATTTAGTTGATTCTGTTTCACTGTTCACAAAGGCACGCTAAGTATAACTCACCAGCAAATCCTTTTCTGTATTGACATGGTTCGGAATGAGTAATAATTTGGGCAGAATAAGCGATGAGATGAACGCACATGTATCGCGGCCCCTCTGTCGATGGATAAATATGTGAACCAAGGACACTTCCACATTGTCCGATAGCCATGAACATCGGGATACCCGTCGCACGTTTCGTCTCCGAACCAAGATTATGCGCGACTAGATGCAAGCCGATTGAGGCTTAATCATGATAAGATTGCAAGAAGAAGACGTACACCACGCAATGATGAGTCCGATGGTCGTATAAGTCCCACTAGTGATGCAAAAGACTGCAAAGTATTGTGCATGTACATTGTTATGCACAAGCAAGAGAATCCTATACATTCCGCGTCCTGAGTGAGTCTTGTGAAAAGCCAGTTGCATCCCGTACTTACAAATATCCAATACCGCCCACTGCACTCGCGCCCGACATCAACATCCCACGGTGCTGCAGACGGTCAGACGTATACGAGGTTATCGTAAGCACAACCGCGGCCACTGCATACGGCGGAACCGTTAAAAGTTGCGCGATCGCGTTCGCTGAGATATCCCGTCAGCCGAATCCAAAGTTTATTATAAACAGTAAAACGCACTATAACCAAACGTTTTAATGATAGTCGGTAAGAAAGCCGAAATGGATGCAAGAGCATTGTTGAGACCGAAGTAGATAACACCTCCAACATAAATCTATTGTGTACAATCACTTCAAGTCAGTCAAACAGCAAAAGGGACGCAGAGACAGACAGTGCGCATAAGCTCACCCTCCAATCCTTCAAAGCGGCAAATATGTGATCTAAGAAATAATATAACTTTACTCGTCAAGCGCGAAAAAGGCAGAAGCAACGTACTCTTATTGACGACAAATCCCGTATCTCCGCTTATCGCACGATTCATCCTCGCGATTGCGATCTTGCGCTCATCTTCGTTAAGGAAGTGAGTTTTCTCCGGCCTATCAGGAAGGAAGACGAGTGCGACTAAGCCCATTAGCAAGGCTGGTATTCCCTACATGCGCATATTTAGTTAAATGTGAATACTCTGATAGCATACTTAGCACCTCAACGATAAACAAAAGTCGCCAATTCGCGACGGCAGCATGCGCATGTTGTATCCCGAAAGCAATTAAGCCTCCGAATGCACCTGCAACCGCGGCAAAGCCGAACCAATATGCCATGCGCAGTCCCATCTCATGCTTGGTATAAAAATAGGCTGACAGAAATGTAATCAGCGATTGAATAGAGTGCCAAGCTTTGCGGACAAACATAAGTACAGAGGGACGCCCGGCCCGAATCCGGCCTCGAAAACACCAAGACCAACTCGAGCAACAATCAAACCCGCGAAGTTGAACGCAGTGGCCTTACAGAATAACAGTCAGAGCCAGTATATTATGGCTTTTTTTAATTTGAACTGACCATGAGAGTAGAACATAGGCCCCAGCCAAGAGCAGCGGATCCGAGCCACAGGCGAGGTGGAAAAAGCTTCGAAACTACAGAAGCTGGGATTTGGCACAGGATCTGACCAGACAAGGAGGATCGTCAGGACCAAGCAAATCGAATGCGTGTAATGGAACGCACATATGAGAAGAAGAAGGCGGAGTTGACCCAGTCGAATAATTTGCCGGTTGGATCACCGTGGAGTGTATCCTGCGGTAATCCTTGCAGACGTGCATTACCCAAGTTTGATCGGTCCAAGTCTACAAGCAGAGGTCGTAAATACAGATCCGTATCAGCGAGCGACAGTACCAAGGCCAGACGTACAAGCGAAGAGATACATCATGCAGGTGATGGGCAAGATTCGCCAGTCGAGCTTTCTAACTAATCTCCGCTCCTCGTCAGAAACGATGAGGCACTTCTTGCTCTCGTCAGAGTAAGCTTCTGAGCCAGCATCCTTGACTGTTTCCACTTCTGGAGCAAGCTTCGGGTCGTTTGCGCTCTTCTCAGAACTGCTGTTGGGTTTTTCGGAGCTCATCGCGGGCGGAAGCTGAGCGGCAAAAGACTATTAAGACCCGTCTGCAGCATGACCGTCAGTTTAAATAGGTTATTTATGTCTGAGGCCGGCTAAATAAAAGTTCACGAGATCTAGTTCACATGCCGGGCCTGCCGGGATAATCGAAGACAGGATGAGCAGATGCAGGCTACGTTCCCACATGGCCCCCTAGGCTCGCATAGCCGAGGACCCCATTCGGAACCGAGGCAATCAGCGCAGGTTGTTCTGGCCGAGCATACAACTCAACTTTGACGATTTACTTCCCATTCATGGTTTGCCCTTGGGCGAGAAAAGAGTTTAAAAAAAGATCTTGACCCGGTCCATGTCTCTGTACAATTATTTTGACTCACTGGTCCAGATGATAACGGCCTCGGATGCAAATCGCGATTATCACATCGTTAAGACATTACAGTAACAAAACATATCGAAGATCTACATAGACAGGCACCAGTGACGTCAGAAACAAGGATTTTAAGTATCATTCCGTCGACGAGACTATGTCGCGGATTAATTGAAACAACCTTGCGGAAACTCATTCGTGCTTTTTAAATTTTTAATTCAATTTTCTTTTTAGCCTTTCTGACTTCCTCAATAATGCTAATCTATCTCAGACCATATGCAAAGGGAGTGCTGCCGAAGTGCCTTCTGTATGCTAAAAATAAAACTAAACAAAATTAGCAAAGCTCACAAACACCATACGGAAGCACGGGCGCAGAAGCGTACCCTGCTGTGTTCATAGCATTGCCCTTTGTGGCGTATTTGATTTGAGAAGTCTCAAGCCGAACTGCCTCATTCTCCGAAGCTGGCGGGATAGATCTACTGCCAGGAGCTTAGGGAGTCCCGAACATACTCTAATCCTGGAAGCGTGAATCGAAGGAAGAATAGTAGTCGAAAAGGTAATGCATTGATATAAATACACGGCAATCAACGGTAGCTTATCCACAAGATAACTGCAAGAATAGGAAATACTCTATCCTAACTCGCTGGTATCCGTCCGATAAACTCTAGCCTAGCGAAGCGCCAGTATAAGGACGGAATAGTTGTAGGAGCGGTTCAGACAAGATCCCGTATGTCCATCGGTAGTGTAAAACACGGAAGAATCGCCCGCAACCTCGAACAATGTCCATGTCCAGGTAGCTGATTTACCAGTGCTTCTCGCTAATCGACACTTTGTCCACGTCTTCGTCGGTCATATTTTCGTGGAAAAACCTCTCGTGCTCCGCTATCTTTACATTGTTTCCGCTCATCTGCCTCTTCCGCATTAAGCCATCCTCGTTGTAGGTCCAATCCTCTGATGACAAGAAAGGTTCAGCAATCCACCGCGCTTTCTCCAATTGAAGCGAATATCATGACTAACCTAGACCATAACACCTGTACCAACTCTTCTCAGCTTCATCATAGAACTCATACCAAAACTGTACGGCAATTTTGTTGTCCGTCCAAGCGAATAGCTCCTTTCTGAGTCTTATGAAGAAACAGTGTCCTTCGTTAATATGATCTATTCTTAGATTGAAGTCACGCGATATGTAGCTTACTTGTACCGCTTCTCCTTCTGCCACTTCTTCGTGAGGAAGTCAATTATTTCCGCTCTTCCACACGGGAATTGGTCTCTGTTGCGCCAGATAGTGTCCTCAGTATAAGCCAGAGCAACTTTGGCTGGGTCCTTCGTATTCCACAGCTTCTGGGCAAGTTTTACTTTTTCTGCATTTTACAGGTCAGAAAGGTTATTGGGATAGAAATGCCCATTGCTCGCCATGTGCAGTTTCCTTCGTGAAAGGAGGAACGGGCGGCCGCAAGGTCGAAAAGTGAAGTTTTCGCGGCAAGGTAGACACGAGTCGTGAAGTGCGACTACAGAACATGATTTCGGTCGACGGAAGATTGGGCTGCAGGACGGCGAACTTTTATATAGGGTGGGCACGAAGACGCAGTGACCCGAATTCTCCATGCTTCCCGTCCAATCACCGTGTGTGTTCCTTCCATACCCGAAGGGGTCACATATTCTAGCGCTCCCACTGGAACGTATGCGTTCATGAACTAGTATTCCACTTACATATCACTGGCTGAGAAAGCTGCGTGGACAAATGGAAGTTGCTCATGGAGGAGGGTGCACCAAGCGTCAACCAAGTGAAACACGACTCCGCCGTTCGGAAGAAACCTTATTAGAAAGCATGATAGAGCTTCATTTTGCCTTCATATTTCAATTTCTGTCGCTTCGCGAGACGTAGGGCCATCCGGACTCGGAATGAACGGACTCGTGCCGTTCCTGTGTAAAAGCAGAAAATAGTAACACAAAAGTACTGAATAATACGGTAGTCATGCACAAGAGGTTAGGGCAACCAGAGACTAAGGAAAAGAGAAAGAATAGAGACTAAGTACAGAGGACCGCGCTTAATTCGTCGGATGAACAAAGATCAACCGAGCGGTAACGATGTGAATGGAGAAATGCTCAAAACTCCATTCATCTTGACGTATCCTGTCACGTGACTAGACGCTTATCTGGCTCCTCAGTGAACAGATGGTCGTTCTCCTTCGATTTGGAAAGCAACATGAGTGCAACAGAAGCCCAGACTGCCGGAGATGTGCGTATACTATTGTTACTCGAGTTTCATAATTCAAATCGCGTGTCTATTAGAAAAATCTACGCGAGCAACTCGACCCATCTCAAGTGAACTGTTTGAACGAAACGCAGGAGCATACACTGAAGAGCATACTGTCCAAGGACGCTGCAGCAGATGCATACTTAGAGAGTGATGCGGATGAACAGTTACTGCTGAACGTTTTTGTGAGTTTCCCCCATGCATGCACGAGCCGTTGCTTGACATACCCCACCTTCACAGTTCAACCAGACAGTGCGACTACGAAGTATAGCGATTCGAACGAATGGAGAGCATATTGCGCAAGCTCCGAAGAGTTTGAAACTTCTCATAAACCGCCCCTCAATAGGCTTTGAGGATGTAGAGGATGCAGACGAGACACAGGCTGCCCAAATACTCGACATCAGTGAGGAAGACGTGCGAAAAGGAGAGCCAATTCCTCTCCGGTACGTCCGTTTTCAAAACGTGTTTAGCTTACACGTGAGTAATCATATAGAATCATGCGCTTGTCACGAGTAACTTCTGATGTCTTTGCTCAAAATTTCGCATAGATTTTTGTGGTGAGCAATCACGGAGGAGAAGATACGACAAGAATTGACGGAATCGACTTCTTCGGTAGCCTTTATGGGTGAGTACTCCATTTTGACGACGCTTTTCTGAATCCTTAAACCCGTTTACCCGGTAGAGGCACAAAAGACTTGAGCGGACTGAACGCGCAAGATGAAGAATGATCGGGTGCCGTTAGAATCTATCAGTAGTCTACATTAGAGACAAGTGACTATATGCTGTAGCATGAAGGGAATAAATAATTGTAAGATAGTTCGATCAACGAGTGACTCGTCATTTGCCATCGATCTGCAGCCACATCCTCCAGTATCTCTCCTGTACCTCGTCACCTTGAAATTGCCAGTTGACGATCTTAACATCCTTGAAACCCTCTTCAGCGGTCGGCTCCTCAAAGGCTTGAGGAAAGGATGCCAATGCGGTATACGGAATAAGTTTTGGCTGGTACAACCCATCAGTTAACGCCGATAAGGTATCAAGAGATGAAGAGCCACGTGAAATTTCACCTTTGTGTTGGATGAGTTCGTGCTAGCAATTAAAGGAAGACAGTATGCTCGATAAAGATTGTTGTGCCATGCGAGATCTGTGGAAACCTTGAAAACGAAACATCTATCAAAGATATCAGCGCAAGTCACCGGCTAAACAGCAGTCCAGTGAATACCTTATAGGGACAGATAATGACTTCGCCAGGTCGACATAGTATTTACGAGTTTTCTTGTCACGATTCGTGTTATCTGAATCATACTCATTAAAGCAGGCACGGAGGAAAATCCGTTGACCAGCTTGACTACTTACCAACAACACAGCTAACCCCCTTTCTAATAGCTGCTTCGGCGGCCTTCAAGCACTTCGGGCGGCTGCCTAACGTATCTTGATTGACGTGCTCATATCCAGCAGGTTGGAATGAGCTTTCAAATAGGGACGTCTTGCCGGATGCTGGAGGGCCAACGAAAATGACTATCTCTGGTCTTTCTTCAGTCGCAGGTAAAATGGGCGATGATGTAGGAGTGATCCTTGGGCCTGTAGACACTTTTTAATTTCGACTAGTAAAAGCAAATAATGCCATACCTTCATTTGGAGGCAGCTGATTCGGATTGAAGCCTTTTAATTCGTAGGGCTTAGCTGGCCGCTTTAGGAAGTATTCCTTTATCGCAAGATACGTTATTTTTGAATATGGATGAACTGCAAATTGAACGTACTTCTGGGGTGAGGAACTTGATTCCGACATTTCCCGCGAACTTTCTGTCAGTACCTGCATGGTCTTCTTTTCGTCCTGCCGCGTCACCGACGAAAAATGATTTCTGCTTATCTATAGTCCAAGAGGTCCAAGGCCAGAATTTCAATGGAAAGCCGATACCGTTCATATTATTGTTACGAACCTAAGGTAACGCCAGCCTCTCGCGCAAGCTTTTCTATCGCTAGCCACATTCCAGGCATGGGTTTCCTGTAGCTATCTCTCGCTGTCGCAGCAAATAGGAGAAATGGTATCTCGTGCAGCTGTATATATTCAATGAGACAATTTATGTCGGAATGACCAACATACGAACCTCTTTTGCAATAAGTTGGATCTTCTGTCGCCATTGTGCCAGCTTCTTCTCTGGATAAAGCTGGTTGCTGAAGAACACGACAGTATGTCTAATGAGGAAGCGAACGAATTCACGTTATCAATATGTCCGTCGTAATGGAAGTATCAAAAAGTGTCCAGACCCAGCATCATAAGCTTCTTTCAAGAACATGGGCACGCATTTATGCCAGAATTCCCATTCAGTTCCGCTTTTTGAAAATGCAAACTTGATAACGGTGCCATCAAGGTCAAAACCAGCAATAGACGGCCGGATTTCCGCATTCAGGTTTTCGCCAAGTATACAAGTTGACGGCAGGAAAGGGGGCTGCTTCCATCTTAATGGACCAGCGGGTTCCGGCACGGTAGCCACGTCGCCGGGTTTGGCAAAAATAGGAAACACTGAGTCATATCCGTCAAGTCTTTAGTATCGATGAATATCTTTGGCTACAAATAAAGAGTTATATCTCACCTCGCTTGGTAGGAGGCTCTTGCCGTGAAGCATCTTCAGTTTCAATATCTTTCGCCGAACGTTTCTTGACTGCCGTTGCTGCAGAGGTTCCCACCTTGGCCATGACCGAGCGCGGTTTGGGTCTACGTTCAGGTGCTTTCAATTCCGTTGGTTTAGCTTTTAGAGACATGCCGCGCATAACTGGAACGCACCCATGGCGATGCAAACGGTGAATCATCAAACTGGACAGAAGGATCGACGGATCCGACCTAAAGAGCAGCAAAATACACACAAACATGTGCAAGCAAATGTCATGTAACACACTATTTCATATACCTATACACTATTATTGCCTCTACACGTGTAATACAAGTGATCCTAAACATGATATGGGGTAGGTTGAGTGTATAATTACACCACCTGAGTACCTCACGAAAGCACAATTTTGATGCATCGTATTAAAATGTCCAGTTATTTCACGGAGTCCTTTACAACATAATAAATCTGCTTCTAGAAGCCATGAAATCTCGAAACAACAATTGCAACAGAACATCACTTCAGAGTGCCTTGTCTAATTATTCCACATTCAATCCTCTCATCTTAGTTTGGACCCACAACAAACTGCTTGGTCTTGTTTAGGTGAGCAATTGTCTCGTCATCAAGGTCGAGATGAGCTTTCACAAGAGCAGGCGGGGTGAGTGTAAGCCATTGTTGCAAGCTGATATCTTCTACTCGGTCTATAATTCGAGACAGTCAGTTCAGTATACCATTGTATTCGAAAAAGACATGGAAAATTGACCCGAAGCAAAGAGCTCCAAATAGGTGAGAGTCGTGTTTCCTGTGTTCTCAATATAATGCCCATAAGACGGTGGAACGTATCCTGGACAGTTATAACACGTTAGTAAGGAAGGGAACGAAGGTCAAACCGAACAAACCGATATCGCCCGCCTATGACACTAAGAATTAGCTCTATGCACTAAGCATTTGTTTGTAAAAGCGTACCCGATAGTCAAACGTATTCGCTGTCGCCGAAGATGCGAAGAGAGTCATACGTGCTTCTCCCGAGCTAAAAACGAAGGACTTAAGCAAGGAAAATGAATTGAAATCATCTGGCGTACATGAAGTAACTCCACTCCGGCTCAGTTGGATGCCACTAAGAAAATAATCAGGAATAAATTTGTACATTTAGTGAGATCGACTAACATGAAGTTCCCTGAAGTGCATAATAAGTATCCATACCATTGATCACTACAAATATTGTGAGGCACGTACCGCATCCCTCCAGGTTCAACGGTGACCAAAGCTCCAACAATTGTGGTGGCAACCGGGAACACGCTTGGGTCAAATATCTTGATCGATCCACCGGCAAGAGGTGTCGCAGGCTGCTCCGAGAGTCTATATGAGAATGCTTGCGGAACTTGGCCATTCGGATCCGAGGGAGCAGTCTCGTTCTTTGGAGGAGGTTCTAAATGGGATTATTCATTATTAACACAACCAGAGGAGAGAGTACGCCGCACTTACCGGATGGGAAGATATATAGTTGCTCAGATGGTATGTGATCGAAAGCGGAGATATTGGTCTGGAAATCCTTTGCCAGTACTTCCTTCGGTATATGTGCCGTCCAGTCGGTTAACTGGAATGTTGTATCCTCCGAGAAAGTGCCGGAGTCAAAAACCTTCAAATGCATCGATCAGCTTTCATGATACTATATTATTCAAGGAATCAGTACAAACCAGAAGAAATTCGGTTCCATCGGGGTCATCGTCTGTTCCTTGAAGTGAATGAGGTATTCCAGGCGGGAAGTACCAAAGATCGCCTTGACCCTGAGAAAATGTAGAGGTTACAAAGTATTTTGCCGAAATGCAGATAAAACTCGTACAACTGTGGCAACGTAATTCCTACCGTCTGTGTCCACAGCAGTGATTGAGGTAGTTCCCTACGTAAAATTTCGTTGGTATTAGTGTATTGCAAAATTCTTTGGACGCCTACCTTTATCACATACGCCCACTAAGGAATAGGAGAATAGTCAGTAATAACTCGACAATGGTATGCGGTCAAGCAGAGTTAACAATACCTCTGCGACGGAATGCCAATGGAGCTCCCTATGCTGAGATTCAGTTTTTTTGGGAATAAGTCAAATAAGGGCCAACAAACCTAATTGCACCAGCCTCAAGGCGCATCTGAACTCCGGCCCTTGGTATTAGTCAGTAATGCACATTTTGTGGGTTATTAGACGACAAATTCACATTGTCGTAGCAATGGGCATTACATCCACTATTTAAAGCCGATTAAGACACCTTCCAGGCATTGCAAATGCCTATAACATTACCGTTCTGTTGTCTAGCCCATCCGCCGGTCTGAAGACGATTTTTACTCAGGGCAAATGGCCACTTAGCATTTTGACTGATGAGCAGAGGTCGTTAGCTTTTAAATTATAGTAAATGTGGAACTTCACTTACATGAGCCCGTTATCGGTAGTAGGGGGCGCAAAGAGGTCTGGGTTTTGCTGGTTGAGCTCGATGTCGTCGGGGACAATTTGCGTAGCGCCAGTTGTGTTCCTTATAGGCTGTACATTGTCATGTGTATCTTGCGACCACTCCGGAAAGTTAGGATCGTCGCTGGCCGGTGGTACGGTCTGCGCCTCGTTTGGAGCAGAAGACACAGTACTACCGCCTCCCGTTGAGCTGTTTAGCACAGTGGTGGACGATCTGGTTACAGACGAGTTCGAGCCGCTAATAGCAGGTGCTGCAGCAACGGTAGATGCGAGGAAAAGATAATACAGGATGTTCCCCTTGTACATCTTTGAAGACAGGACAGCTTTCGTCGTCTCCGTCTGTCGAGTAGCTCCATAAGATTTGGACATCTTATATACCTCGCAGTCTCTTCGTTCCCCCGACATCGTGGTCCGGCAGGTAAAGCCACAATCAAGATATCACCACGCACTCCACGCAGGAAATGCCATAGAAAAGGAAAAACACAAGAGTACTTCGTTCCGACCGCAGTACTGCTGCTACGCCAGCCGAGAATAGGACAAAAATAGATCCATGTATACTTCTTCTCTTTGATCTTCGGCCAGACCACGGATGGTCCTCTCAGGGCAGCATACGTTATCTAATTCCGAGTTTGAATGAATGACGTCCTTTCGGGTGAAGGGATACTACTAAGAGACACAATTCACAAACAACAGCAGCGCAGAGACGACAGGGTCGCCGTCTACCTCCGTAACAAGGTAGTAGGACTTGTGCTGTTCAGATGGACGAGAACCGGAACAACACCTGAAACGTTTAATATTGACGCTGGACTAAAATTATCCAACCTTTCCCGACAACTGCAGCTATTGGAGAAACAACCAATAGCTGTTAGGAATGTTCATACAAATGCCTGGAATGAGCACGCCATACCTGTTAAAGTGACCTCACAGATTCGAGTTCTGCGATGGCCCGGCAGACTTAATGGCCTATTCAGACTCGTCGTAACTGTGGGCGTCAAAACGGAAGATGGAGGAGTCCTTAGAGCATACACTTCGGGCCTGAAAAACCGGAAAACATAGAGATTTCGGAATGACGAACACGGTTTATATTTAGATCGATACGAAAATCGAGGGGAGCATAAGAATAGAACGTACGTCGGCCCCGTAAGATTAAAAACGACTTGTTTAGATATGATTTGTATCTGTTGGTCAGTAAACGTCGGCAGCTCAGCTCCACGCTTACGGGAAACTATTCATTCATTCCATTCATATAGCTCTGAGGGCAATACCGGTCGCAAAGGTACTACAGTATAGAATGCAATTTTCAAGGTGGGTCGTTCCTGTATGCGGGTCAAGATAATAGCCGATATATGCCCCTGTGCTGCGCATTATACCGGACTTCGTGTACAACGGAGAGGTTCGGAAAACGTGAGGATTTATACGGATAAACCAGCGGGAAATGTAGATGAAGGTCTAGCACTTCCAAGCAACCCATGGACACAGCAGCTTGAAGACAGAGGAGGCGCTTCGATCCATCAACCGTGAATATGGTAAATCGTGGATTATCGCGACGAAGTGTCTGGTAATGACCACCTTGCAAGACGAACCCGAGATCCTCCTTGCCCCGAGATAATAGACATACAATCGCGACACGGGGGTGACGACCAACATGCCGAAGTTGCACGCCAGTACACGATTCTCTGACCATTGATTGGCCTGAGCGCTACGCAGCAAACTCCTTCCGAGCAGCTCCGAGAGTCTCAAAGCGCATCATTGGCTTTTGCCCAGGGTGATGCGACATCACGGAGGGTAGAAATTGTATTAGAGTTTGGCTCTGTCGAGTTTCTAATCACCATGACGGAGGGAAAGGCATTCTTGCATTTCGTTTCTTCGCGGGTGATTGATGTATCCGAGAAATTGCACACAGGGAAGGACCGGGGTGCGTGACCAGTCAGTATAAAGTGGGCAAGGTCACTGGTCAGTCGCATCGTCAAGTTCAAAAGAACAAAAGGAATTTTGTCAGATTGACCAAAATGAATTCACGTGACTTTGAGACTTCCTTAAAAAGTAATGGGGTAAGTTTTTGCAAACAGTCTTACTCTGACTCTGAGTCTGATCCAAACCTGTTGCGGCATTTCTGTCAGCTGTGCTGAACTTTGGAAACGGGAAGTCGACTTTTTTTCTCCATCTTTCTTAAGAAATGGTAGCCCTGGACGATTTGGACTCTGTCAAGGTTTATACCGTCAATGGCGCAGCGTCCGGTTCGTCTTCGTCTCTCCCGGACTGGCTCACCCGAAAGCGAGTCGCAAAGAAGGGGAAGCGTGCAGTCAAAGAACATGTAGAGGGAACCATTGACCTCATTCAAGAATTCCAATTTCCTGAGGCGAGCAATAGAATCAAGACTACCCGTGACGGTCACCATGCAATTGCAACGGGTGTATACAAACCGCAAATGAGGGCGTACGACCTCGACCAATTAACACTTAAGTTCGAGAGACACACAGATGCGGAGAACGTGGATTTCATAGTGAGTGAGTGCTACTTTCTGTATCACAATATCTGTTACTGAATTTCGTTGCAGATACTTTCAGATGATTGGACAAAGACGTTGCACTTGCAAGCCGACCGGTCGATCGAGCTACACACACAAGGAGGGTTTCACTACCGTACTCGTATACCCCGGTTTGGGCGAGCCATTAATTATCATTTCCCTTCGTGTGATGCGCTCGTCGGAGCTTCTGGACCAGAGGTCTACCGCCTTAATCTCGACCAGGGCCGTTTCATGACTCCGCTGGTTTTGGAGGGAGAAGGAGGAGAGGAAGTCGCTGGTGTAAATGCAATTGACGTCAACCCGGCGCACCAACTTTTAGCGTTCGGGATAGATGGAAATGCAAGCGTTGAGTTCTGGGATCCGCGATCTCGATCTCGTGTAGGCTTATTGCAACTTCCGCGTCATCAACTCGCTGTGAATGGGTCCATTGCACCTCCTCTGCCTGGAGTTGACGATGACAAAACAGGCAGGGGGCTTTCGGTTACTGCCATTACATCGCGGACAGACGGTTTGTCGTATGCTATCGGGACGTCTACAGGTCATACATTGCTATATGATATTCGATCACCAAGACATTACGCGATGAAGGATCTGGGGTATGGGCTTCCCGTAAAGAATGTCTCCTGGATGGAAGGAGGGAGTCGGATGGCGGGAGATGGGCTAGTACTCAGTGCAGATAGGAAGGTAATCAAAATATGGGACAAGAATAAGGTGCGGCTATCAACCCGTCATTATAAATTTTGCAATTTACCTTTACTCAGCCCGAGGGTAATTTCGTGTCCATCACACCTGCGTACGACATCAACCATGTGCATCACATACCCGCAAGCGGATTACTATTACTAGCAAATGAAGGCATTCAAATGACGAGCTATTATATTCCGCAATTGGGACCTGCTCCGAGATGGTGTAGCTTCTTGGACAACATCACCGAAGAAATGGAGGACCAGACCGTACGTAATGTATACGAAGATTACAAGTTCGTCGAGAAAGACGACCTCTCTAGGCAAGTAACACGCCTTTTTAACGTTTACTCATGCTGACTAGGTAAATGTTAGACTCGGACTGGACCATCTTGTCGGAACACCTGCGCTGAAACCTTACATGCATGGCTATTTCCTCTCGTTACGCCTGTATGATGCAGCCCGTGCGATTGCAAACCCATTCTTATATGAAGAACATCGCGCGAAGCGTGTACAAGAGAAGCTCGACAAGCTCGCAGAAAGCCGAATTCGTGCACGAAAGGATATCCAAGTACCGAAGGTGAACAAGGTACTAGCACAACGTATACAGAAGGAAGAGGGGCGTGTAGCTCGGCACGAAGAAAAGAAGATGGAGAGGCGGATAAACTGTGCTGCAGCCGAGGAGACCAGAGATGACCCGGGAGAGGCTGGTGACCTGGAGATGGAAGAAGTGCCCACAAGGAAGCCCAAAAAGGCCAACCTACTCAATGACCCGCGATTCTCAGCACTCTTTGAAAATCCAGAATTTGAGGTCGACGAGGAAAGTAGGGAGTTCAATCTTCTCAATCCTTCGCTTTCTGCACAAAAGAAAGCACCAAAAACGGCTGTGGAAGAGGAAGAGGAAGAAAGCGATCGTCGATCTGGCTCAATTGAAGGCAGCTCGACCTCGAGCGACGCTGGGGAAGGAAGCGGTTCTGAGGATAGCAGTGATGCAGGTGACTTGGATCAGTATAATCCTCGTGCACGACCAGAGAACTCGGCGTCCGCCTTTCCAACCGCATCACGCCGCCCGACAAAGCAGGTGCGTATGGTCGCGGCGGCACCAGAGGCTGCAGGTCGCAGTGGTAGAACTCGCGCACCTGCATTTGGTAAAGATGCGACGTTTGGCCAGCGTCGCCAGGGAGTATCTGCATCGACAATAGGGAAGGGCAAGCATCGCGCGTCTGGTGCCTTAGCCGATCCTGGTGGCGACTTGGAGATTTCATGGATTCCTCAGCACTCATCGGGCGCACAAGACGAAGATGAGCCCGCTGGCGTGCGCGGCAATTCCAAACGCAAAACGAGCAAACAAAAAGGTACGACGTTCGGTGCGGGTCTTGAACGTGGCTGGGACGAAGGAGAGGACAGACGAAGAAAAATCATGCCGGAGAGTGACAGACATGGAAGGACGCATAGAAGGAGCAACGTCAGGAGTGGCAGTAAAAATGCATTCCGAGGATTATGAGTTATCCCTATTCGTATTTGTATTACATGCGTTCTCTGTTATGCTGAGATCATGGAAACCTGTCGTGCCATCAGACATGAACAATGTGCACCTACGGCAATATTAGGAACAAGCTAGTCGTAACGTATTCAGAATGACGTTAACGCTGCAATTCATTCCGACGCCATGTCTTCCCGACCCGGCGATAAGATTCTATTTTTATGCGTGATGAATCATCAAAGTTTGAAAGCGCGACGCGTCGGAAGCCGGGTCTCGCCACCTCCGAAAATTCGTCGCTTTTCTCCTCGTGCGACCAACGACTCTCTTTCAGACGACCATGACGTCTACAATGTCTAAACGGGGGCGTATCTACACTGTCGAGGACGTCGCTGCACATAATACACGTCGTTCATGCTGGGTATCGCGAAACGGCAAAGTGTACGATGTCTCAGGATTCCTTGCCGACCATCCTGGCGGAGACGACCTTATTCTTAATCACGCTGGGAAGGACGTGGGCTCTGTCATGGCAGACAAGGATGAACACGAGCACTCGGAGTCGGCATATGAGATGCTAGATGACTTTGTTATTGGAAGACTTTGCGAGGGAGAAACGGTTGTCCGTGACGGTACGCGTTTTCAGTGTGTGCATGTCGACTGTCTCTCAGAGCTCACTTTTCTCGTTTAGACTGGGTTGCAGATGATAAATTCTATCCTGAAAACACGGATTCACTGGAAGACTTTGAAAAGAATCAGTTTCTCGACCTTCGTAGACCCTTGATGCGTCAAGTATGGGAAGCTAATTTTAGGTATTTCTTTTCATTATTTTTATCGAAGTCTTGCTGATACCATACACGTTCATAACAGCAAATCCTACTACCTCAAGCAGGTACACCAGCCTCGTCATCTGCCCGAGCCAGTACGTCTGTTTGGTCCCGCCTACCTTGAAGTCAGTATGTTTCACCCACCTTGCAGTTGTTCTTTCTTATTGATAATATACTGTATTCTTAGATATTTACTCGAACCAAGTGGTATGTCGTACCGATCGTCTGGCTTCCTATTGTCTTCAACCTCTTCCTGCGCTCGGCGCTCGGTTTCTCACGTCCACTGCCAAACTTCGTTGTCGCGCCGCTCTTTCCTTTCTCTGCTTCCGTAATAGCATCCATTACACCAACGGCTCTCGCGGCCACCGTAACATGCTTCCTTGCAGGAAATGTCATCTGGACGATGCTGGAATACTCGTTGCATCGGTTTTTGTTCCACATCGATGAGCTGCTGCCTGATCGGCCGATTGCGATTCTTCTGCACTTCATGTTGCATGGGATCCACCACTATGTGCCAATGGATAGGTTAGTAGCTTGGATTATGTAGACGTGATTCATATTATTGACGCTTTGGAGCAGGCTTCGTCTTGTGATGCCCCCAGTGCTGTTTTCAGCACTTTCATTCCCTTTTACGCGGCTCGCATACTACCTCTTTCCGACGGCCATGGCAAATGGTGTCATATCTGGTGCCTTCGCATTCTGTGAGTTTGGCTACACCTTCATAATTTTTAGTTCATTATGCCTTATGTTCTTATAGACGTACTTTATGACTGTATGCACTATGCGTAAGTGATACTCCGCCATGTCCCTGTTTATTCTAGCACTGAATAATTTGTTAGCCTGCATCACACAGCACTTCCGGCGTACATGCGCGAGATGAAGAAGTACCATCTTGCTCACCACTACAAAAATTTCGAGCTTGGTTTTGGTGTGACCAGTGCGTTCCTTTTCACCTATTACCTTTCGTCTCCTGCTAACGAACCTCTGTCGCATGTGTGATAGGCAAGATTTGGGATTACGTCTTCAACACCGTGCTCCCCCTCTGAAGTTCCACATCCAGCAAGCTCCTGACTACCGATTGACCCTCATTATTGACGCTCGATGGTTGTCCGAGATTGCAATGTATCGTTTTCCAAATATACGGTGCTTGTCGTCTGCAGTATGCTTGTGATACCCACGTGTGTAAATTATATGTCGTGCTTAATCGTGCATCTGGATATTAGATGTCGTTTCGTTTGAATATTGACATCACTCATCTTTGTATTGTGCCTGTTCTTTCTATACTAAAGTGATAGCGAACATAGGATGGGCCTCCTTGCCTTCGTATGCCCAAAGGATATCCAGATTAGATGTGGAATATTCGCAGCTGTTTGAGACTCCGCCTGAATTGGGGTTCTTCTGTGCCGCCACTCATCGTCTCTTTTTACACTCTAAGATCTAACTGCGATTGCAACGGTCCCGTCCGTGGTCAAAGGTCCAATCTGTGTGCATTTTGCTACTTAGCCGTCTTATGCCATCGCCTCTCTAGCTTTCTGAGCGGTGATGAATACTCATTCATACGTGTCGTCACAAACTCCCTGCCATTCTGCGATAAATTTTACTCTCGTGGATCTCTTTCCGCCTCGGGGACGTCCTAATCACCGCTTTCTGTCCGGATGATTCTCGTCTTTGGGCAATTTGCTTCAATTTCTCAACTAATTCTCCTCTGGGAAAAGGCAGTACTTAACTTAGTATCGACAAGCGATTTCCGTGCATATTGCAAGAACACTTCTGTTGAAAGTGTCTGATACACACAATGCACCTCGTGTAAGTGAGTCAAAAAGAATTCAATGTGCTTCTCACTGCGCTGTAAACACTCTTCTATATTTGGAGAGCTCATCCTTCAACATCATGATGTTGGGGGAAATATAGCTAATCTGCGATTTCGATTTTCGACAACATTTGTAGAACAACTCATCGCCCACTTTCGCAACTTTACGGGCCCCGACAGTGCCGATGCACAATGCCTGATCATCGACGCAAGCCGTTCTTTCACTTTACGTTACCAGAAGAACACTTCTTGCTGATTCGTCCCAATATGGCGCGTCGGCTGTTGCGGCGCTCTATAATAACATGAAGTTTATCCAGCCCATTCAAGCATGGATAGTACCAGAAGTCGGCAGGGCAGAGATATAAAGTAAACAGCGTATTTCCCCACAGCTCGATCCTACCCCGCTCAGTCTGCACTCCATCAGATTTGACGATGCAGTGGCAAACTGTTCCAGTGGACGGCGACGGAACAAAGCTGGGATATATCGACTCCGGAGCACCGCCTACATCTTCGTATACAACAGTCGTTCTGGTGCATGGGCACACTTTCAATGCACGTAAGTCGCGTAGATTCAAACTCTGCAGTTCTGAATGCAGATATAACTTTGCAAATCGACAACAGCTGTTTTTTCCCGCCTTTTACCCCTCGCACAGCAGAATGATCTTCGTCTGATTGCTCTTAACCAGCGAGATTATGTCAACTCGACACCGTTCGCCGATGCAGAGCTAGATATACTTTCCAGTAATGATGAAGTAGCTCACATGAATTTCTTTCGCGCAAGAGGCCTTGAATATGCAAGATTCTTGTGTTGGGTTATCAAGGAATTGAATATCCCGCGTTTGGATCCTGCCGAGTCGTCCGGTGGTCTTGCGTTTTTGGGCTGGTCGCTCGGCAACCTCACGACTATCGCGTTTCTCGCGTATTTGGATTCCTGTCCGCCGGAGATCATTCAAACACTGAAGCCTTATCTGAAATCATTTTTCATCTATGGTGTGTTCTGCGGATAAACTCTTGTTCTCTCGATTGATATCCCCTCAACATTCAATGCTTTTCAGGCGCTCCACATATGTTCCTTGGATATCCTATCCCTCCGGGTACATACAATCCATTTTATGTACCAGAGAATCCTATGAGGATCGCCCCGCTCTCCTTCGCATCATGGGTATCAGCGTACTACAAGCATCCGGCTGATTCCGAATCGGGCTCTACTGTTACTCCGGACGCCTTCATACAGCACGAACCAGAGAAACATTATCGTCCCTGTACAACTGATACGATGTCAACCGACGAGCTTTCGATGACGCTCGACTTGACGCCAAACGCTCGCTCCGAGAGATTCTACTTTGACATGTCGTTTCCTATGCTGCACAATATGCTCGAGAAAGCCTTACTCGGTGCGAACAATAGCCCACTCCCAAACATGAAAGTATACTATATTTTCGGTCTTGAGGATATCTGGCTCATTCATTGGGCTGCCGTCGAGTTCAAGAAGGACCTTGCGAAGTGGGAAGACGAGAGGAAGGATCCAAGGCCGATAAAGGTCATTCCAGTTGCTGAAGCAAACCATTTCGTAAGTTGTGACACAGGTATTATTGGAAGTCTTAGTTGTTTACTCATGTTATACCATGGCAGATACATTGGGACGACCCCAAGGGTTTCTTGGACCTGATCGTGAAATGCGTTCGCCAGTGACCTCAGGAATCAGAGTGAAGTACTTTGTTTAGTCTGCAGAAAATAAATCGTTCGCGTGTAACATATACTAAATAGCAACATCAGGATCCTTTGGTTTAGGTCCTTTCTTACTGAGCGTGCTTTCTAGGCCATATGGTAGTGCATATAATTGCCGCTTAGGAAGAATCTGAGCAAGTTTTTGATTAGGCAATTCGATCACAAAATTGAATACGCAAAAGCGAAGAAAAGAAAGTCATAAAAATGCGGTACTGTTAATGCTCACTATTCCGATCTAGTGTGTTGGCCAACGTCGGCCTATGTCGTGTCAGACATACGAAAGTAAATAGATGTAACCGAGCTGTTGCTTATTTGACGCCCAGATTCTTCTTCATATCAGCGAGTATTGAATCTGCCTCTTTTAAATGCCTCTGAAGGAGCTCATGGAACTGGGATGTTGCGCATTAAATACTCGCCTCGATAAAGTAGATTGTCAAACGCACCTCATCTATTGCTATTGAGTGTTTCTTGTAGTTTCCTTTCTTTACACTTGTTTGTTCGACGCGACGTAGTTGCACGCGAGTATCTTCGGCGAGTTTCGTAGCGGACTTGACAAGTTCTGCGCGTGCTTCGACTGTTGGCCTGCAAGCTGTGTTAGGAAGTAAAACATCTACGAGAATCGAAAGCGACGTACTTCGGCATTGGAATTTTAATAGTCCGGTTATCCATTCTTTGCGGCACAACATGAGGAATACGTGCGGCGTAGATCGCTTTCTCGACATGTTTGAGCGTCTGAGAAAATCAAGCAATTTTAATAACAAAAACTCAATACGCCGTTAGAAGTAAGAAATCTAGGTACGCACATCTTCTGCAAACACGGTCACGATAAGCGTCGTACCCTCGCGAACACCAACAGTTGCCAATTCTGTTAGGCCAGACGTCTCGCCTTCCGGCATACCGGGAAGAGAGACGCGTACAGGCTTAAGTATATCCGGCGTAACGCGTCCACTCCCTTGTATCTCTTTCGATGCTACCTCGCGTCGGAACCAGTCGATCGCACTCTTCATCTTTCCATTCGCGTGGTCATACTCAGCTTGTGCCTCACCCGAGAGCACTTGCTGGGAGCCAGGGACGAGTCCATCGGTATTGGTACTATGACCGCCCCAGGATTTGTCTCTCTCTGCTAGACCAGATTTGACCGAACGTTCTACGTTTTTCTTGGCTTTCGTGTCTTTTTCTTTCCCTTTCCCGCCTTTTGATTTGGAGGCGTAGAGACGGGTAGATTGCGAGAGGCAAGGGTGGGGAGATAATAGCACAGAGGTTCTGATAGAATATATGCAAAAAGATGAGGATGGCTGTCGAAAACGACAGAGTGTACGAAGAGAACCGTACATAACTTAAGGACTTACACTTTGAACAAGAAAGTTTTGGTATGGTTTGCATCACGTGACTGACATGGCGCATTTAGCCGCGCGTAATGCCGACCCGCTGCCATGAAGGCCTTGATTCTTTGAAAATGAATATAAGAGCGGTTGCTTCTGAGCACCTACCTCGTTTTCTGCTTTTATGTTGACGCACCGGAACCTGCTACAATCAATTACCTCTTTTTTGATACATTGCGCTTCGCCTGTCGAACACGAAGTATACCAATGATGCCATGATGACCAAAGATTATTGGATAGGAGACACCTCAAGGCTCCGAGGGTGTGTAAAAATCAAACAGCGATTACTGGAAGTACACAAGGCGGGAATCAATGGCTCCACAACGGGCCTCCGGTAATGCCTCGAGCTACCAATAATCACTGAATATATTCACGAATCTAACAAAAGGCTTCGAGAAAACGACACACGTGTGCTCCGGCATTTATACAGTGGGGGGATTGCGCTATGGATCATATAGGAATCTCCTAGCCCATGTATACCGCGGAATCCGTCCAATGAAATAATGATATCCAGTTTCCTAACCAATTACATCCGTTTATTCGAACGATCGGATTATCAGAGATACACTAACATCCAACCCTATACGACATTACGCAGATAAGGAGAGTTTCTGATAAGCGATGCCGAATTTCGAAGGCGTGGGGGTACTGGAGTGGGAGCCCGAGGGGAAAGTTTCGGAACGTGGGCGGTCCGACTAGATAGAGCCGTTAATACTTTCTGGCCTATGCAAGTTGCAACTAACCATTCAAATCTAGGCAGCCGATACGATGGACGGGATTGTCAGGATCATGACGTTTATCCGCGTCCTCCATCTGTGAACGGGTCTTCGGGTCTTCCTTTAAGCTTCGTTTTCTCTCCTCGTTCCCTACATGCTACTATCCATACGAATGGCGCTATTTAAGAACGTCAGTTTCTACCTTCTATGACTGATTTAGCAAAAGGATCTACCTAGTACCTTGTTTTTCTTCATCTTTTTTCTTTATTTGTCCATCTATTCTTGATCTTCAGAGTGGAACGGGCCACTATCGAATATCAAATCAAAATGAATAAGATTAAAGATAGTGGAAAGCAAGGCGAAAAAAAGACACCGAACTTTTGCATCCATAAGGTTCTTTCACTCGCTTACGAAAGTAACTCAAGCTTCTTGATCTTTATTTCACTACAATTCAATGTAATTTGTTCGAGAATGTACTTATTTTCTCATTGTTCATATGCAATGAGTCTGACGGACGACGATGACAAGGAAGCGTGTTGCGGGATTTAAAGCCGCGGGATTCGATGATTGATTCAATCGATATGTATTAAATATTTGGTCCTAAAATATTATTGCTCATCTAGGGGGCTTTGCAAGCGAATATAATGCTTCATTGATTTATGGTACGATATGTGGGAATGGAGTCAACGGACTCTGTTGTACGGGCGCTGAATTTCGTTTTCTTTCTTATTTCTACACCCGTCTTTTCATGCACGACACGGCCAGTATCGGTCTCAAAGACCAGACGGATTTGAAATAAGAATTGATGGTATGATATTGCTTTTTTGGTGCACTGCACTTCCCTTTCTTGGACGAGACATGCGTTGCACTGATGGTGGTACTTCATGATATTCGTATTACTTGTTTGCAGCAGGGGTGACGTGATATTCTGAAACGGATCCGCTAATAATGATGGAGATGGAGGAGAGTCCAGCATTCAGTATCAGCAATGCATTTTACAGATGCGGAAAGTAATGACCTGCGGTACTTCGGTGAACATGCTCGACACGAGTCCTTACAAGGCCTAACATGCTGCATTATGCATCCCTAGTGGGTCCCTCCCTCTCCTGATTAATTTGTGCTAATGCTGTTATTCGGGCCTGAACAGGACCTACACAATCCCTGATAATCCAAGTCACCCTGTTTTCTACCGCGTGGCTACTTATATACAAAATGACTAAGACTGGTTTCGGAAAGGTGGATCTGCAAGGTCAACTTGTTTCAGCGTGTTTGGTTCTCCATGATCGAGCCATAAAGATATCCCGAATGCAAGGCAGTTGCTTCAAATGTGTTACTCAACAAAATTTGATGAGGATCAGTGCAATTACACATACTTCCTTTGGTATATCGCATCCGCTAGGTACGAACAAGATGCTAAGCCCCCCGACAAGATTTTTGGAGTTACTCTCAGCCGCAGTTCCATCCCCTTCATTTCGTTTCGGGTTATTCGTCGGATCGGCGCGGCGTCCGAGAAAGGGGGATGGGGTTTGTGCAAGGAGAGTGGAAGAGGGCTGAAGATCGAGAAATGTGCCCAAATCTTGAATTTCTTCCAAACTAGGACTGAGAGCAAGGTACTTCTGCAGGCCAAGACTAACGAACGGAAGACCGCTCAATAGCAATAGGAGTGCTGATCGGTCTGGACAGTTTACAGTCTCTACAAGAAGGTTGGAGAAAGAGACTGAAATTTCCCAATATATCCGATCCACTCGCGCGATGACCTCACCACATTCGCATCAGCGTACCGATGACCCGAGTTTCTGAGGTCTGGACTGGAATTTCCAATGGTAGTCCTGTTCCTCTTATGAGTAAGGAGAAAGAACCTCTTGAATGGATCTTGAGTGGCCGGTTGGCTGTGAACGGCGAGAAGGTATTCCGTTGCATATGGGCGCAGAGATTAGGAAGAATAATACCTGGTCGCAAATAATGCGACTTCGGGTCTTCGGCACAGTGGCTGTTGGAATTTCACTTCATCTTGATTGCGCATTGCGGAATAAACTAAATTAATGCAATTATACCGTCCATGCACAGGCAACATAGCTACCCTTCCGTTCAGAAGACCTCGCAGAAATCATCCTTTACTGAGCCGTGAATGAAAAACAAGCGCCTAAAACTGTATAGCACTTACTGCACACGTCATACTATCCGTTAGGAAGTTCGAGGGCTCATTTGAAGATGCGATCGGGGTGCTTTTGGGCAGGCGAGATTAGAATGCAAAGGAGGCGGTGCTGTTGTGGGGAATGAATTCTTTCTTCGTGCTCCGTAGAATGCATCTATTTTAATTTGGGCATTCCGTTGTGGTGTCCAAGAAATACCTTCCTGATCATGGAGATTGAGGGAAGATATGGACGTCGACCAGCTATGTATATGGAGAACGATTTGCGTCACTGCGAAGGAAGGCGGGTTTTGAGCGATGAGTCCGCTAATTTATATATTTATTTGCCAGGAAGACAGGGATTGAGAGGACAGAGAAAGGCAACAGACATCGATTGGCGCGCAAAAATTGCGAGTGGAATTACAGTTTCCTTCGTTGGATGGTTCTGGAGGCTAAGAGTCAGGCTTGGCGACAGGTTTGGCAGGTAGAGGATGAGTCACTGCAGTTTGCGAACATTTTTTGAAACCGCGCGGAAAGGCACCGCAAGTAAGTAAGCACAGAAGTAAGGTAAGGGTGATTTCGGGATAAACAGATGTACTGTGTCCGACCGGGAGCGGCGGATGTGTGCGTTGACTCATTGGCCAACAGCTTGTAACGATGTTCGGGTTTCTATAAATTTCTGTTTCGAAACGTGTATGAAGGGAGTAGAAGGGGGGCCAGTTTTTTTGGAGAGCGATGACGTCGAATGCTTGCGTGGAATGGGGGGCATTAATATTTGTTCTATTTAGAGAGTGCAATGACAGAGACAGCCAGCGAATTTAAGATGGACCACGCAAACAAACGACGATAATGCATGTTCGTGTTTAGTGAGGACTGCGGAGCAGGGACATACAGCGGCGGAGCAAGGGAGGACGCATGGGCGCGGAATGGGTGTGACAGGCAACAGGAAGGGAGGCCAGAGTGGGGACAAAGATAAGAGGAGGACGATGATTAGCTGGCAGGATAATGGACGAAGTCTATGCGGACGACCGGATCGATCTGGGGTCACCTTTGGGGTCCTGCTTATTCCGGGGAAATAACATTTGTGATTTACAGATCATTACGTACATGCGTCGGCTACCACGGCTTGCCCGCACTTGCGTGACAGTCCTTCTTCGGTCTCAGCCGGCCGTTGGCGCCCAGGTCTTCTTTATCGAGGAGTCGCCTGCTCTTCTCGGCTCGTATACAGACATATCTGACTATATATGTGCCCCTAGATAGCCGGATACGGGAGGGAGAAGCAAGAAGTGTGACATGTCCGTGCTGCCGGATGAGGCAGGACGAGTGCATTCAAGTAGGGCCCCGCATTATAATATACTGCTCCCCGCATCCGACCCCCATCCTCAGCGACGCCCGTCCTGTCCCTCCACGATCCCTGTCTCCTCGTCCTCCTCTTGCCCTTCTGCCACCCGTTTCTGACAGTCTCGCCGCTCATCTGTGTCGACAGGGCTTCGTGGTGACCTCGAACGCTTGTACATAGGTTCACCATCTGCTCGCCATCACCAACGACGACAGACCACGCGGTTTTGGCGATACTCTCTTCATCTTTGATTTACATACCTCAGCTGTCTTCCACCGCTGCTCATGGCTTTCTTCTCGCCGCCCTCAAGCTCATTCAGCGGCATCTCGCAGCCGAAGATGCGGCAGGAGGGCTTCCATCTACCCTCGCCCTCGCCCAGCTCTGGACAACCACCCTCGCCGCCCCCCGGTCCATTTGACCTTTTCCTCACCCATTCTTCGCATCATGCGCATCAGGGAGTGAGTAACGCGAACGGCAGTGGAAATGGGAACAATGGTGGGAACGGACTTCCGTCACTCTCCTTGCCGGACGCCTTTTCGCGCTCAAACGCGATGGATCTCACCGACGAGCTTGCAATGTCACTCATGAACCCTGCAAGCCCCGCGACGTCCAACGAACGGTCAACGCACACTCCGCCTGCACGTCAGTCCCAAAATCAGGTTGGAGAACAGACGCATATGCACAACATCTTTGACATCTCCGCCCCACCCTCTTCCCACTTTTCCAGTACAAACGCTGGTGGACACGCGTTTTCCCTTCCGCACGCGACTCATCGTCCAGATTTACCTCCGTTGAGCCAGCCGGCATCGCTCGCGACCTCTCACTTACACGGACATTACGATCACCATCCTGGGAATTTCCATCACAATACGCAGAATGGGTTTTTGGGCGGGCGCGATACGTTCCCTGCACATTTCAACAGCACCATCCCGCCTCTCTCGAATCACCATGATCCACATCCCCCTCCGCTTTCACTTTCTGCTTCAGGCACGAACGATTTGGCCGACCCATTTGGCCCGTTCACTCCAACGTCTACGAGTAGTATTCCAGCTCGCGATAGTGCGAGTCCTCAGCCTCTTGGCGGCGGTAGGAGACGTGCAGGCAGTCGGACTGCTACTGGCGGCAATAGATCGCATTCAAGGAGCCGATCCCGTGTAAGAGCAAGTGCCGCTAGCTCACAATCGCAGGGCCAAGTAAGTGGAACTGCAGGCGGTCCGACGCGTACGACAAAGAGCACGAGCCGTCGCCGAGACTCGTTCACTTTACCTCCGCACTTATCGCATTCGCATTCACAATCGCATTCAATGGCACACAATCAAGCGCACATGGGCCATCACTTACACAATTTACCCTCACCTCCATTGGGCGGGAGCGGCAGCGCCCCTCGACCTTCGTCCATTGTCATTCCGGCACACGGCGGTCCGGGCGGGGCGCTGAGTCCGCTGGGAAACATGGGCGGACTGGGAAGCGCTCTGAGCCCGCTCGGTCCCGGGCCCGGTCATATCAATGGAAATGGTATTGGTCAAGCGAGCGGGTGGTTTGATGTCAATGGGCTTAAGACTGTGAACGGTATGAATATCAATGGAATGGGAAATGGGAATGGCCATGCTATGGGTGCCAATCCCGGAAGTGCACCTACTGGCGCGGAATACAGCCTTCCGACGCCAGATAGTGTGGGGCACGGGCCATTCGGGGCATTTGGAACAAGGTATGCATACCTCTTTGATACAGTCTTTATTACTCGTAGGCTTGAAAGAAGCATCCGAGTAATACGGAGAATCTAGAGATTCGACCTAACAATGTCATTTTTTTTGTAATGCCAGTGTCGGAAGTATGGGCATTTCCCCGAAGGATACCGTCACTTCTGCAAAGGATGATCCGACTGCACAACTGGATCCTGCGGCAAAGCAGTGAGTTTTCTGCAAAGCCATTGTTGGCGAAGAATACTTGACCAATGCACATTCTTACCTACTTTTTTTTCGCGTATGAACTCTTTTCTACACCTTTTGGCGTCTCAATAGAGCTGCAATTGTCAATGAGAAACGCCGCAGAAGGCGTGAATCGCACAATGCCGTCGAAAGACGCCGTCGGGACAATATCAATGAGAAAATAAGCGAATTGGCGACGCTAATTCCCGAGGTCATGCTGGATCCCTCCGCTGGTGGTTCATCTGCGTCTGCCGGTCAGTGATTTAACCTACCTTTATCTGCATTTAAAAACGATTTTCTCTTACTTTTTGTTATAACTATTTGTTTATTTTTGAAAATGGATGTAGGTGTAAATGAGGGCAAGAAGGACAAAGATGGTGACATGGACGGAGACGGAGACGGAGATTGCGCAGATGAGAAATCATCCGGTACTTTCTCTAAGCAGAAAGCCATGAAGGGCGACAAGTTGGAAAAGGAGAGTTCTTCCGGTGGGGTTAAAGCGAATAAAGGCATGATTCTCCGCAAGAGCGTCGAGTATATCCGATATCTGCAACAACTTGTTGGCGCACAAGCGGCGCGGAATCGCGCCCTGGAAGCTCAGCTTGCACAAGCAGGTCTCGCGCCGGCACCATCTTCCCCATCGTCTGCGACGCACCCCCAGTCTGATGAGCTTAACGGCATATTTAATACGGAGGGGTTGCACGTGTTCGACGATCGTATGGACCTTGGTGGTCTCGGAAATGGCGTTGGCGCTTTCGCAGCACAGCTTGGAGGACTTGAACCGATGGCAGAGATTGATATGGATATGGATATGGAAACCGAGGGAGCTGAGAATGGTTTCACGCATACTAATGCTAACGGAAAGTACAACACTATCGCTGGCGCGAGCCCGAGCGAGGCGGACGATGGTGACGAGCACGACCACGACCACGAAAACGAGCAAGATCATGAACAAGGATCTCCTGAATCTATATCGGACGCATCTTCACTGCAGGACCGCCGGGATGTGTCCTCGGATCGCTCAGAGGAGCACGGTGTTGGAGCTGGCGGCGAAAGAGAAGAACGTGGCAGACGAGGGCGAGATGGGAAGATCCCCATACCAGCGCCGAAAAGTCCCACCGTGAGCTCCAGTCTGACGGGGCGAGCAAGGCGACGTTCAAAACTTGTTGCGGTTAAAGAAGAGGGTGCTGGAATGGACGACTAAGCCCCCAATCCGCAAGTTAACAGTCAAAATAAACAGAAAAGTGCACTGTATGGCACGTCTATGGATTATTTATTTCGTTCTCCTACAGTGCCCATCCGTCCTTCGTGCTCACTCTGGGCTCGGTTACGACGCAGCGCTGCTATATCCAATAACTACCTCTTTCCAATTTAATTATTCGTTTCGTGCTTCATACTTAACTCTCCTCTCTATACATGTGGTCCTGCTGATCCAAGTTGCTGAGGAGATCCCGGCCCATTTGTCATCTTTTCTGCCTTTTACAGTTGCTCCACATTGTTTTACTGACCCTATGCCAAACCTATCATTGTCCTTTCCCTGCTCGCATTTTCGTCTACAATTCGCTTTGCCACACTGCACCTATTTTTCCTGAGGCCAACTGTTTACATTTACAACGAATTCCGACGGGCTGTATCCATCCCATGACTTTGATTTCTCATCCCTTCAACGTTCTAAACTCCGTCTTTTGATGCTGACATTCGCTCTTTGTTCAACACAAAAAAAATGTGTATGACTAAATTCTGTAGTTCTACTCTTTTCAATCCTGGGTTGTTCGATGCGTCGTGTACGATTACAAATGGGAAAGGCATGTTGGTTATTCTTCTGTTGTCGGATTTTGCAATGCATGTCTGCGTCGTTAGAGGATGAAACAAAGTATACAATATAGGGTTCTCGGAGATCGAGAGATGAAATACAGAAACTCAATCGGACTCTGACCATGAGGCACGCAGGAGATTAACCGATGATGAAGGGATGAAGTGCGGGGGAAGGATAAACGAGGCAGGAACAGTTCCTTGAGGTCTACGCGCAACGGGTGGGTGGAAATCAAGAAGACCAAGGCGCGACAGGACAAATCAGCAGTGGGGGTCAGCTGATCGGGTCCACTCGTTCTGTTTCACTCCAACACTGTGGTGAGAGTCGACGCTTATGATTATACGAGGTTAACATGATTCACTTGCAAAGGCCACGGAGACAGGAGAAAGCGAATCAGTGTATGTAAGCCAGCCGAGACCAAGCGCGCCTAGATCTAGGATAAGGTCTCGATCACTTGTTGACAATGACAGGGAAGAAGACAGGAGGATTTCCGTTAACCCGAACCTGTTTTATTCCATATACCTTCACCCTTCACGTGCACTTAGGTAGGTCCGAGCGGTATTTGAACGTGTTTGGCGTCATTCAAGCAATCGTATACAGACTTTCTTTACGTGTGGAGAAGCACATGTAGAAGATCAGGCGAGCCTGTTCTCCTGATCACTCGTCGTTGGGGAAGGGGGGAGGGGGAGAGCAGGTAATTGCGCCTTATCGCTTCACCCAAGGTGGTTAGGTGTACATTCAAGCTCAAATCAGAGCCACAACGAAGTCCCCGGAGTCGGATTCTTGTAGATGGTTGGGGATAATGTAACGTCCATGAAGGTCACCAGATTCAAGGACGAGTCAGGAATTGGACAAATGTTCATTTAGTGCCGGGATCGGAAGCGGAAACGGAGTCGGGGCAAGACGAGAGGACACTGGAACGCCTACAACGCGTTGAGAAGTCAGTACATCTCCACGCTTGATTCCTTGTCAGTGTGTACGGCATGACAAGACGTAAGGATTCGCCGCAGAACCACGCAGCCTTGCTTATCCCCAGCTTTCCACCACGCTTTCGTAATTCATAAGTCGGATGGGGCGACTTCGATGAATATATTCCCGCACTTCCTTGCCGTCGGTCCTTCGGACTCAAGCCACACTCCAGTTAACGAAGCTCGAGTCCGCAACTCTCTTTCTAGTTTCTTCTTCTTACCAAGAGGCTATGATGTTTGGGGGTCCATAAGCCGTGTTCCGGAGTTCGTGCGCAGTAAGTCAGCCCTTGGCGTAACAAGAACGAGAAAACCAAAGGACATAATCGACAACGAGGCTAACGTTCGCACTCCGAGTGCGAGTACCATGATAACTGCCCGCATGGAGAGATACTCAAATTAATTGAGGAGCACAATACTAAATACCACCGATAGAATGCCGATTGCATTGAGGAAAGTGTCGGGAAGTGGTCGAGCTTGATGAACTCTAGTAGACGTTATCTTAGGACCCCATTTACACTGTCGAAGATACGCGGCATATCTTCCGACCTAAATACTCAGTATGACCTCATTGCAAGTCAGGGAACGGGTATGGTCAACTTTCACTGTGGTGTATCAGCGGACATCGGGAAGGGCTGTACGGTCGTGTGCAATCGCAATGGCACACTCAGCTTCATCCAAAGACGGTGAGATGCGTTTTTCGCCACAGTACATAACATACTTTTTTGATCCGATCCGTGCTCAGAAGTCCAAGGTCGGCAGGATATATGGGCAAAGTTATCATTGGCCCAGAATAAATCTGCCATAAACTAGTAAAATTGCTGAAACAGTGGCTAGGTTGTCCGACAAGGGATTAATCAGCTTTGCGTATACGCTTACGGAAAGATAAGTAACTCTCGCAAAGCGGTGAAAGAGTAGAGTATGCATGACCACAGATAAACGGCCGATGGGATTCCCCACACCGACACATTCAGAAAGCTGTAGGATAAGACTCGATACGCAAGGTCGAAGTGCAGCATAACAGTTGGTGCCACTGGGTGTGTGAAGATACGGAAAAGGCTCGGCAGGTTCAAGATGGCACGAATAGTTAGTCCAAATGTCGGACAACATGGGAGATTAAAGCACCCCATTCAGGTTGGACTGGGAGGACTTCGGCAAGATCCGCGTGAACAATCCATGGCAGATTACTTATTATATTTATTGGCCCTACCTAGCAAGAAGTTCTATTCAAATCCGCGGTAAAGTGAGGGGAGATAACAAGTCGCACTTACCGACCAAATCCGAAGACGTGGCGGTGGGACTCGACTAAGGCCTTCTTTTGCTCGTAGATTGAGAACTTTGCGCTGCCATTTCCTTCTCACACTTTATAACAAGCAAAGAAAGCGCCCGAGATTATTGAAATTAACCTTTGCTCGTATGCACCCCATCATTTACTGGTCATATATATATTATTCAATATGTATATTCCAGGTGAGCGTGCAACTATCTCACTTGTTGCGCAGGTAGTCAATTGGTAAGACATGGCCGTATGTTGCACAAATGTCTCTTTGCTTATGCAATGCACGCAGCAAGCACATTGTATATACAACTTGTAGCTCACAAATCATCAGCCTGGCCCTTTACCAGAGCATCTCCTTGATTCGCTTCTTCTGCCTTGTCGATATGCGTCGCAGTCATCATAAGTACGTGCTTATTAATATTTGCTGACACTGTACAAGGATTGTTGACATTAATGCTTGTCTTACATTGTAATAGACGTGAGAAGGAGCAAAAGAGACAGGCAGAACTCCGTAATAGGCAGGAGAGCTGGAAAAGACTAAGGGATAAATGTAAAGAAGATCTCGAAAAGCGTTTAGAAGATGTCAAAACATTCCATCCTGGATGGGAAGAATCTGAAGGAAAATGGAAGAAACAGCTTGGAATACTTAATAGTCTGAACGATAATGATCCACACTTTAAAGACTTACTCGACGTCCGAGAAGACTACCTTCGTGTATACATGAGTCAACTTGAAAAAGAAATAAAACTTATTGAAAATGAATACAGTTTAATACCAGATTATGAAGAAGGACTTCAGCCAAGACCAAAACTATATAATATACGTGCAGAACAGGAGTTCTTTAAAGGGAAAGTAATTCTTCCAAATTACTTTTATTTTTTGGGCCTTTTATATGTACCATAGTAGTTTCAGGCCCAATATGAAGAAGTAATATATGGTATTGTGTTTTGTGCATCGATTCACTACATATTGCATTATCAAGGCAAACCTATTTGTCCAGAAAGGAGAGAAAGGATAACTTTACCATTTTATTTGATTGCTAGCTAGAAAGTTTATAATGATAAATTGATAATACTGTTATAATTGTCCCTAAAATCAGAGCAAACATGACGTATTTGTGAAGATTAAATACAGTCAAGTATATTATTATAATATGATAAGGTAAAGAGTCATTGCGTTATATACCTATCAACATAATACGTCTTGATTTGCACATACAAACGGTACATTACTATGGAGCAAGTCGGTAGTACTTTGCGGCGGCGAGACTTGCCACGTGACAAATGCATGTAGTGCCATGTACAAAGTGAATCTGGCATACAAGTATACAATCGGAAAGCGCTTCGCTCCATTACAAGAAACGAATCTGACATCCTTGGAAATGGCTTCAGGGAAGAATGAGGATAAACCTGAATATGTAACGAACGACTGGCAAATTGAATGGCTAACAGCTACGCCACAGAATCTTGGCTCGCTCCAGAGCGTCACAGATGAGGAAGGAATCAGACGGGTTGAAGAGGGTGAGGTTCCTTCCGCGCTATTCTAGACGATGTTGCGAGAACAGCTGTCGGATCCTGTACGCTGAACAAATGTTACTTTTGTGTAGCGGTGAATCGTTGCTTCCGCGATGGCTTCAAGTCTGAGGAATACAAGTTCTGGTATTTTTATAGTGAAGGGAACACATTCATAAAAGTTATTGGTACGTCTGTAGATCAGCTAGAATCGGACGCGGGATCTGAGAGGCGTACCATGCTCTTCAGTATCAAACAGAAAGCCCAATTATGACATGATATTGACTGGAGAGTTGCCAGCTTTGGGTATGGTCATGTTCAGGGCGGAAGACACCGACTTCGGTAACATCTGGAAAGACTTGGCATGTCAGATCGAGGAAAAAGCAAAACAAATTGCATTGACGTCCGCTGGGTAGTTTTTGTTAATCAAATATTTTTTGGTGTTGCTTCATGGCCGACGGTTAAGCCGACAGGGGGCGAATTTGCTCCATGATAAACATCATCGTACGGAACAAATAACTCGGGATAATTAATTAAAAGTATGACTATTATTGTCAAAACTGCAGTGAAACTCAAAGATGATTCAAGCAAGAAATAACAGAGTAACTCACTGCATAGTATCAAGACCCCTTGCACGCGCCCAACTGCAGTGGCATGTGCTCGTGTCGAAATTTGCGCCTACTCCTTATCCTGAGACACTGGATTCACCTTCTTCGGATAAAGCAAGGGTAATTAGACAGTCAAAGATGCGGTTTAGTAGCTAGGCCGTGTGTCCGACGAGTTACCAGCACCAGCCACCGCGTCCAATGCTGCGAGGTGATCAACAAGATCGTCCATGACACTCCGAGGATGAACATAGTCAACTCCCGACACAGCACTTCCATTGTCTTTTACAGAATCATCTTCGTTCCTCCGTGTGTCCGATGTATTCGTCGAGCTTAACCCTGAGATCTTTGTAGGAACTAATGGCCCACTCTGGGGTTCAAATCCAGGAGCTATACGTCGGAGTGCCTCTCGCCGCCGCCTCTCCTTGTTTTCCTCGCGCCGTTTAAGGTATGCTTCATGTCTCGCGGAGTGTGCAGCGATTGTCGCCGCACGAGACGATTCGAGCGTCAAGACGTGAGGCTCTAGTGTAAATGGATAGGCAAACTACATGACGTCAGAATGCCATGGAAAGCTGTATAACGGAAATGGTACGCACGTAGACATTGATATCGTCAGGGAGAGGGTGCATATCTGGAGGAACTTCTATCTTTTATCCGATCAACCGATAACATCTTCGACAGCATAGGCTTGCTGTGAACTTACAGGATGAGGAATACGCAAACTTGGTGATTTGATGAATGGTACATGTGCGGCAGGAGCGTACTGGGCTATTCGATGTTATAAACATGTTCATATAAGTCTCGTGTGTCAACAGAGCATACCTTGTTCGTGCATATTTGGAGATTGTGCAAGAATGTAGCACGGATTGACGGAGATAATTCAGAGTCAGGATTCAGAAGACAGCATTGGCCATTGACATTTATCTTCGCAGCACCACGTGACGTACAATTCAATTTACACAATTTTACAGGCGTTTTACTCTGACTCTGTATCATAGAATCAAAAGTTACGAATACTTTTGATGGAGTCTTCGAGATTAATCGTTGCGACGCACGCATAACGCGTCGATAGTCAATCATCCTCATCTTCTAGTTTATCCTTTTACATCTACAAAATCTGTCAGAACGTATTGTCAATTCGGCAGCATACAGGTAAAGAAGAGCTTCAAAACGCTCAGTGGTTCAAATGCAATTATTTTCCGTCTACTTATTTTCCCTGTTACAAGCAGGAAATGAGCATGTTATCGCCTTAGATATTGATCTGCAAGCCACCCAAACCCGGTTGCATGGGGAACGGCAACAAGGATGATTGAGGCATTATATCATGAGCTCGTCGAGGCCGGATCTCTCTGAAAAATATGCTTGCAACACTTCGCCAGACTGGCAGAAGAACATAAAAAATCATGACTGGAGTGGACATGCGCATAGCATGGCAGAAACCGTGGTGTCAAAGTAAGTCAAGGCGGTCAATGCAAAGATCAAATAAACTCCGGGATTCACTCAAGTGGATGTATATCTGTCGTGCATTGCTATTATGTAGCCACAATACACTCTCGAGCAAACAGCCATTGCGATCCAGTGCATTACCAGTACCAGATCGCCGTGTGACGACCCGCCATCATTATCGGTTGTGAGACTTGCGGGCGTAGATTGACCGTGATCAAAATGACTGAGCGCTGCACAGGCCCTGAAGTTTGAATCCGTCCACAGCAATTGTACGCGATAGAGCATGCCATTTACATGCACAAACCGCTCTTAGACCGTCTGCAGGTCGAAAATTGACAAGTATCCTGAGTCATTTCCAGCGGAAAAGGGCGACGAATAAGGGTAAAGAAGATATTCAAGCGGCGAAGTACCCTGTGTTATTATGATCCTGATCCGTGCTGTCATTGCCATGCAACGATTCGAACAATGCGTGCCTTCACTACAGATGTAATCAGAGGATCATAGACAGAGATTATCAGCCGAATGCAAGCACCAGTACTCTCGGCGTTATTATGCTGAAGTACAAGTCCGATGAGAGTTTGAAGTCACGGATTATCATCTACTGAGGAAAAACATCGTCGCATTTAGATGATATGAAGCGGATATGACATACAAAAGCAACAACTTTTTCTAACCCTCCCTACGACATGCAATCAAGTCCTAAACTTTCTTTATCTCAACAGAAAAAGTATGCCCAGCTCCGGTAAGGAGAACAATCCCAAAATCTGACGATCAACGAGATGCGCTCCAGCTGAGTGGGTAGGTCAACGAGTGCCCTTTCATCTTGGGCAAGCGGTAGACTCCTGCGAGAAAAGCGGGTAGAAAATTGCTCGCAAGGGGACAATAAAGCGAGCCCGGAATGAGTTGAAGAAAAAAAAGTTGAACAGCTGGCGACGTGACATTTTGTGGGCTGCCTTATTTGGAAGCAGCGATCGGACCCGACTGTGATAATTGAGAACCTCCTTAAAGCTTGACTTCGTCTTCATCACTCAGACTTGTTCAAAACTCAAAGCCTGTCCTTATTCCTCATTCACGCTGTACTGTACCTTGCATGTAAGTTTGTTATTCGCACATAATCCCTGACTTTAGATAGCTCCGCGATGCTCCTCTGGTCATCCACAAGATAACTGCGAGGTCAGGAACGTCAAGTGATTGTTCGGACCATGGGTAGAAATGCATGTCGAACACTCGTAGGCGATTGCCAATCTCGCAATTGTGAACAGAGACTTGCAAGAAACGTGCTGGCGTCTTTTATCCGAAGCAATAATTAATACCTATGCATCATCTTCAGTATCATGGAATGCTGCCCTGAACACTGCAGGCAAGCAGGAGCGGTAGGTCCGATCCTTTTTCATGTTTCACCCAATCCTCACGCCTCTGCGCATTGCTGATATTTCCCCGAAAGGAGAACTACCCTACACGCTCTCCGTCCTGGATTTATTGTCTCCTGTTGTGGCGGAAGAGCTCCTGGCATTTTCGCTGCTATTCTCGCTTTCTTAAACTCCCGTGTGCCTGTGCCGATATCGGTATCTTTTCTGAAGCTTTGAAGATGTGAAAACTTTTTACCAGCCGTTGGATCATTATCTGCTCAAGACAATTGTCTACAGTTGATTACCTAATCGCCAGGCACCATGTATTATTCTGCGCTTGCTTGGAGACGTGAACGAGGTGCGAAGGTGAGCCGAGTCATTATGCCCTATGATGTTTTCACCAATATCTTGGACCTCTTCAAGAGTTTCAGCATGCACAGCGTCAAGACAATGGGCGGTTACTCATTGGATCATGTTGGCACGACATGGCGATTACTAAGTTCGCACAGGTCGGAGAAGGATATTAATATCCCTACCCCCAAGGTATTCCCGCCGAAGCACGGCAATCAACCAGTCTAATTGTTGTCTGGCCTGTGGGCTTGAGAAGCGACAATAGTACCCAAGTTGCCCTCTGCAGTGCATGAACAGTATGAGCTACTCCCGCGGGCCCGCCGTCACATCGACCATCCCGTCCTTTTTGTCTGTTTGCAAGAACATGCGGGTCGTCAACCTAAAACCACATTCTCTTCTCATGGTTCCAAGCTGATCTTCCTGCACGAACCTGGTCTTTTGTCTCTTTCGTTGCTCATGATTCCGTCGTGAGGGTATAAGAGTTGACGACTTTCAGTCTCTGATGTCTCCCCAGAAAGTGTCTTCATAGCTCAGTGACCTCTGCGTCTCGTCTATCTTCTAATCCGTACCGGCGATACATTATCTACTCAAACGCAGACATGGATTCTTTTACGGGCTTCATCTTCTCGAGTCCAAGCGCCGAGGCACCCTCAAACCCACCAGTGGATGAGGAACGTGCATCTTCCAGCAATACGTTCTGCGTCATTGCATGAACGCACTGTATGTCATTTCCAGGTTTCACTGACACTGACTCTTGGAGCATTAATTCATATTCTCTTCATCCCAGATTATACACATCGTGCACGCTTCATCTACGATTTTCTCTTAAAACACAATATACGAATTTGGCAATGTTGCACATGCCTTGCAGCGGAGCCAACCCCACACTCTACCCGATTCTTGGATTATCCCACCGTCCCGCATCATCATGATTTATGGTCGATAAAATTATTCTGTCACGGCATTTCATCCTCCTCCGCACGTCAACAAGTTTCCCTGTATCGTCTCTTCGCATGCTCTCGCCTGGTCTCGGACCTGCGTTCTGGACAAAGCCTTCGTACCGTTGTTACATCGCTCGATCGGTGGTGGTTTCATGTTCCCGTCTTTACCTGTTTATATTCGTTCCTGCCTGTCTGAGTGTCTCAACTCCTATTTCGCGCGCCACATTGCTATTAGGTCCGATTGTTTTATTATTGCTCTCCACCACACGGTTTGATGTGAACTGTTATTCTTATTTCGTTGGATTGTTTGGGGATTTGGAAATACACAGATTTGTATGTCTCGCATATGTAGGGCGCTGATTTGCGGCATGCATTTGACGAAAGAATCATATTTTACCCAACGGTTCTTCGCTTCGCAATTAAGCTATGCAGTTGCAGTTGCGTTTGTTAAGGGTCGCTAAATCTCGATCATTGCCCCTCAGCAGACGGCCGCAAGCCGAGACCCACTCCTATATCTTACGTCATTCTGTCCGACATCCGTTCCCGTTCCTCAATCTCACCGCTCCAGACGCGCTCAACGTGAAAGCTCTCTCCTATCCAGACGACACGCCTAGCCCGACCTTGACGTTCCATCTTTCTTGCTCGCTCGGATAGAATCCGTATTTAATCCATTCAGTATACGTACCTTTTGGCTTGAAATTCCACAGTGTCGCAGGCACGCACCTTGAACGAAGCGTAACCCGTGCTGCAGGAAGGCGAGCCCACGGACCATCGATTCATTTTGAAATATTAGTGGGACCAGTGACCAGTGACCCATCGGCGGGAACGGACTTCGGGAGCTGGAAGCCACTGGGAGCTTCGTCGATCGGACTAGACCGGCTTGTGTCCTCGCCGAGGAGCTTAGGAGTTATACACTCATATTATTACTCCCAGACACCCCCTTACCAGCAGTCAAGCCCATTCTGAGCGCTGTCCTCACCAGCCTTCCTTCCTGCCAGGCCTTGTCTGTAATTCCTTGTCTCAATTATTTAACCGTCCACCAACAGACGGCGCAGCTTCTCTCCACCGATCAGCGCACCGATTGTCACGGGGACGCGCATCATGAGCACTAGCTTCTCCCAGCCGGAAATGAGCAGCTTCGATCTGCAATTTGCTCACGCTACCTCACGAGCACCATCCATCGTGTCGCTCCGCCTTCCACATTCCACTGCGCCAGCAACCGCAGCGTCCTCCATGCTCACTGTCTGTCCCGCAGAGGATGAAAAGGATTTGGAGGCTATGTCGCCAGGTCCATCTGCAGAGGGCGATGACACTGCAGACATCCGGGATGACAGCGCACCGTCCGCTGTAGTGCCGCAGGTCGCTCTCACGTTTCTACTCGTCACGGGGAACAGACGCACGATGTCCTTCGATCCGGAGACCACTATAGGGCGGGTGAAGGAATTGGTCTGGAATGCTTGGCCCAGCGGTACGTGCCATGATTCATTTGCTGCAACGTAGTGATGGACATGATTTGTTTTCAATGCCTATACAGACTGGCAAGATGAAAAGCCGCCGGCACCCAATTTCCTCCGGATATTGTACCTGGGAAAGATCCTTCAAAACGAGGACACGCTGACCAGTGAGTTTCCCTTCGTTGGACTCCTTTCCGTGTGCAGGTTTGGGGCATTCTGTTCTGTGGAGTGTGAAGTTGCGGCATTTTTTTTCTGCCATGATGTAATAATCTAAAGAGACCTGGCATGGTTATCATTGCGATTCCGAAAGCTGTGCAAGTGCGGGGGAGGATCAGCAGAAAGGCTGTCCTTCTCAATGCTACTTTATAACGTGGCCAAGAGAATGTATTGACCAATCGCGCTTATGATCGGCGGTTTGCGTTCCGCATTGTTAGCAAATACGCATCGCGCGATATGACACTGTTTTGTCGTGTTGCTTCTAACACGTTCCCGTCATGTACACTTGTTATCACGATGACTGATCCTTTTCTTGTTCGTAGGTCTCTCACTTCCTACACTGCCGCCGGCAACTGTCTCTATCCCGACTTCTCCACAAATGCAACTCTCTCCTGCGACCATTGTTCATCTCTCCATCCGGCCATATGCTCCTCCGACAGAAGATGAAGCCTTGCTAAAGAAGAATCTCCGTGCCGCTCGACGTGCACTTTCACGATCTGCCAGTACCGCGCAACCACCACCACAATCAGGTACTATAAACACTACGGAAGATGGGGCTACAGTAGGCGGATGCTGCGGGTGCATCATCTGCTGATCTCTTTGTCTTCGGAGAAAATGTGTCTGTGGTCTGGAATTGGAGAGGTTTTGTCGTCGTGTTCTCACTTTTTGGTCACGTGTATTTACGATGCGCTCTGCGTTACTCTGCTTTCGGTGTGTTGTGCACTTTGTCTTTTATGTTTCTGGGATCCAGTCTTCTGACGTTTTTCTTGGTTTATGGAGCAGAACTCATGTATGTACTACACTAGGCGGATCCCATGCACAATGTGCATGCTAATATCTGATTCCGATTCTTCATGCAGAAATGCCCTCCCTTTATATCCTGCATCAGTTTACCGTCATTCCTGCTCCATCGGTTTCCCCTGTGTCCTATGCTACGAAACTTTACGAACACATACTCCCTTCACTCTCTTCACTCGCGCAATTGATCCTCTGCATCGCTCTGTTTCCTTTGTTTTCAGTTCATTTAGCCCATATTTCGATTTCTCTCTCTTTCTCTTTTCAACTAAGAGATACCCGAGGATGTACAGACACGTTCATCACTTCACAGAATAAACGGAAGGTAGGAAAAAGGACACTCTGGAATTACGGTTGTAATAAAATTATTGAATGGTAATATTTACCTTCTCCTTCGGGATGAGGCAAATCGGAATCATTAATGGATATTGACATTGTTCATTATGATATGTCTAAGCCTAAGTGCGAATATGAAGCACATGGATATCATGACTAGATTGGGTTTGTCTAGTAGCTGCAAGGCTAAGTATATTGAAGCAGACAATAAGAGAAATAGAAACTCAAATGGTTAGATTGTTATGAAAGTTACTATAACGTTGGCGAGGGATTAGCTGGAACAAAGGTTCGCAACCTGTCAATGTTCATTGTTGCTTTCTTGGACTCTATATTGTAGCAAATATAAATAATAATAATAATAACAAAATACATTCAGCTCGGCTATTTCAGTCATGAATTACCCAACATCGTCATAAGCATCAGGACTAGCACATCAGGACTTACAGTAATCTGACTGATGCGATAGGCTATATCTATTAAGTACAGCAGTAATAAAACAACGTTGTAAATTATTAGAATAAAGTTTAGACGATTTTGGCCTGAACAGCACTCCGCACAGAGGTTAACTGAATGCCCAGATTGGTTAGTCGATATGATTCAGAAAGCGTATCAGTTCGAGAAGAAACTGCACACCAGCAATCATTAATGAACGTGAGTTACCTGACTACTGGATATAGATCATGTCAACATCCTGCTTGTTCTGTTGGATGTATGGAAACGAAGCTTAATTTGTGGGTGACAAAAGGACCGTATCGTAAATGTGTTGGCACCGGGTACTTGATTGGGCAAACGGCTGAGTATGAGTGCAAATCTAAAGTCTAGAATCGTGGCCCAGTATTTGGATCATACCACATCGATGCAAAATAACACAGTGAGTGGTTGAAGAAAGACACGCATGCATGTTAAACTAATCATATGGGCACTCTTCTGACGAAGGAGTGCCTGTTTCATCCGGCAGTTTGCTTGTGCATTTGCTCAGATGTTGTCAATGATTGCTGTATGTTGATGACGCTGAAAAGCTTAACACTGAAGACTTGTGATGGGTGGGCGAAACGGAATAGCCGGAGAAGCCGCTGGTTGCCAGTCAGCGCTGTTATTTGCACTGTATCAGAATGAGAAGTCAGGACGGAGAATAAATTTAGAGCTCATTTTTAAAGATTCTATCGGCTCAGGCATGAACACTGTACGTCAAGGCTTGCCGCATTTTCGAGTTCTCTTTCTATGGAATATGTCAGTGAGCGTATTGGAGGGAGCATATGTTGGAAGACAGCGTCTGTGAAAATCCGAACAATACGCGAGGAGAGATTACGACAAGCGGATGGCCGAAGAAAGAAGGATCCATGGGTGAATGAAACAGATCGGCGGCTGCCTGATATGGACAAGCCGACGTCGAATTTTTTTCTCGTGTCGCGTACACAAGGGCCGATGACCGTGTCGCTAAACCTTGCTGGTGTCGAGTACTCGAGCCACAAGGGTTTGGCTGGCTTTGTCTCCGGCAACCCCGACGTTTTCTCTGACGGCCATTCACCTGCGCCCGGCCAGCTTGCAGGGTTGCGAAGGAAAGAACGACGTGGCCTGGGCGGACTGCTTGTGTCTGTTGGCCTGGGCAGCTGGTCATCCTACTCTGTACTACTGACAGCACGCCTGACTCCACACTGGGGCACTTTATTGCTCGATGCGTCGCACTAGTGCATGCTCTCCTACATCACGCCTCCCTATCATCCTGTCTCTATTCTCTATCACCGACATCATTCTTCAGGCCCGCCCTTCCTGTTCCTCTTTTCCTTGTTCGGCTCGCCTTGCTCTCGCTCACTGACCTCCTTTGCCATCACCACCATCGCCGTGCTTATCCACCGTCCTTACCCTCTGCCTGTGCTGGCCAAGGCTCTCCAGTCATTACATCGTCTTCACTGCTAATCCGGCCTCGTTCTCTCAGGCCAGCTGCCATACAATTGCTCTTCCGGTACCCGAACTACACGTGCCCTTCCTCGTTCGCTTTGATATCTAGCAATATATCTTCCAAACGTTCGAACACGCCGATTTCCGATTTCCATTCCGTCTGCTGAGATCATTTCATACGTGCCGTTATCCCCTACTTCACCTAATTACCCTGCACGTAGAGCGCTCCCGCGCTCGTCCACCTACAACCGTCTTCCACTAGGTTGTTCATGATCATTCCCCTACCCTCAATTCTCGCAGTTTCAGCAAATGCATACACGGTTTTGCAAGAGACTCAGTCATCTATCGGCTTGTATGGGACCTCGCGTAGTTTGCAGGCTGCAGGAGGATTTTCTCTGTGAGTGCTTTTTCTTATTTTTGCTTCATTCCAAGAGGTGGAGCAGCGAATGCGGCGTTTTCTCAGCTGGGAAACAGCCCCACTTGAAGTCCTGATGTGAGATCGTCAGCGATGCCGCTTCTATCTGTTGTTTCATCTTACTCCCTTGTATAAGATCTAAATGCACGTACTGACGCCATGTTCATTTAATCAGCTATAGCTGCCGCCTATCATCAATCACTTCTGTCCCTACAGCCACTGATACCCTCCCTGTTACAATACCCGCATTTTCAACGACCTTTAACGAACCTATAGTAACGGAAGTGCCCTCCCCGCATTCAATTGCCGTACCTGTCACTAATGAATCTCTTGCGAGTGGGATTTCGTTAGCGGCGTTGTTCCCAGTCGCGTCCTGCCCTAGCCCCTGTATATCGCGTCGACAATTCAACGAGGCTCCTTCAGAGACCTTTTCAACGGAAACGACGGGACCTACTCGCACTATTACTGTCACTACCTCTGTTACCGTTCCTTCCTCACCTTCCTCTCCAACATCTCCAACATCTTCCGAGACGTCTGTATTATCGACTCCGTCACCGGATCCTTCGGGACCCGATACACAGACCTCGTTTTCGCTCACTTCCATTTCTGTACCCACGCTAAGCTCATCGGATGCTGGTGCCGACTCGACACAGGAATCGGGGACATTTTCAACGAGTAGCGACTCGTTGAGCCTTCCGATAGGTTTACCGAGCGGTTTTCCCACAAGCTGGTCGGGCTCCTTTCCTGCTGGAACATTGACTTCCATTACTTCCACGCTGATTCCTATCCCTACGCTGACCCCGCCTTCAAATACAAGTACTTCTTCGACGATCTCGACGAACTCAACTTCCTCCTCTACAACCACATCTAATTCAACTTCAATTCCTAGAAGCTCCTCGACTTCATCTACGTCCTTGTCCTCAACCTCGCTGCAATCTACGACTGATATGTCCAGCTCAAATGCCTCGTCAGTAATTTTCTTTATCGTCCTTCTGAAGCCCTTCCTACTTCCCTCCTCACGGAGCTTTTCAACTCCATTTTCATTTTTTTTCTGAACCATGTATCCGGAAGGAGATGTCACTGAAGTGGCATTGTCCAAGTCTGGAAGATCTTCGTTCCTTTTTACGGTAGATCTTCCGTCTTCAGGAAATTTTAATCTTCGTCTTTATCAAACGGCAACGGGGGCATTATCTTGATTTACCTCACCGAAAGAGGTGATCCGACTTCGTCGTTTGCGACGGGATCAGCATTTGCATCCACTGCAACCGAGTCGTCTAGAAGCGCTACCGCGAACTGTTTATTTCTCCAATTCGATGCTTATTTTATAAATGCATTTTGAATTAATCCACTGTCCTGTCTCCATTTAAGTCTTTCGCGGTATCTACTAACACCGTCTTCAGAACAATCACTACCCAGGCAGAGACATCGAGTATTTCCGTCATCGGCGTCACCACGGTATCGCGATCGAGCCGTCATGCTAGTATGACTGTAATTACTCCGTCTGCCACGATCACCAGTAATGGGGAGACAAGTTCGTCCCTGGAGACGATTACCACGACTATTATCACATTGCGGTCTGGTTCTCCTACGACAGTTACCTCTGTGCTCGTTGGACCGAGTGGAAGTCTAAATAATGGCACATCGGGGAAACGAAGGTAAGAGCGGCGAAGCTAATCATGAGGGTAAACAATTTGAACTTAAGATACCTGTACAGACTTCTCCCGAGCGGAGCAATTGCAGCCATCGCGATCCTTTCGTCCTTGGCCGTTATTGCCGCAGCACTCTGGCTTTTCTTCGCATATCGCCGGCGCCAGCGACGTGACTTGCACCACAGCATACATTATTCAGTCAATGGCAGAGGGGCGACTGGTCGCTCTAGTATGGGCGGGTCCTCGGGGATGCGCTCGCTTACGGCCAGTGTTGGACTGGGAGCAGGTGCTGCATACGGATATGGCACGCGAGGCAGGAGTAATAGCTCTGTATTTCCGATGAGAACGTCACCGCTTGAGGGAGAGGATGCAGACTTAGATGCTCCACATAGTGCAAGTGCACATTCAGGTGCCAGCCATGGTCCAAACAGTCTCGAAGGTGGACTAATGAGAGAAACGAGCGTCCGACTTGGAATCCCGATAATACCTGGTTGGACAACGGAGGCTTCGCGTAATAGTGTTTCTGACGCTCCGGTGGAAAGGATGAGAGGTGGAGATGCCAGCACAGAGGTCACAGGAATTACTCCTATACCTGAATGGCGGAATAGTAGAGAACGTCTACATAGTCTTCTCGAGGCATCTGGTCTTGGATCCGCATCATCGACCTTCGGTGCACCAAGACAACAGCGACCATCGCTTTCAATTAGCCCAGGTACCTTCACTAGTCCTGCTCGTACATTATTCCCTGTTGGGCCAGCCTCTCCTACGCAGAGAGAACACTCCAGCAGCTCGAATTCACGCACGGACGGAACGCGGCCATTCGCACGGAATCTATCGCTCGATGGTATGGATAATACTCCAGGCCTGCTAACAGAGGATCGACGTGCAGCCATCATGCGCAATAGTTCTGCTACTGCATATCAACGCAGAAGCTTGCCGCCGAGTGCATGGCTGGTGATGGATAGCGACAAGTCAAAGGAGAAAGAGGCACATCCGTCCTCTCCCTCGCCTGTAAATGACCCTGCTACGGGAACGTTTGGTCGAATGCGCTCAAACTCTTCCATGGAGTTCTCGTCCAGTGGACATGGACATGGATATGGTAATCCCGCAATTACATCGTCTCAGGGTCACGGCAGTGCCACGGCCTCCGGAGAAAATGAAGCTGGAACAAGTACGGGTTCAGGCAGTAGTGCAAGCCACCAAGGCAGCATTGCGAGCCGTGTACGAACGAAGAGAAGGAGCAATAGCGCGGACGGAGGATTCTTTGCGCGTGCGGCATCACTCACACCAACGAGCTTGCGCACACGGTTTCGACGAGCGTCAGCATCTAGTGCGATGCTATTAGATGGAGGTTTGGAGCGAAGAGCTCGTCCACCCTCTCCTGTTTCACGCCTAGTGACTAGCAGACCACTCACTCCAGCTCCAGCTGTTGGCACTATTCTCCAACCTTCGTCTCCCGACACTGCCCGGCCACCGTCTCGTGTACAATCAATGATCGTCCGCTTACAGCCGCCTGGTACGCTCACAATGCCACCCGCAGCACCGTCAGCGATGATGCGTGCGTCAGGACCTGGTACAGGTCTGCCTGCGATTCTTGCGACACCGTCTCCTCTACCGACACCTGATGGCGCGCTAACTGGACTGCTCGATCCACGACTTGCGGCCCGATTGAGAGAAATTCGTCGCGACCAGTTAAGTTCAAGCACGGTTGGCCTACGTGATCACGAGGATTATTCGAGACCGATTCGTGCAGTGAGTAACATTCTCAGTCGCGTTGCGAAGGAGTTGACTGACGGATTTGATTTTTAATTTACTAATTAGCTGGTACATAATCGTGATAGCGCATCAAGCGCCAGTTCAGACTACTCACAACCATCGGGATTAGAGACGTCGGATGAACGCACGCCCACTCAGGCTGAAATGCGGATATAGATATTTTTACTAAATCTTTCTTTTCGCTTGGATACACGACCCTTTATGCGGCATGACGGAAGGACATTTATTAACCCTAAGTACACACACAGCATGCATTTAGAACTCGCATTATTTAGTCCTCATATACAAATTGATCTTTGTCAGAGTACTTGACCCTTAACCAGCTAGTTTTCCTTCGTTGTATATACCCTTTCGTTCTTTGTGCCCGGTGTGCACGCACTGGTGTTTTCGGCGTATTTTTCTAACAACTGCCTCTTCATTTATATATAATCTTTCCTGTCATGTACTATCCCAGAAGTAGGTCTTCTGTCTGAGACTAATACGTTATTCACTAGTTCCGTGCTTTCTGCAACTCGCCTATAATCAAAACGAGATATATAAAAAATGCTAGAATGATACATAGTAAATAAAGAACAAATCTACAGGCATTTTTCATTTATTAGTTTTCATGAAAATTTATGGTATGAAGATTTATATAGTAAGTCGCTTCAAAAGCATTGAACAATTTATTTATGCATAGTTAAAGCATCTATTTTAGACTTTTAGAGCAAGTTCAATATGTTATAGTTGTCTGATTTAGAAACTAATTATTTTAAATCTTTATACTACTTATATTAGTATTGTACTCTAAACATTATGATTACTAACTAAAATAAAATAAACACTGAGAATAACAAAATATACTAACAGTAAAATAAACCTTGTAGTTATAACTTGTTGCTAATTATTCTCTCCATACATATCTAATTTTTCAAATAGTATATATGTATACTTTGTTTTATAATACTATATATAATAGTGTACTTTGTTAATCTATTTTTACTTATAGTAAACTAATTCTTTTATGGTAATTAGAATTGCTTGTAACTCAAAGCAAATATGAGTATAAAAAGTAAGTAATAGCAAATAAAGTAATCTAATTGTATATACTACTACTAATAATATACAGAATGCAGTTATACATACAAACTTTGTATAGTTATTGCTAAGTATAATTTCTATTTCTATTATTTTATACTATATAATAGATATATACCCAAATACTGAAATCCTATAATGTATTTTTTTATTCAGCAAGAAAGTCTTATTTTGCAGTCTAAGACTCAAATTCTATTTACATACTTTTTGCACCTAAGTAACTTAGAGAAAATGCAATCTGTTACTTTGCATTGTATCTAGGTATAAAGTAGCTAGAACTCTTGCTAATATTCTCAATCTAATTGCTTCTGACCTGTAAAGAGAAATATCAGAGATGAAGGCCAATTTTGAGGAACAACTGAAAATTGATCCAATGGCATTTTATAAAGCATTAGGTTTCAATGACACAAAGGTGACACAAGATGAAATCAAAGATGCACAGAAAAAACTGGTTTGTAGTCCTACTAAATTTCACTGCAAGATATTTACTATGTAGCTATGACTCTTGCAGGCCAGAAAGTGGCACCCAGATAAAAATCCAGATAATAAGGAAGCTGCTGAAATGTTCAAAGATGTATATTTAGTCCTACACTTCAAGAACAGTATATGCATACTGATTTAATTGTAGGTCCAAACGGCATGGGAGGCTTTAGAAGATGAACACAAGCGCTTTCAAGTGGATGATGCAATCCGTCGGATGAGGCTAGGAGTGCACAGAGCAGGTTGATACTTTACTGTACCTGATTTCTGTAGTATCACATCCTTACAATATGTATTCCTGCAGCGCCTTCGTTTAGAGCAACTAATACCAATTATTGTGAGTAATGTCTGTACTAATTGTTGTTGTCTGTTCTAATCCAATTAACCTCTGTAACAATTAAAAATGCCTGTGACATTTATGTGAATAATATGGCAGCGCAGCACTCTACTATGCCACGAACTCAGGAGCAGGGGTACAAGTACAGTCCACCAGATCCTGCTGATACATAGTAAGTACTCGGATATACTGCACAACATGTAGTGTCTCGTCGTTGAGAAACAAACGAACTAGTCATAGGAATCCAAGACCGGCCGAATACGGCTGTGAGTGGCTATTCCCATCTCTTTCATAACTTGCAGCATGGATTGATTAACCAACAAAACATCAGATGATAAGGCACGCCCGTCTCACACAAAAGGTCAGTTCTGATAAAATCCTTTATCTCCGTACCTGAATCACTTAACTACAAATTTCAGGTACTAGAAGACGTACGAATGGTAAATATCATTCAAGCTCATCTAACCCAGATGATCCACCCAGACAAGATGGTGCGAGGTCCTATGGCTACAGTCGGTACTCTTCTCTCCCTCTTAGACACACTCTCAGTTATCTTCTTACACATCCCAGACCCTAATGATAGTAATGAATGCAGTGCACCGAGGCCATCTTGGGGTGGTGAGTCCTTGATTACTGTCTCATGCTATTCCTTGTCTTACTTGTTTATGTTATAATGTACATCAGATGCCAAGCGTCATATTAGAGAAGAAAAGAAACGTGAGTAAATCCTGATAGCCTCATGGATTGTAAATGCAAACTACAGCTAATCATTCTGTGAATGATAGATCCCGATGGCTACAGATTTGTAAGGTCTTCAACACACCCTGAACAACCTTCCGAAAAGATACAGGGTGTGAAAAGATCAAGTACATTTGACAGTTATAACAAAATAATACCACCGCCTCATGCTAGAAAACCCAATCCAGAGAAAGATCCGCACCTCTATTACGAGGTTCAGGACAAGGCTCACTGGAGATACGTCTCAAGTGAAATGGGAAAACAATACTCCATTGGCCTTTTTGTTAGTTCCGGAGTAGCCACAGACTATATTCAAGGACTACCTTATTCTACACCATTCAATGACCAACATGTACTTATGGGCAAGTATGAGGATGAAAGACCGAAAAAATACGAAGGTGATGGAGGAGACATGCTTTATATAACTTCTAGAGTTGATGGCACTATCTTTCCTTTCCTACCAGCAACAAGGCACGACACAATAGTTGTTGTAAGAAGTTTCCTCTTTGCTGCGCCTGCAGCTTTGACGCTCTATGCTCACTCAATTACAGCACTTTGACCCAGAATTCTACGATCTCGCCTTGTTCCATTACGACGACCCAAGGACGGTAGCTATGAGAAAACACAAACTAGTTCCCCCTGTATCTGATATCAGGGATGACCAGTACATTTACCGCTTGGGAAGGAGGATTCGTGACTGATGAACAGACTTCCATTTGTAGTCGATTACGGTAGCTACAGTAAACCTCTTGAAGATGTAATGGAATAGAGTAATTAATTATTCATAAAGCTAAGTACTACTGCGTTGATACTGCCTATTGGAATACGGAACCAATCTGGAGGGTCTTATCATTTATGTGTTACGGAACAGACCAGGTTGTATAAAATAGTTGGCCATATTAAACTTGCTAGACCACAAGTGGAAATACGCTTCTTTTGTGATTTGGATAAAGTATGCAGAATGAATCAAGGAAAGTAGACGAATGCCAACAAATATTGAAATAATCTCACTTTCGACCAACACCACGATTTGTCACTTGATGTATTAGATAATTGTGTCTTCTCCTGCCTTCGCACTGTGCATTTCACTCGTAACACTTTCGAGCCATGCCTGGCACTCTACTGACCAACAGCAAACGGGGAGAAGACTCAAGGCAGTCCAAATCAAAGCCTGATCTGCAATGGACTTTCTCACTTTTCGGAGGCTGCGAGTCAGACTCGTCCGATTCCAGTGACCTCGAGGATGAAGAGCCGAGGGCCACCAATTCCAATTCCAATATTAAGAGTGACGCATCTTACAGCAACGAAGGAGAAACGGCAAACATTGGACTCACGATTGAGACGGAAGATGTACGTTTGATACGCGAGCTGGACATCGCATCCCGCGCAGAGAAGGATACCGCACAGTTTAGGGCGAACCCTTGGAGTATTGCGCGCGTGAATGCTGCATCTCGGAAGAACGCACCTAGTCCCTCAGGCTTGGGATCAAACTTGGCTTCCGGCCATAATGACTGCAACCATGCCGAGAATGGTACCTTCGTGCGGGTTGTGAAGCCTGTTGACGGCGGAGACTGGTCACGAGCACGCTCTGCCATACGCACAAGTGGGAGTAAGGAAGATACACCGAAGACGATCGAGAACTATTTCACTGCAGGCAAAATCAGCCAGGGCAATCAGCAGCTCAAAGCCACAAAAGTTTCTGTCGATAGCAAGCGCATTCAGTCAAGTCCCCATACGACTAGAAAGATCTCACATCAGCCAGTCAACGCTGCTATTCTGCAAAAGCCCGATGCGTCTAGGTCTCCAAGCACTTCTCGAGCCGCTTGGCCGATCGTTCATGCTGGAGGTCACTCTTCACCACAAACTCAAGCTACCCTAACCACGGGACAGGAACACGTCTCTCCTACGCTTGTGGATGCTAACATTCATCGGGCTACTCAGTCTTCTCAAGAAAGCCCACTTGCACTCGCTCCAGCTAACAGCACGAGGTTTAACTCCTCCTATGCCGCTGACTCATTTGACTATGGAATTCTTGATCACTCGCATATACATACGGAAGGAACTAAAGGATTTACGCATGATATTCCCTCTGCTGATCTAACGGCTACTGAGCTGGTGTATTCGGACTGTCCTGACGCTGAATATGAGCTTTATGCTCCTGAAGAAGCAAATCCAATATATGCTGACAAGTTCCTCGCTGATGATGACACTCGGACGGGTTTACCATCGCCAGGTACTGTTTGCAGCCTGCTTTTCCGTATAACATCTGACTGGCTCGTTAATACGTCAGCCGAACGCATATATTCAACAAAATCCTTTTTACGTCCTGTTTCTTCTTTGACTCGCCCGCTCCAAAGGCCATTCTCTTCACCACCACGCCCTGGCTCCAATACATCCAGAGCAAGACCTACTATCACTGATACTTTCTCAAGCACAATACCAACTCATATGAAACAAGAAATGGCGGATGCGCCCTTGAACGTCAACGATAAATACCAGTCGTCCCAGTGTCGAGGGCAACTTATGCAACCTAGCACTCATCGTTCGTACTCCTCTCCGATTCGACAACAAATCCGAAGCGTGCATTCGTCTGGACGTGTGGCGCTCGGTCTTGAGCCACCCAAGCCTCAACCTAGTGACTGGACCATTGATTCTCATCGTTTAAAGCGTTCTACAAGACCTGATGCTTCCCTCGGTGATGCCCAGCTATTGCCTCAACGTGATGAGTTGATAACTAGGCATGGAGATGACGCCCCCGGGCGGAATCACATACCGAACCACCACCATTTTGTCAAAGCAGAAAGCGCTGATCTGGAATTCGATGACCTCGTGGAGCCTGGTGAATGTAAACCCGCGCCAGGGCATTCTTCTCCATCTACGTACCAACATCACTCCTCTCGCTCACCGCCTTCCCGACATGCTCACTCAATTCATCCTACTGACGCCAATCGTCCTCGTCCAAAAGAGGTTACTTCAACGCATAAAGCTGACGTATATTCTACATTCGCAAACCAAGATGAAGAAGATACTTGGACAACGCTGCCACAACGCAAGAAAGCTCGGACTCATCAAGTACCCTCCTCCTCCACCAGGGAAGTCGAAAAGGCAAAATCCATGAAGCAATCCGGACGGTTCAAACTTCCTATTGCGTTACCTTCATTAGCTGCAAAGACTGTGACGAACGAACCGACGTCGATGGGGAGGAAGAGGGTTATAACGTACCTTCCCCCGCCGAGAAATGCGCAGGCACAGACGAGTGGTACGATGAACGCGCAGAGTGATAAAACAACGGCGCCTACCACTAGAGGGAACGATCCGAAGGCGCGGGTAGGAACGCCGAAGGTGAACAAACCCGCCTCGCAATGGTCTATCAAGCGATTGGGCTTTTCGAAAGGCATACCCGCTGCACCTTCTAGCGATCTGAAGTTGAATCTGCTTCATGGGCAGATCAACACCAAGGCGGAGCAGCCGGATGACGAATCATACTTGCTGAAGGATGGACAGGCTCAGTATTCAGAATTAAAGAGCTCTCCAGACGACGGAACTGGGATGTTATCGAGCGACACTTCAGCGAGCTACAAAACACCCGACGAAGGCGATAGCAGCGACATGGATTTCGATGTCACCTTTGCTTTCGAAGTTGAAGCCATCCAGCGTTCGTATCCTAAAGCTCGCCAGGCAATGCTAGAGGTTTGTTCGCATCTTCGTAACATCACCAACTTCAATCTTTCCCTTCTTTCCTTTTGCCTCACTTTGCAGTCATGATCGAATAAGGCTCACGCATTGTGATGTTTAGTAGCGCAAAGCAGCTTCTTTAGCTGTCTGGGACGAACTAGGTCTTCCAAGCTGTGGGAAGCATTTCGTGGACGCTGTGCACTCCCTCGGCGAAACTGACGAGTATAGTTCTACTCCCCGAGCCAGAGGAAGTATTCTCACCGAGGCGGTGATGAAGAATAAATACGAAATCCCTATTGTCGTCTGGAATGGTATTCCCGAAGAACAACGCTTTGGCGTCGTTTGATCTTGATCTTGGTGAAGCTAACCAAACCAGTATAGAATGTAAAATTGAGCAAGCATAGAAGCAAAGTGTCATTATGATAGAAAGAAGGAAACCATAATTAACGAATGTCATTCATTAAAAGAGCGGCACGGTTTGCATACAGGATAAGTCCGTATGCAACCAAAGAAGACGTACACAAAAAGTAAAGAGAAGAGAAAGACAATGTCCAAAGGCAATCTGCACGATTTTGTCGAGGGTCTGTCGATAGTCTCACAACAGGAAGGTAAGCAGAAAACCAAGAGGAGGTGAATAAGCATAAGGCTGTATGTAGAAGAACAGAAAAAAAGTCAACAAAGTCGATGGTCTGTTCGTCCAAAGATGAAAACCCAAAATAGGAAGAAAGTGAAGCGAAAATCGGGTCAAGAACAGCGTACAAACCGCTTCAAAGTAACTCCATCTCCATATTTTCCCTAACATCCCACCATTTCAAACCCATCCATCAACAAGAAAGGGGTCGGAGACAAACGCCAAACACGTGTAACCCAACGTGATTCTCCCGTACGGCTCTCACATCGCCAGCATGGCCATAGCACCCGCAGCCAACACACCAAATGCACCCGGCATGCTCATTTGAGCGACAGCTGCATTTGAACCAGAGGGAGCAGCGGCGGAGCCAGTTGCACTGCCAGATGAGGTGGAAGTATCGTCTGCTGAGGGCGTCGAGGAGGGGTCTGGGTAAGCGGAGCCTTGGGCTTTGACTTCGAATTCGTCACTTTCGGCGTACACCTGTGTGGATGAATGAAGTATGAGATACAATGATGCAAGGAAAGACAGAAGAAGGCATGTATAAGAGAGCGTTGGAAAACCCGAGAGATTACGGAATAGGCGAAGCGAGGAAAGGAATACGAACCTGTGTACTGTTAATGCTATTCGCGAATTGGAGCTTGTAGCCGGTCGAGACCTGCAAGTTTGCCTGTTGGGTCGTGAGCGTCCTGGAACAATCAAAGTTCTGCTGGACGGCGATGATGGCCTGGGGAGCGACGAGGATATTTGGGTTCGAGTTGGTCAGGCTGTCAGTGTCAATGGGATGCGCGTCAGTAAGTTAGCAACAAATAAAATGAGAATCCACAAAGATAGCGTGGGGATATGTGATCACGTAGTACGTACAGAATTGTAAAGTTCTGGACCTGGGACTCCTTACAGTTCCACGCGATGACATTCTGTGAGTTGGCAACTGCGTGGCAAACACGATTTCCCCATCGTCAGGAGAACAAGGAAAAATCGCGAAATGTCGTGAAATGACGCGTAAAGAGGTTAGTATACGTGAAAAGTAGAAGAGTAGACTGGGATGACGGATGAGGAAATACATACCCCACCAGAGGTTAGGACCACCAGGCGAGAGAATCTTAAGCTGGGCTGAGGCAGAGGCTGCGAGGGCAGCAAGGACGAACGCGGTACGAGCGAACATGGCAGGCGTCTTGAGGGCGAGAGACGGATGAACGGAAGTAAAAGGCGAGCAAGCGAGAGGACGGGACAAAGGAGAGGATAAGGGGACGGGACAGAAGGAGCAAGCACGTATGCCTCTGGGAAAGAGAAGCGAACTGTCAACTGAGTTTTTGTCGGCCATGCGCCCTCGGCTATTCTATCCCCGTCGTTTTGCCGAGCGTGATCTGACGTTTTTGGCAGTAGCAGCACGCCGTCATCTTACCCAGAAATAACACAGCACAAATGTCATAGATGCTTTTATGGTAACCGGCGTTCTATTCTTCTTTTACGCGTTCATAGCGCTGCTTGACACTGCGCTGCTCACTCTCCTTGTTGAAATTCTCGGAGGATGCCGAGATGACGCGAGATGACTTTCACGTGACTCGTTCTCTTCGCATCGCGCGCGTTTGCCAGTCGCGGTTCTGTCCGCATCTAAGTATCTAGCAGTCGCTTTCCCTCTGTCGTATTTTATTCGTCATACAGACGACGAGACATAAGTGACAGCAGCTATGATACAAACCTCGCTCATTCAAAATGCGCACAGTGATCTGGTCACTGACGCTTGCTACGACTTTTATGGACTGTATCTCGCAACATGTGGTCTTGATCAGAGGTTAGTGCTCCGCATATATTGTGCATCCAGATCACTCATTTAAACTCTTCTCTCGAAACGCAGGATAAAGTTATGGGCTCTAGACGAGTCTTCAGGACAGTGGAACCTTGAGGATGAATGGAAGGTGCGGCATACACCTCACCAGCATATCAGCAATAAAACATACCAGATCCTCTTCAGGCCCACGACGCAACAGTAACGAAAGTCTCATGGGCGCACCCAATATACGGTCCAGTCATTGCTTCCTGTTCCTTCGATGGTACTGTAAAGGTTTGGGAACAGGTACATGTTGACAGTGTGAGCGACGCGTCGGGTACGGGTGCATCAAGCGGAAACACGAAATGGGAGCAGCGAGCTGTGTTATTTGAGGCCAAGGGGAGCGTTCGGGCTATTGAGTTCTCTCCACACCATTTTGGATTAAAGCTTGTGAGTACTTTAGATTTTGTCATGAATTTAGTTGTCTGCAAAGAAAGTCTAACCGATGCGAATAGGCTGCAGTTTCCTCAGATAATCAATTACGAACCTACGAATGCGTCGAGCAGCCCGCACTCTCTTCATGGCAACTCGTCGATGAAGTCGACGTTCCTTCCCTTTCAGTCGGAAGCGCACACGGAGGTCCCTCGCTTGCACAAACGCTCGCACCAGGGACACCGACACCCTCCGCTAGTGGAGCTATAGCGCTCGATAGCGCAAGTGTTTCTAACTTACTTCAGACAGCTCAACAACAGCAGAGTGCTGCACATGGTGCAGGGAGACCTGGAGTTGGCTTGCGCGAGGCGGATGGTGGTTGGTGTTTGAGTTGGTGTAAGGATAAGTATTGGGGAGAGGTGCTTGCTGTTGGGTGCGGAGTTTCTGGAGTTGTTAAAGTAAGCCGAACCGTCATATAATACACCCTGTGTGTTTGGTTTGGTTTACAGTGTCACTGAACTGGAGATATGCAACAGATCATCCAATTCTCATCCCACCGACCACACGCCCTCCTCGCCCTCGAACCACCTCCACCCTCCACTTCAGCCCCTGCCGTCCCTCGAGGGAACACGTCCCGTTCAGGCGGTTATGCCGCAGCCGTGGGTGGCAGTAACGTAAGCAGCAATGACACTCCATATGCAGTAACAAGTGTAGCATGGGCACCAAGTTGCGGACGTTCGTTCCATTTAATCGCGACTGGATCGAGGGACGGGCGCGTGAGGATATGGAAAGTCCGGCCTCCTCCGCCTTCTGTTACTGCTAGCATGCATAGTAATGGGATGGTGATGGAGGAGGATATGGCTGTGGATAGTTTGGACGAGAAGTGGAGTGCGAGTTTGGTTGCGGAATTTGATGACCATAAATCGAGTGTAGGTCGCGTCGAATGGAACATTACCGGGTACGTTTCCTTATTGTCCCTCATCGCTCTTCATCTTCAACTATACTAACTTATATGAAACACAAAGGACCGTCTTATCCTCGTCAGGGAACGACGGACGCGTTCGTCTCTGGAAACAGACTGTCGGTGGCGTATGGAGACCCGCGGGGCACATTAGTGTTGAACAAGCTGAGGAGAGGCCTCAAGCGACTGATGTTGATATGGATGAGAATGGTGGGACGAGTTAAGAATTATCTTAGTGCTTTACTTTGTTTTCTCGAGTTTATACATTGCTTCGTGAGCGATATTCAGTCAGAGGAGTATGGCTATATCACCAACTGGTGACGTAATGTGATACCACCGGTCTTTATCCTTCCTTAAGCTGCACGACTTACTCAATGCCTCATGCAAAATTCCTAGCAGATGAACTCAAGCAGCCCTAGTTAATCGACACTTCCAGGCTCCTTCAAAGACAGCTATAAATTAATTATACTATGATCTAAGAAAATTTATAATCATCGTAAATGTATGTTAATTGCTCTATTATCCTCGATTGCAAACTAAAAACCAGGACTGTTCTCAATTTAGTATTACCTGGGTGGGACCTGTCGTCAAATTCAAGTTATAGCCAAATCAAATATGATATGCAATACACGTACGTAAATACTACCAAATATGTGTCAACAGTGTTTCTATTTGTTTGGTACCTCATGATTCCCATCTCATTCATCACCTCGTGTTGCTCATCTCACACAATAATATTACTGTATTTCACCCAGAAACACTCACTTTAAGGGTATTTGCAGTCTATAATTACTAAAACTCATTATTATTTCACAAAAAAAATACAATTAGAAAGGTCTTCATATTAGCTACAAAACATATGTTTTAATTTTTTGTAAAATTAAAAAATAAATATTTTATTGAATTTACGCGTGAAGGACTCAAAACTGAGCGTTCAACGTGATTCACCAGGAAACGCACACTCGTGGGAAACTAAACTTAGAGAAATTCGTGCGTGCATTCACTCAGTACACAGACTCGACTTCAATCCTATCCAGACCAATTTACTTTGGTCTGGGCAGAAATAAAGGTAAGTACAGTCTATTAGTCATATACACTCTATTAATTAATAGAATATATGGTCCTTTATACAGGAACAGGCTTGTTGTGATGACTTAGAGTCTCTTGCCTATGTTCTAATGTCTGCTTCTTACTCTCCTCTACCTCTCGTTTTCCTCCTCCTCTGCTTCCAGAATTCATTACACTTATTATAATTATTAAAGAATAATAAAGTAACTTACTTTTTAATAATCATTCCAACTTTTTCTTTAAAAGTTTATGAGTTAAAGGAATAGCTCTAGAAGAAAGAGATTTGGTCCAATCTTTTAAAATAGTTTCTTAGGATGAGATAAAAGTTGAAGAGACAAATGAGATTAAAACATTAGAAATG